>NC_091154.1:40437698-40445198 GCF_040958095.1 Procambarus clarkii | reverse complement strand
CAGCTCACCGTACATGAAGAACTCTCCCGACACAAAACAAAATGTCAAGACTAATGTTTTCTTTGAGCTCACATGGCCACCTGGGAACTGTGAGCCTCAGTGTTATCACCACATTAGCAGGACGACTAGTTTATCAAGGTGCATCAAGAACACACAGATGAACCAATGGGGTGCCAGGAAGAACACATTCAGATGAACCAATGGGGTGCCAGGAAGAACACATTCAGATGAACCAATGGGGTGCCGGGAAGAACACATTCAGATGAACCAATGGGGTGCCGGGAAGAACACTCATCGACGTTTTATATATATATATATATATATATTAGTATATTTTGGTAGCAGTCTTTCCTGTTGACATATATTATTAAATATGACCGAAAAAGTAAGATTAATAATTCTAACACGAATTTTCTCAATCTTTCGTACATTACGCTTCACTGTTGGAGGTAAATCAAAAATCACTTCTCCAAAATTCATTTTTATTTCTAGTCTGACGCGACACGGGCGCGTTTCGTAAAACTTATTACATTTTCAAAGACTTCACAAATACACAACTGATTAGAACGTATCTCTGATTTTATATCTACATTTGAGTGAGGTGGTAAGGGTGATGTGGCATTAACACAAGACAGAACAGGAGGGGATATTAATAGGGTATTAAAAGTATCAACACAAGACAGCCAATTATTGCACAACTATATTCTACCCACCTCAAGACTCCGCTCCAATATAGAAGCATCAAGAAATATGGACCAATAGGCTTTCTACAAACACTTCTATTCAATACCCATTGTTTCTGTTCTGTCTTGTGTTGATACTTTTAATACCCTATTAATATCCCCTCCTGTTCTGTCTTGTGTTAATGCCACATCACCCTTACCACCTCACTCAAATGTAGATATAAAATCAGAGATACGTTCTAATCAGTTGTGTATTTGTGAAGTCTTTGAAAATGTAATAAGTTTTACGAAACGCGCCCGTGTCGCGTCAGACTAGAAATAAAAATGAATTTTGGAGAAGTGATTTTTGATTTACCTCCAACAGTGAAGCGTAATGTACGAAAGATTGAGAAAATTCGTGTTAGAATTATTAATCTTACTTTTTCGGTCATATTTAATAATATATATATATATATATATATATATATATATATATATATATATATATATATATATATATATATATATATATATATATATATAAACACACACACACACACACACACACACACATATTCGGAAAAAGAACAGTAGAAATCTTGAGAGAGGCAGGAGGAGGACCAATAGTTAAATATTGATGGTGTGGAGGAGGGGAGAGGAGACGGAGCCCCGAGCACCATATGGCGTATTCAAGCCTTTAATACATCACTAAGAGTTTTTCCGCGTTTATTCCCTAATAGTAAGAGTCGGTGTCATATTACATCTCCATTATATTGGGCCCGGGGTGACACTCCAACATGATGAAATTCTCATAGACGAAATTAAGCTGGAGTGCAACTTGACTGAGGGGGGTCCAACTTGACTGATTGCATGTTAGACTGGAGTGCAACTTGACGGGAGGGTTGGCTACACTGGAGTGAAACGTCATTAACTTATTTTATACTTTAGAATTTGACTGTAAACGACAGCCAATTCTAAACTAGTCAGATATTCAGGTTTTCTGAAAAAAAGTTCAGGAAACCTGAATATCTGACTAATATGGTATCAAGGCCTGACGTGCCCTCTGGAGGGTTATATATATATATATATATATATATATATATATATATATATATATATATATATATATATATATATATATATATATATATATATATATATATATATATATATATATGTGTGTGTGTGTGTGTGTGTGTGTGTGTGTGTGTGTATTAAATTTTGATTAGGTACTTCTATTTCGCATATAATTAATATATGGTGAGTTTAGAAATTTCTAGAATCGCCATATACATCCAAATTAAAATATATTGTCGATGATCTGGTTCAACGGACGTCATTTTTTGCCTGTTTATTATCAGTTAATGAGGTTTTTAGAATTAAGTGAAATGTCACTCTTACCTCAAAATAAAGTAAAAAATAATATATAAATATATATTTTTTATGAATTATTTTCTTATCTGGCATATTAATTGGCTGAACTTACAGAAGTGGGAGAGATATCATACTCTGTTGACAGATATGGAATAGATAACTTCCTTTGTCGACAGATGCGGGACAGATAGTTGTTGCGTTGACAGGTGTGGGAGCGATAATTGTTGTATTAGCAGATGTGGGAAAATTAACTTACTGTTTTGACAGGTGTGTTAGTAGGAGGGTAGAAATAGCCTAAGCTACTCTATCCTTTTGAGATGTATTTTCTTGTTTCAATAAACATACTTGAACTTGAATGTAGGAGTGATAGTTGTGAACAATTCACATACAAATATGCTACAGGGAAGGTGACAGCCACACACCAGGGTATGTTAGCCAACATACCAATATATTATTTATAAATAAAGTGATGTTGAAGGGAAGGGAAGGGAAATTTGAGAGGAAAGCGCCAAGTCATTACGACTATATAGCACTGGGAAGGGGTCAGGATAAGGATTTGGGATGGGACGGGGGAAATGAATGGTGCCCCAACCACTTGGACGGTCGGGGATTGAACGCCGATCTGCATGAAGCGAGACCGTCGCTCTACCGTCCAGCCCAAGTGGTTAGGCAAGCCTAAGGGAACTTCACTCAAGGTAGAATAAACAGGGAAAATATGAACCTAAAACCAAGGCAGGAGATGTAGACACCAAAGTCTATGGAGGTAGCAGGAAAGACGTTCCCCAAGCAACACTCCAAATGAGAAACAAGTAGGGAAAAAGATTTGCAAGCAAGGGATCATATGTGTATATATATCCGTCTTTATAAACTTAAAACTCTTTATAAATTTTATAAAGAGCGTCAAAATATTTATACCGACTTCAAGCTCAGGAGAGAAACAGGGAAATACGAAAATTCCAGCGGCATGTACCAATGAAGTGAAACGATACACACCAAAAAAAATTCATCTGGGAAATCAGCAAATATATGAAGACTGTTCAGGAACGAAGAACAAATCCTTTATTGTTGTATACAACGTATGTTAGACCTAATTTTTGAGAATGCAGCTGTCACATAAAACCCCTCGCCTAATTATTGACAAAATTTAACCAGATAAGCATTATAGCGGAATACAAGATATCATGACATAAGAATTGAGAAGGTTGAGGCAAGAACAGAGAGGGGGCGAGGTAAATACCAAAGTCTTTGAGGAGCGTCTCTCACAACAATGCAGGAAAGGAGGAAGAAAGAATACAGGAAAGCGACAAACAATATTCAAAGCTGAATCAACAAAGTGGACAAAGAAGCAATGTTCAGAATCGGAAAGAGTGGAACGAGGGGTCACGGAGGGAAATTTGAGACTGAACCACAGAGACGTCAGGAAGATCCACGTCCCCCTGATCTGAGGCATGTAAACAGGTGGAGACAGCGAGTAATGCAGTGTTGAATTCAGTACACCTTGTACACACACACACACACACACACACACACACACACACACACACACACACACTTTAGGTGAGTACACACAT
The DNA here is from genome assembly GCF_040958095.1 of Procambarus clarkii. Classification (NCBI taxonomy): domain Eukaryota; kingdom Metazoa; phylum Arthropoda; class Malacostraca; order Decapoda; family Cambaridae; genus Procambarus; species Procambarus clarkii. Next base: position 40,441,591 of record NC_091154.1, on the reverse strand, counting down.
GTGTGTGTATGTGTGTACTCACCTAGTTATACTCACCTAGTTGTCCTTGCGGGGGTTGAGCTCTGGCTCTTTGGTCCTGCCTTTCAACCATTAATCAACAGGTGTACAGATTCCTGAGCCTATTGGGCTCTATCATATCTACATTTGAAACTGTGTATGGAGTCAGCCTCCACCACATCACTGCCTATTGACTGTGTACTCACCTTGTTGTGTTTGCGGGGGTTGAGCTCTGGCTCTCTGGTCCCGCCTCTCAACTGTCAAGGCGTGTGTGTGTGTGAGTGTGTGTGTGTGTGTGTGTGTGTGTGTGTGTGTGTGTGTGTGTGTGTGTGTGTGTGTGTGTGTGTGTGTGTGTGTGTGTATTTGCGAAGTACACAGCAGACGAATTGCGCCAACACTGATCCACGAAGCAGATTAATCCTATTAGAATGAATTTAGTCAAGCAACAGCATGCGTGTTTGGCTGGCTGTGTTTGTTTGGAGTGTTTGCCCAGCAGGTGTTTAGGCGTGTTTTTATCCTGCGTGCCCACGTACTCTCTAAGTCAGTCGGTTTGTGCACATGAGAATATTATTTGATTTCTTGAAAACCTTCTTAAAGTTATATATATTTTTATTTTTTTATTTTTTTGTAAATTGGGAAAAATGTAGTATTTATTGAGAAAGAAAATTTTTGCAAAAATTGATTTCTTTAATTTCACTTGATTAATTATTCTTGTTTGTTCTTTTGTGTATTATAGTGTTTTGTAAGCCTTGCAAGAAGGTTAATATATATATATATATATATATATATATATATATATATATATATATATATATATATATATATATATATATATATATATTTTTGTGTGTGTGTGTACCCCTGCGTACCCCTACCTCACAACAACCCCCCCCCCACAACAACAACAACCCCCACAACAACAACAACCCCCCCCCACAACAACAACAAACCCCCCCCCCCACAACAACAACAACCCCCCCCCCACCACACAACCACACCATCACCAGCTCCTCGCGGGCTGACAGCCACCATTAATCAACTGAGCGAAGGCATCAGTCAAGAGGTACTCTGATGAAGTCTCTGACCAAACAAACTGAGAACAGCAGAATCATCGCCCCGTATGGTGCCACCTTGACGGGCACAGTTTGGCACTCGAAAGCTGAGGTCAAGTGTTTGCACTTATCTACCAAGTCTTGCCTATCAGTGACTATGGCCAAGTAAGGTCTAGCTTTTTTGTGCATCGTGGGAGCCGGTCGGCCGAGCGGACAGCAAGCTGGACTTGTGATCCTGTGGTCCTGGGTTCGATCCCTGGCGCCGGCGAGAAAAATGGGCAGAGTTTCTTTCACCCTATGCCCCTGTTACCTAGCAGTAAAATAGGTACCTGGGTGTTAGTCAGCTGTCACGGGCTGCTTCCTGGGGGTGGAGGCCTGGTCGAGGACCGGGCCGCGGGGACACTAAAAAAAGCCCCGAAATCATCTCAAGATAATCTCAAGAAGATAATCGTCTTCAAGCCTTGTAATGTAACTTTTCCGACCTTCAGTTCCTTGTTAAATCTGGCCTTAACATTGTGGATGGAGGTGGCTTCTATCACTTCTTCTTAAAGTGCATGTCACTTGAAGACCACCTGTACACGGTACCAGAATGTCCTACATTTTTTCGATTCATTTGAGCTTCCACTTACGTCCTCTCGTCCTACTTTCTCTCAGTTTAAAGAGGCTGTCCTGGTCCGCATCGTCTATTCCCCCTCAGTATCTTGAATGTTGTAATCATATCCCCCTCCCCTCTGTTGCATTCTATCCACTTGGGTTGGGATCCATTTTCCTTAACTTATCCTGGCTTCCTAGTCCTCTAAGCTCTGACGCTTATGTAAACCTCTTGACCTTTGTGGTGGAGGCTGTTGTGGAGGCTGTGGTGGAGGCTGTGGTGGAGGCTGTGGTGGAGGCTGTGGTGGGGGCTGTGGTGGAGGCTGTGGTGGGGGCTGTGGTGGAGGCTGTGGTGGAGGCTGTGGTGGAGGCTGTGGTGGAGGCTGTGGTGGGGGCTGTGGTGGAGGCTGTGGTGGGGGCTGTGGTGGAGGCTGTGGTGGAGGCTGTGGTGGAGGCTGTGGTGGGGGCTGTGGTGGGGGCTGTGGTGGGGGCTGTGGTGGGGGCTGTGGTGGGGGCTGTGGTGGGTGCTGTGGTGGGGGCTGTGGTGGGGGCTGTGGTGGGGGCTGTGGTGGGGGCTGTGGTGGAGGCTGTGGTGGGGGCTGTGGTGGAGGCTGTTGTGGGGGCTGTGGTGGAGGCTGTGGTGGAGACTGTGGTGGAGGCTGTGGTGGGGGCTGTGGTGGAGACTCTGGTGGAGGCTGTGGTGGGTGCTGTGGTGGGGGCTGTGGCGGGGGCTGTGGTGGGGGCTGTGGTGGGGGCTGTGGTGGAGGCTGTGGTGGAGGCGAGGGGTTGCTGCTGTTGTTGTGGGCAGAGTAGTTATGGAGTTGGTGGTTTGGGTGAAGTTGGTGGTAACTTGTAGGTCACTGTAATGACGAGGATTAGGAAACCAGGATAAGTTAGGGAAAATGGCTCCCGACCTAAGTGGATAGAATGCAACAGAGGGGGGATATGATTACAACATACAAGATACTGAGGGGAATATAACTCCCCTACATACAAGATACTAACGGGAATATACAAATTCTATTCATAATTTTATAATTATGTATGATAGGGAAATAGGACCGGAGTAAACAACCGATGGCTCGAAAGGCGAGATCCAACAGTCAATGCTCGACCCTGCAGGCACAAATAGATGAGTACACACACACACACACACACACACACACACACACACACACACACACACACACACACACACACACACACACACACACACACCACACACACACACACACACACACACACACACACACACACACACCACACACACACACACACACACACACACACACACACACACACACACACACACACACACCACACACACACACACACACACACACACACACACACACACACCACACACACACACACACACACACACACACACACACACACACACACACACACACCACACACACACACACACACACACACACACACCCACACACACACACACACACACACACACACACACACACACACACACACACACACACACAGCACTACTTCAGTATGTAGTTATATAATGTTATATTACATAATTTAGTAATTAAACATTATATCATAAGAATATAGGAATAAAGTCAACAAAGCCTATTGGCCTTTTCAAGACATCTCCTATTTCTATGCACCCAGTTTGTAATGGACGTGGGGGTCAATGGTCCCCCACGTCCATCATGCCTGGCAGAGGTGACCAGGTAATGATCACTTAATAAGCTGGACCACCTGTCATAACCCAGCGCTCACCTGTCCTTCATCAAGGTGTCACACCCTGTATATGGACCAGGTGTTGGCACACCTCTCACTGAGTAACGTCACCACATGTCGCCTCCCAAGCCACACTGGAATGGATGTGTAGTCATCCTGCAGCATCAGTCAGCCATCAAGCACAACCACACACACGAGTAATAATTTACTGGAGGGTGAGATATGGCAGGAAGTGCAGAAGAGACCCATGCAACAATACACCCATACAACAATACACCCATGCAACATTACACCCATGCAACAATACACCCATGCAACATTACACCCATACAACAAATCCACCCATACAACAATACACCCATACAACAATACACCCATACAACAATACACCCATACAACAATACACCCATACAACAATACACCCATACAACAATACACCCATACAACAATACAACAATACACCCATACAACAATACACCCATGCATCAATACACCCATACAATAATACACCCATACAACAATACACCCATACAACAATACACC
>NC_091154.1:40430198-40432698 GCF_040958095.1 Procambarus clarkii | reverse complement strand
TGTAGTCCCCTTTTCTGTAATCAAGTCTCCTTTCCCGGACCTCTTGTCCTTTGGTCACAATTTTAAGCTCCATCATGTAGTCAAAGGCTAGGACACAATGGTCACTAGCTCCTAGTGGTATTTCATGTTCCAACTGCTCGATGTCTTCTACATTCTGAGTGATAATGAGATCTAATAGGCTGGGCGTATCCCCTCCTCTTTCCCTAGTATCTTCTTTCACATGCTGTGTTAGGAAATTCCTGTCAATAACGTCTACCAGCTTCGCTCCCCAGGTCTCCTCCCCGCCATGGGGATTCCTCGTTTCCCAATCTATCTCTCCGTGATTTAGGTCCCCCATGACCAGCAGCTTCGCTCTCATTCTATGCGCTAAAGTTGCTGCCCTCTGCAGTTCATCCATACATGTCTTGTTGCTGTCCTCGTACTCCTGCCTGGGCCTTCTACTGTTTGGTGGGGGATTGTAGAGTATCAAGATTACAATCTTCTTCCCATCCACTGTCAGGGTTCCATGTATGAAGCTTGTGCTTTCATTGGTACCCGGATTTTCCAGCTCATCAAACTTCCATTTCCGCTTTATTAGTAGTGCCACTCCACCTCCCTGTCTCTGTGTCCTCTGTCTCTGTCTCTGTCTCTGTGTGTGTGTGTGTGTATGTGTGTGTGTGTGTGTGTGTGTGTGTGTGTGTGTGTGTGTGTGTGTGTGTGTGTGTGTGTGTGTGTGTGTGTGTGTGTGTGTGTGTGTGTTGCAGCAGCAACATTTGCGTGTGTGTGTGTTAGCGGAGCAAACACAGCAAATACGTCGTCATATAGCGTTTATACGAGGGAATTACAGGTAACACGTGCCCACTGGCCCTGAAATGGCGGTGGTGCCCTCACACCACCACCAGTACAACGGCACTTGACTACACATAGGACCACAGTGAAGAGGCAGCTGGGTAATAATACACATACCGAGCCTTACAAGGCCACTCTTCACGCCTCCCCAACCAAGATGCGTCAGCAAGTAAGGAAAATATGAAGAGGTACAACAGAAAGTCGGCCAACCTCAGCATACCGACTTTGAAAGTCAGTATGCTGAGCTAGACCGACTTTGTAAGCAGTATGGCGACTACGAACACAAACCAGGAGACATAATTACCGATGAAGTGTTAACGAGACTGTCTCAGACCTTCAGAGGAGACTGTGGAGAAGCGAATACTCTGCCGATTAAAGTGCTGGTGGAAGACCAGGGAAGATACACACACAAACACAAATAGATATTCTGAATGTGTTGCAAGAATCAGAGGAACAGGCGTCAACAACTCAACGTGGACCCCCACTTCAACCACGTTGAGGTGGGGGGTGCCTTGATTGTTTCAAGCGTGGGTTGGACATGTATATGAGTGGGCTTGGGGGGTTATAAATAGGAGCTGCCTCGTATGGGCTAATAGGCCTTCTGCAGTTACCTTTTTTTCTAATTTTCTTCTTATGTTCTTAAGAAGGTACAGCAACGGTTGTGCACAGTCCTGAGGTGGAGGAACAGAATGCTGAGGCAGAAATATTTGCAGAGCAACAGAGCTGTAATGAGCATCATACAAAAGGACAATAAGAACTGTTCGCAGTAAAATATCAAATCTTGTGAGATTTCATTACAGGGAAAACAGTTTTTTTTGGCTTAAGAAATGCAAGTGTTGGAAGTGATACATGGAGAGCAAGGTTGATGGATGCAACAGGAACCAATATCCAAGACAAAGCATCAAAGTGAGACTACGAGCATGAACAGGGAACCGACCAACAACACTATATATACCTCGTATACGCCCAGGATGAAGCAGACATTGAGAGATCAATAATTACAAAAATCACAACGGACCAAATGACCATTGTGTACCAGTCTTTGAGGACATAGTTAACATGAATATATGTAAACCAAGAAAAAGAGAGAGAAGACGATAGAAGATAAAAGAAATTGGAAGATGTAGTAGCAAAGGAATTTCAGTAAGGAATGTAGAGTTGCGTATACTCATCAGGACGATGGACAATATAGTCCAACATATTCAGAAGCAGATAATATATTTATTACACCACTGAAGATCAAGTGGACCAGAGTACTGTACCTCTACCTGCTTAACAGACAGACTACCTTCACGCAACACAGAAATTCAAAAAGTGGGGCCCAGGAGCTAGAAGCCACCTCGCCATCACATACAAGTATGTGACTGGACATAGGTGGACTGGACACACCCACCCTTACACACACACACACACGCACGCGCGCGAGCGAAGAGCTGTAAAAAAAGTGTTGTAAATAGAAGTAATGTAATATAGAGCGTCAGAGAGCTCATGTAAACAAAGAAGTAATTTCATGCAAACTTGTAAAAGACTTTTGTAAATAATAGTTTAATTTACTGATATGAGTCCTGCAATTTGCTAATAGTGTGTGTGTGTTTACTATTTGTTTTTACTATTTGTAGCTGCAGAATCGAGCTATTAGCTCTTGGACCCAGCCTTTCTGACCAATTATATT
>NC_091154.1:40352698-40425198 GCF_040958095.1 Procambarus clarkii | reverse complement strand
CATTACATTGATGAAGGCAAGACTTGCATTGACATATTGTAAGACTTGCATTAAAATATTGCAAAAGACCAATATTCGGAAGCCGGTCGGGCCGAGCGGACAGCACGCTGGACTTGTGATCCTGTGGTCCTGGGTTCGATCCAAGGCGCCGGCGAGAAACAATGGGCAGAGTTTCTTTCACCCTATGCTCCCTGTTACCTAGCAGTAAAATAGGTACCTGGGTGTTAGTCAGCTATCACGGGCTGCTTCTTGGGGGTGGAGGCCTGGTCGAGGACCGGGCCTCGGGGACACTAAAAATCCCCGAAATCATCTCAAGATAACCTCAAGATAGCTGAAAACATATAAAAAATAAACGCTATAATAATAAAAATTCTAATAAACAAAAGTAATAATGACACAATTATCATTGCTAGCAACAGCAAGAGTAACAAGGACACTAACAACAAAAGCAACAGCAAGAGTAACAAGGACACTAACAACAAAAGCAGCAGCAAGAGTAACAAGGACACTAACAACAAAAGCAGCCACAGGAGTATTTAGCCTCAATTAGAACTGCAGGAGGAAAAAAAAAAGTCGTGACAGCATGATCACAAACTAGAAATTTGCAGAAAACTCCGCAACAGCAAGCAAAGGCAACGGGGAGCCTGACGGCTGAGTGAACAGCGCTCGGGATTCGTAGTCCTAATGTTCCGGGTTCGATCCCCGACGGAGGCGGAAACAAATGGGCAGAGTTTCTTTCACCCCTGATGAACCTGTTCACTTAGCAGTAAATAGGTACCTGGGAGTTAGACAGCTGCTACGGGCTGCTTCCTGGGGATGTGTAACAAAAAAAGGAGGACCGGGCCGCGGGGGACGTTAAGCCCCGAAATCTTCTCAAGATAACCTCAAGATAACATGAAGGGACGTTACATGGTTGCACAGTAGATGGGGAATTAGGTAGCTGTGTTCTGGGCATAGCTAGAGCAAGTATATATATATATATATATATATATATATATATATATATATATATATATATATATATATATATATATATATATATACTAGGGTGTGTATTTTTATGTTTTTATATGTATATTGGAGTGAGAGCACGTTAATGAACGTGTATGTATTTGGAGTGTGTACCTGCTTACGTGTATGTATTTGGAGTGTGTACCTGCTTACGTGTATGTATTTGGAGTGTGTACCTGCTTATGTGTATGTATTTTGGAGTGTGTACCTGCTTACGTGTATGTATTTGGAGTGTGTACCTGCTTATGTGTATGTATTTGGAGTGTGTACCTGCTTATGTGTATGTATTTGGAGTGTGTACCTGCTTACGTGTATGTATTTGGAGTGTGTACCTGCTTATGTGTATGTATTTTGGAGTGTGTACCTGCTTACGTGTATGTATTTGGAGTGTGTACCTGCTTATGTGTATGTATTTGGAGTGTGTACCTGCTTATGTGTATGTATTTGGAGTGTGTACCTGCTTACGTGTATGTATTTGGAGTGTGTACCTGCTTATGTGTATGTATTTTGGAGGGTGTACCTGCTTACGTGTATGTATTTGGAGTGTGTACCTGCTTATGTGTATGTATTTGGAGTGTGTACCTGCTTATGTGTATGTATTTGGAGTGTGTACCTGCTTATGTGTATGTATTTGGAGTGTGTACCTGCTTATGTGTATGTATTTTGGAGTGTGTACCTGCTTACGTGTATGTATTTGGAGTGTGTACCTGCTTATGTGTATGTATTTGGAGTGTGTACCTGCTTATGTGTATGTATTTGGAGTGTGTACCTGCTTATGTGTATGTATTTGGAGTGTGTACCTGCTTATGTGTATGTATTTGGAGTGTGTACCTGCTTATGTGTATGTATTTGGAGTGTGTACCTGCTTATGTGTATGTATTTGGAGTGTGTACCTGCTTATGTGTATGTATTTGGAGTGTGTACCTGCTTATGTGTATGTATTTGGAGTGTGTACCTGCTTATGTGTATGTATTTGGAGTGTGTACCTGCTTATGTGTATGTATTTGGAGTGTGTACCTGCTTACGTGTATGTATTTGGAGTGTGTACCTGCTTATGTGTATGTATTTGGAGTGTGTACCTGCTTACGTGTATGTATTTGGAGTGTGTACCTGCTTATGTGTATGTATTTGGAGTGTGTACCTGCTTACGTGTATGTATTTGGAGTGTGTACCTGCTTATGTGTATGTATTTGGAGTGTGTACCTGCTTACGTGTATGTATTTGGAGTGTGTACCTGCTTATGTGTATGTATTTGGAGTGTGTACCTGCTTATGTGTATGTATTTGGAGTGTGTACCTGCTTACGTGTATGTATTTGGAGTGTGTACCTGCTTATGTGTATGTATTTGGAGTGTGTACCTGCTTACGTGTATGTATTTGGAGTGTGTACCTGCTTACGTGTATGTATTTGGAGTGTGTACCTGCTTATGTGTATGTATTTGGAGTGTGTACCTGCTTACGTGTATGTATTTTGGAGTGTGTACCTGCTTACGTTTGTGACTCGTGTTGCTGAGGCCCTCGTAACATAACTTGTGAGGCAGAGGTGTGTTGTGTTGTGAGGAAGAGTTGTGCGGCACTTGTGGAGTATATATACCACCAGCCTCACCTGACACGAATACTGAATAACCCACTCAAGCTCATTATATACCTTTGTTGCACGGATCTCACCAATATTAAACACATATATTAACAAATGTACTCTCTCTCTCTCTCTCTCTCTCTCTCTCTCTCTCTCTCTCTCTCTCTCTCTTGCTCTCTCTCTCTCTCTCTCTCTCTCTCTCTCTCTCTCTCTCTCTCTCTCTCTTTGATAAATCCTTACCCACAAGTAAATTTTCAATTTCTATACAACACTTATTCTATCGCTGGAATGATTTTAAACACAGAGATTCTTTACCCTTTAATTTCAGATCTGACGTGATCTTTTCAAATGTTCGAGGTGTAATATTCGATACGTGGAAAATACCTCACGGTGCCTTAAGTATTGCATTCTTCAACATCTGTTGCCATATTAAATTTAATAATAACTCCTATTGGTGTGGCTGGGAGCTTGTGTGGGTGTGGCTGGGGGGGCTTGTGTGGGTGTGGCTGGGGGGCTTGTGTGGGTGTGGCTGGGGGCTTGTGTGGGTGTGTGGCTGAAGGGTAGTGTGGGTGTGGCTGGGAGGGTTGTGTGGGTGTGGCTGGGGGGCTTGTGTGGGTGTGGCTGGGGGGCTTGTGTGGGTGTGGCTGGGGGCTTGTGTGGGTGTGTGGCTGAAGGGTAGTGTGGGTGTGGCTGGGAGGGTTGTGTGGGTGTGGCTGGGGGGCTTGTGTGGGTGTGGCTGGGGGGCTTGTGTGGGTGTGGCTGGGGGCTTGTGTGGGTGTGTGGCTGAAGGGTAGTGTGGGTGTGGCTGGGAGGGTTGTGTGGGTGTGGCTGGGGGCTAGTGTGGGTGTGGCTGGGGGGCTTGTGTGGGTGTGGCTGGGGGGCTAGTGTGGGTGTGGCTGGGGGGTTGTGTGGGTGTGGCTGGGGGCTTGTGTGGGTGTGGCTGGGGGCTTGTGTAGGTGTGGCTGGGGGGCTTGTGTGGGTGTGGCTGGGGGGGGTTGTGTGGGTGTGGCTGGGGGGGTTTGTGTGGGTGTGGCTGGGGGCTTGTGTGGGTGTGGCTGGGGGGGGGTTGTGTGGGTGTGGCTGGGGGGGTTTGTGTGGGTGTGGCTGGGGGATAGTGTGGGTGTGGCTGAGGGCTTGTGTGGGTGTGGCTGAGAGCTAGAGCACATGCTACTTCATAGTGTTATCGTTGTATTGTATTCCTAGGGGCAGAGAATGTTTCTTTTGAAGACAGTCTTAACGCCATGACAACTTAAGAGGCCAATAATGCTGTCATGTGTAGTGGGGGAGGAGGGAAGATGATGCCACGACCTACTTCTCCCCCTCTTTACTGCCTGACCCCTCTCTACCCCCTCACTTCTACCTCCTCTTCCCCTCACCTCTCCACTGCCTCCCCCTTTCCCTTGCTGGAGCCTTACAAAAGGAGAGTAGGCTGACTAATATTTGCCCGTGAGAGTGCTTGCTGGAGCAGCAACTCTCGCCTCGCAAGTTCCTTACACCAGCAGCCTCAGTCTTCCTCACACATTGTTCCTATTCTCTAGTTCCTACATATTCCCAGTTAACATTATATATATATATATATATATATATATATATATATATATATATATATATATATATATATATATATACATTATATATATATATATATATATATATATATATATATATATATATTATATATATATATATATATATATATATATATATATATATATATATATATATATATATATATATATATATATATATATATATGACAGTGTCAGACCACGGAGAAAAATTGAAACAGGAATTTCCTTAAGTACTTTCGTATATTAATATACGAAAATATATTGACTCCTTCTGAAGATGTATTAATATACCATCTCTGGTGCAATTGTAGGGACCCACAGCCTCGAAGAAGGGAACACAGAGCATTCAGAGAAAAACTTGCCCTTTAACTCTGAATACGTATGAGTGTACTTATGAACAGTGTGGATAGGGGCAGCAAGACGCAGAGCGACTGCAATACACAGCTGCCGCGGATCAAGACGTGTGCCTGTCGCAGACATAGGGACTGCCAGAAGGAAGTCCCCTGCATGGGGAGCCTGCACAGCTGTGAGGCGTGCATGATCACTGCGGGTTGTTGCTGCCTCCAGCAAAGCTGTGGCTTCCTTGTCTACAACTGGGGCTGTCATAGCTGGATTGTTTCTTGGCTTTCGGCATGGCTGGTCTGAGTGCTGGGTCTGCCATAGTACCCCCATTTTGTGCCACATTCCGTGTAGTGGGGGTCCTGTATCCCTGCTAAGTCACACAGATTATCAGGTAGAATTTCCTTAACCAGGTCATCTGATGCTGAGGAGGAAGACAGGAAGGCTGGGACAGGAATTTGGGTGGAAGTGCGGACACCCAAGCCACCGAGCCTGACACGAACAGTAGCTTGTTTCCACTGGCAGTCATTGAGGGAGAGGTTGACAACTTTTTCCAGCATGGATTTCAGTAATAGGTCATACTCTTCAAGCTGTCGTAGGATGGGGTACACCTCAGAAAGTAGGTTATCCTTGGAAGGGATAGGCATCTAGTGAGGAGATATAAAGCATCGTGGGCATTGATGTCACCTATTCTGTCTTCCGTCATCCTGAGGTCTGTGATTTTCTTGTCAAGGATCTCCTCAATGGCGTTAGACCCGAGGGGGGGCTCTAAGGAGGGTGCTGTTCTCGGCCCTAATGACATGGGCTCCAGGCAAGGCAGACCTTATTCTAGCTACGATGTCTGGGTTGGAAGAGACTACTTCACACTTGGAAGGGTTCAGGACGAGACCCAGGCTTACTTCTTGCTCCCTTATTTTCCTGATATCTTCCAAGAGGTGGTCTACGATGCCAGCTATAGTGCCATCATCCAAAAAACAGATGTTGAACTCGCTGGACAAGTTTTCAGTGATTTCTTTTAAGAAAACGCAGAAAAGAAGAAGAGCTAGAGGATCACCTTGCTGAACACCTTCACATGATCTGATTTCGTGCTCGCCAAAAAGCAATTTTGATTCACCACTGTAGCACGATAGTATGAACGGGTAGAGAGGCCTCCTCTAAAATCCTCAGAGGTCACAATATTGACCAGGGGAGGATTTATCTTTTAGTGATAAACTAGGATGCTTTTCCTTCCCTCGGGAGAGCTAATGACTTTTGTCTGGTGGGTCACATGCAGGTGTTTATGAGACACTAACTACCCACTTGAAACACTTCTCCTTATTTAACATAGCAGGCCACAAGAGACTAAAAGTGCCGCTCTATATTAGGACGGGACTTAAACCCATGTTTTGCCATCCAGAGAGGGGACGAAGTACTTGAGTAAGATAACTTTGGTGGCACTAATGGCACCATTCTCTCCTCCCTGGCACAGTGGTCGAGGAGGATGCCGAGCATGGCTTATCACCCTCATCCTCCAGGGTAGAGGAGGGCAATCACCTCAATCTCCAACACACACACACACACTCTCTTGGCCTCTGTCTGTCTCTGTTTATCTTTGTCTATATCTGTTTGTTTCTCTCTCTCTCTCTCTCTCTCTCTCTCTCTCTCTCTCTCTCTCTCTCTCTCTCTCTCTCTCTCTCTCTCTCTCTCTCTCTCTCTCTCTCTCTTCCTCCTCTACCTGTCTCTCTATTCGTCCTCTGAAAAAAGGTCACTTACTCTCACTGAGTGTGAGTAAACACACTCAATGAGTAAACACACTCAATGAGTAAACACAGTGGGTGAACACACTCAGTGAGTAAACACAGTGGGTAAACACACTCAGTGAGTAAACACAGTGGGTAAACACACTCAGTGAGTAAACACAGTGGGTAAACACAAGTCAATTTGTCACATTACTTATTAAAACCAATTTTCAGCGTTGTGGGACGAGAGGAATTCAATAACATGTGAACTAGTGAGTGACTGTTGAAGTGTCCGGCCATGCATGGTCTTGGTTAGGGGCGATCACGTATCTATAATTTCTTGCTAATTAGCGGATATTCACCACTCATTCGTAGAGGATTTTACGCATCACCTGCAGCTAACTGATGTATACTTCTCCCTGGTAGCCCAACCACTTGGGCTGGACGGTAGAGCGACGGTCTCGCTTCATGCAGGTCGGCGTTCAATCTCCGACCGTCCAAGTGGTTAGGTCACTGTTGGGGGTGTAGTGAGGAGGTTTTACCTGTAGTAACCTCAGTAGAAGTGAGCATAGCGTGAGGAGGCAGCCAGCCAGCAGCTCTCACCAGAGAATACACAGTATACCTTCCTTATAACTCGGTAGTTACGTGTTCGTTAACTCGCATCTGTTTCTGTTCCTCTGTCTCTGTGGCGTGCCTGGCCTGCTGGTGGTGAGAGAGAGAGAGAGAGAGAGAGAGAGAGAGAGAGAGAGAGAGAGAGAGAGAGAGAGAGAGAGAGAGAGAGAGAGAGAGAGAGAGAGAGAGAGAGAGAGAGAGAGGGGGGATAGTCTCGCAGCTTTATGTTAATGACACACACAGCGTCGACTCGTGTGAGAACTCGCGGTTTTCCTACATTAAAGGAGCAAAGGTGTGGGTTCGATCTAATTTCCGGAATGATGCGGAGTTTCCCTCACCTATTATCTAGAAATACTTGATCAGTCCTTTTAATCGAACTAGGACCTGCAATATTGCGCTCTACGTTCACAGACTCTGGCTCAACAATGTGTTATTTACATTACCTGTAAGCACTTTTTTTATTAACACATTCAGGAACGTCTCCATTTGGGCAGGTGCCCTAGACTATATCAAGGGAAGTACAGGGTGTATCAAAAAACTAGCTACGTGATGCTAAACTCCCCATCACACAGAATGGTTAGTCATACAGAGGCATGTGATAAGTAGTCTGCACTGGCAAACTCTGGGTGCATTATGAGGATATCATCATGAACACAAAAGGTAGCAATGATATTAGAAGTCCCCATCTCGCAGGATGGTTAGTCATACAAGGCCATATATTCCGTAGCCGGCACTGGCAAATTTTGGGTGCAATATGAGGATATCTTCACAGAGTTTGCACCTGGAGCGCTCAGGATTATGAGACCCGTCACCTGTAGCCACCTGCCACAGGTAACGGTAACCCAACCTGATCCTGGCAACCACTGTGTCGCACAGTCTGGTGACGAGCAGCTTTTTTTTTTTTTTTTTTTTTTTATTAACATATTAGGTACATCTGCATTAGTGCAGCTGCCCTAGACTATATGAAGTGGAGTACAGTGTGTCAAAAAAGCTAACTAGGTGATGCTAAAAAATCCCCATCACACAGGATGGTTAGTTATACAGAGGCATGTGATAAGCGGTCTGCACTGGCAGACTCCAACTTTTTTTTTTTTTTTTTTGAATAAGGTAGCAGTGGTAATACAAGTCCCCATCTCGCAGGATGGTTAGTCATACAGAGGCATGTGATAAGCGGTCTGCACTGGCAGACTCCGGATGCATTTTGAGGATATCAACAACACAAGATTGAATAAGGTAGCAGTGCTGCTGGAAAATCTGCTGAAAAAAGTATCTGGAAAACCAAACCCATATTTCAGAGATTATAGGAGTCGTTAGTAGTCACAATAGGAGCAATTCCTACTTAAAGGCGGGCATGGGTGGGTCGACTCCCGACACCCTTTGGCACTCTATGAATCCTATATTTATTGCCCATAAATATAGGATTCAGATCTAAACAAATCATAGCTTTTTATACTGGTGCTTTCAGGTCGTTGGGAGTCAGTAATTTCTGTCCTATCAGACCTGAGTGTTTGGAACAATATAGTCTTGACAGCAGAGATGGGGGGGGGGGGGGTATCTAGATCTAATTCAGCTTCATCTTTGTTACACGCTAATTTGGCTGCAGTGTCTGATATAACCCATCATAATGTTACCTGTAAACATATGAGGCTTTTTGAGGTGATTGATCTTTTTGAGGTGATTGATCTTTTTGAGGTGATTGATCTTTTTGAGGTGATTGATCTTTTTGAGGTGATTGATCTTTTTGAGGTGATTGATCTTTTTGAGGTGATTGATCTTTTTGAGGTGATTGATCTTTTTGAGGTGATTGATCTTTTTGAGGTGATTGATCTTTTTGAGGTGATTGATCTTTTTGAGGTGATTGATCTTTTTGAGGTGATTGATCTTTTTGAGGTGATTGATCTTTTTGAGGTGATTGATCTTTTTGAGGTGATTGATCTTTTTGAGGTGATTGATCTTTTTGAGGTGATTGATCTTTTT
The DNA here is from genome assembly GCF_040958095.1 of Procambarus clarkii. NCBI lineage: Eukaryota > Metazoa > Arthropoda > Malacostraca > Decapoda > Cambaridae > Procambarus > Procambarus clarkii. The sequence continues at coordinate 40,416,392 of NC_091154.1, read as the reverse complement.
GAGGTGATTGATCTTTTTGAGGTGATTGATCTTTTTGAGGTGATTGATCTAGTGATCGCCAAGCTGTCACCGGACACAGAGGAGCTGGGAATGAAGAAGGAATGGCGAGAGAGACAAGAGGGAGGAAAGAAGGGAAGGAAGTGTAGAAGGAGAAGCGGAAGGGGTCAGGAAGGGAGAGAGAGGGAAGGAGGGAGAGTGAGAGAGGCAAAGTAACAGCTTGACGTAATGGAGACCGGTGGTGACAGATGTTGGGGCGCCACCGTCAGCCACGGAGGACAGGAGGTGCTGGACGGGAATGAAGAGGGGAGAGACAGGAGGTGTGATAAGAAGGGACATGAGAGAGAGAGAGAGAGAGAGAGAGAGAGAGAGAGAGAGAGAGAGAGAGAGAGAGAGACCAACTGACCTTAAATATTAGTTAGAAAAAGGTGTCGGAGGTTCGAGATAATTCAATAAACCTCAACTAACATTAAGTGTGCATGGATGACTCAACTAAGTGTACGTGGATGACTCAACTAAGTGTACGTGGATGACTCAACTAAGTGTACGTGGATGACTCAACTAAGTGTACGTGGATGACTCAACTAAGTGTACGTGGATGACTCAACTAAGTGTACGTGGATGATGACTCAGCGACCCAGAGTGAGCCTGGGATCATCCACGTTAAGAGCATTACCCAGCGCGTCTCGCCCACACTAAGCCACGAGAAGCGACAATCATATTCCCAGCACTCGCTAGCAGGGAAGGCACACCTGTCATTTCTTTGTGAAAATGGAAAATTAAGAAGTTGAGGAAGAATGTGAGAAACAGGAGTGAGGGAGAATAGGAGAGAGGGTGATGAGAGAGAATGTGAGTGATGGAGGGGGGGACTAAGAGAGACGAGGACGAGAGAGCTGCACCATCAATTAGAGACAGATGTTGAGAGCGTGCGAGGAACGTTGAATGGTAAATATTCCTGCTGACACTTGAGGCGAAGCAACTGGTGCAGGAGACGTCAGCACCTGGTGCAGGGGACGTCAGCACCTGGTGCAGGGGACGTCAGCACCTGGTGCAGGGGACGTCAGCACCTGGTGCAGGGGACGTCAGCACCTGGTGCAGGGGACGTCAGCACCTGGTGCTGGCGTCAGCACCTGGTGCAGGGGACGTCAGCACCTGGTGCAGGGGACGTCAGCACCTGGTGCAGGGGACGTCAGCACCTGGTGCAGGGGACGTCAGCACCTGGTGCAGGGGACGTCAGCACCTGGTGCAGGGGACGTCAGCACCTGGTGCAGGGGACGTCAGCACCTGGTGCAGGGGACGTCAGCACCTGGTGCTGGCGTCAGCACCTGGTGCAGGGGACGTCAGCACCTGGTGCAGGGGACGTCAGCACCAAGCATCATGGCGGGGTCTCTCGGGGCGCCTGCTGGCACCCTCATCTCTACCTCATCTCTCACCCCCAAGTCACACTTTTACACCATCGACAAATCCGTTTCAAATTCGACGCATTAAGAACCAAGCACCGTAATACCGACGCATTACGAACGCCAGCCCCCGCAAGGTTAGGAGGGTTGTATGGGTGCGCATGTTTCTAGCCTGGGCCAAAATGTTGCATTTTTCCACCACGTGGCAAGTCAGGTGAACAGTTACCTGTTTGAAACAGGTTCTCAGGTAAAGAGGAAAGTGAGAGGGATGATTAGACCCCCTCCCCCCCCCTGCACACACACACACACACACACACACACACACACACACACACACGGCGTTCTAGATTCCCAGTCTACCGACCTGGCTTCGATTCCCGGCCAAGGCAGAAAGATTTGGCCGGGAATTTCACCTGATACCTTTGTTCACCTAGCAGTAAACAAGTGCCTGGGAGATAAGACAGCTGTTGAGGGCGACATTCTGGAGGTGTGTGAGTGTGTGTGAGTGTGAGTGTGTGTGTGTGTGTGTGTGTGTGTGTGTGTGTGTGTGTGTGTGTGTGTGTGTGTGTGTGTGCGCGTGTGTGTGTGTGTGTGTGTGTGTGTGTGTGTGTGTGTGTGTGTGTGTGTGTGTGTGTGTGTGTGTGTGTGTGTGTGTGTGTGCGTGTGTGTGTGTGTGTGTGCGTGTGTGTGTATGTGTGTGTGTGTGTGTGTGTGTGCGTGTGTGTGCGTGTGTGTGTGTGTGTGTGTGTGTGTGTGTGTGTGTGTGTGTGTGTGTGTGTGTGTGTGTGTGTGTGTGTGTGTGTGTGTGTGTGAGTGTGTGTGTTAGGGAGAAATAAATATATATGTAGTAGATATGACAGAGAAGATTAGGTCAAGAGTCATATAAATTAGACAAGTGGTTCGAGAGACGAGGCATAAGAGCTAACAGCTCGATCCAGCAGACACAAATAGTAAACACACACGCAGGTGTACGGGTGGCAGGCGAGTGGAATCCACTGAAGGAGGAAGTTGCTGAAAATCAGTTCAATCCACAACTTCAAAAATAAATATTATGAAAACGTTGATTCTGAAAGGTAATAATCAGCGCGTCAGGTAAGCGAGGGGCATGAAGAACAAGGCCTCACTCCTCGCTGGTCACTGGTAAAACAAAACCTTTACAACAGCAACTTCAGGAACGGAAGGATAGAGGGTTCAATCTAAGGGAACAAAGCTGTCCAAAAACACACTAGAAGGTTCACTTTTGCACAAGTAAAGCGAAAAGGTGGAGGCCAACACCGTCAGTAGTTTCAAAGCGTCATATAAGGACACCAGGAACTTGTTTCAGATTGAATAGTCTCAACCAGTAACTACTTATGTAATTACACACACGTACACAAACGCACTCACACACGTACATACACTCACACACGTACATACACTCACACACATATACAAAAAGGTGGATAGACAGGAGGCACTGAACTACAGGCCAGTGTCAATAACTTGCATACCATGCAAGTTGATGGAGATAGTGCGTGAAAGGTTAGCGGGGCATCTGGAGCGAAAGAATTTTGTAACACAACATCAGCGTGGGTTCAGGGAAGGCAAGTCATGCCTCACAGAATTAATTGAATTCTACGACCAGGCAACAAAAATCAGGCAAGGAAGAGAGGGGTGGCAGACTGCATGTTTTTGGATGTATGTGTGTGTGTACTTACCTAGTTGTGCTTGCGGGGGTTGATCAACTGGTGTACAGGTTCCTGAGCCTACTGGGCTCTATCATATCTACATTTGAAACTGTGTATGGAGTCAGCCTCCACCACATCACTGCCTAATGCATTCCACCTGTTAACTACTCTGACACTGAAAAAGTTCTTTCTAACATCCTTGTGGCTCATTTGTGGACTCAGTTTCCACCTGTGTCCCATTGTTCGCGTACCACCCGTCTTAAAAAATTTATCTTTATCTACCCTGTCAATTTCTCTGAGAATTTTGTAAGTAGTGTGTGTGTGTGTGTGTTTGTGTGTGTGTACTCACCTATTTGTGCTTGCAGGATCGAGCATTGACTCTTGGATCCCGCCTTTCCAGCCATCGGTTGTTTAAAGCAATGACTTCTGTCCCATTTCCCTATCATACCTAATTTTAAAAGTATGAATAGAGTTTGCTTCCACAACCTGTTCCCCAAGTGCATTCCATTTTTCCACTACTCCAGGTGTGCAACCAGTCGTAACCTAATTATTCTTTCAAGTATTTTACAGGGGATGCTCGTCAGTGATACAGGTCTATAGTTAAGTGCCTCATCCTTATCACCTTTCTTGAAAATCGGTACAACATTTGCCTTCTTCCAGCAACTGGGCAATTCTCCCAACATATGTTTCATAAAGATCCTTGTCAGAGGCACGCTGAGGGCCTGAGATGCCTCTTTTAGTATCCACGGTGATACTTTGTCTGGTCCAACTGCTTTAGTTGCATCCAGTGTTGTCAACTGTTTCATTACTTCCTCTGCTGTCACCTCTATATCTGATAGTCTTTCATCTAGGGTAATCTCTTCCAGCAATAGGAATTGATCAGGCTCGGTTGTGAACAATCCATAGAAACTGGCATTCAGTGCCTCGCAGATTTCCTTGTCACTTTCTGTATATGCCTCCCTTTGTTTTCCTTTATCTTGTCACTTGGTCGTTCACCGACATTTTTCTTCTTATATGGCTGTGTAGTAATTTAAGTTGCTTTTTCGCGTTGATCGCGATATCGTTCTCATAGTTCCTTTCCGATGTTCTTCTTATGTTGATGTAATCGTTCCTAGCTCTGTTGCATCTGATCTGAAGTCTGGCCTCGTGTGTGTGTGTGTGGGGGGGGGGGGGGAATATATCTGGCACAGTGACTAGCCATAACTCATCTGTAATATTTTGTACAAACGATTTTTCTAAACCATTCATGATCTATCCTTAATAATTCGCAATTTTAAACCTCCTGATTAATTAGTCGACTAATAATTCTGATCCTCTTTTGGATTAATTATAATTTAAGATCACATATGTATTTTATTTATGATATTAATATTATAGAGATATTATTATTTTGACCGTTCTGTTAACCCCAGGCAGCCATTATTAATGTTATTAGGGATAACAGAGAACAGAGACCAATGGTTTAGTCTCCTCTGAGGCGAGGAAGGATTGACTGGGCACACGTCTCTTCTTGTACCTAACCAGCCCACTCATGCCCCACATCACTAAACAACTCCCCTCCCTGCCCACACCCACCTGCCCCTGCACCACCCACATACCACATACCACATACCATCGACATGTAACACTTTGCAGCAACATATTCCTAGAGATAACACGTTTTTTGCGATATCATTAAAACAGAAGAGACGGCACACTCTTAACGAGGACCAGGATTTTGATTGCGATAAATACGATTCAATCTCATGTTCGCTAATGAGACCTGTCGCCCAGCGGAATAAAGAAAGCTGTCTGTAATCCCTGTTGCCTCATTATACGGGCTGGCCGGTGAAGGGGAAGACCTGCCAGGTGTGTGAGTACAGTCAGGTTTGTAGTGCGTGTGTGTGTGTGTGTGTGTGTGTGTGTGTGTGTGTGTGTGTGTGTGTGTGTGTGTGTGTGTACTTACCTAGTTGTGCTTTGCGGGGGTTGAGCTCTGACTCTTTGGTCCTCGCCTGTCAACTGTCAGTCAACTAATGTACAGGTTCCTGAGCCTATTGGGCTCTATCATATCTACACTTGAAGCTGTGTATGGAGTCAGCCTCCACCACATCACTTCCTAATGCATTCCATTTGTCTACTACTCTGACTACAAAATTCTTTCTAACGTCTCTGTGGCTCATTTGGGCGCTCAATTTCCACCTGTGTCCCCTAGCGCGTGTGTCCCTTGAGTTAAATAGTCTGTCTGTATCTACCATATCAATTCCTCTGAGAATCTTGTATGTGGTGATCATGTCCCCTTTAACTCTTCTCTTAGAATGTGGTGGAGGTTGGTTCTTGGAGTGTAAGATTATTTATTATTCAGTGCATAAAATCTGTTGCAACGTTCCCATGTTTTATTTACTTTTTATGAGTTGCTCAAATAAAGACGAAATGCACCAAATATTTCTATTTAATGTAGAACATGAAAAATACAAAATTTTACTCAAAAATCGTTTTTATTCATAACAAAATATGATGATAACTAATAACGCTAAAGGAAGTGGACGACTTGAGCATCTGTGAAGTGGTGCAACTTATCCAGGAGCGTCTGAGTGTTACCTTGAGGTGCTTCCGGGGCTTAGCGTCCCCGCGGCCCGTTCGTCGACCAGGCCTCCAGGTGTTGCATATATGATAGAAATAAAATATAACTCTAAGATAACCTTCCACCACAATGCTATCAGAATGATTACAGGTGCTCAGCAGCCACCATAACCGTTCGAGTAGCACCAATAATAACATAACACTATTGAATTATTACAAACAGATGTTCGCCGGTCCTTCAAAATTGCTCAAAAGCTCAGTACTGTAAACACATTTCTCAGAGGAAAGACATAAAAGTGGCTTATGAGGGGAAACATGGACAAATCCTTCTCTATCCGGGGTTCGACGACCATCTGCAAAAATGACAGGGGGGGACGGGGTTGCGAATGAAAATGTTTGATAAAAAGTTGGAATAAAATACTGAGAGGTGAAAATCTTTACCTTATGAATTTCAGCTTTCACCTTTTTTTTTTAGTTTACTGTCTAAACCTTCCCCAGGGGAAGCCATCATGAAGTAACCCATCATGAGGTAACCCATCATGAGGCAACCCATCATGAGGTAACCCATCATGAAGTAACCCATCATGAGGCAACCCATCATGAGGTAACCCATCATGAGGTAACCCATCATGAAGTAACCCATCATGAGGCACCCCATCATGAGGTAACCCATCATGAGGCAACCCATCATGAGGCAACCCATCATGAGGCAACCCATCATGAGGCAACCCATCATGAGGCAACCCATCATGAGGTAACCCATCATGAAGTAACCCATCATGAGGTAACCCATCATGAGGCAACCCATCATGAGGTAACCCATCATGAAGTAACCCATCATGAGGCAACCCATCATGAAGCAACCCATCATGAAGTAACCCAAGCTGATTCAGGATATTTTGAGCAGCTTACGAAACCTGTACATCTCAACCATAATAACCTCTAATGACAACCACGGGAGGTGGCCGGCGCCCACCCTGCCAGTCTCCGAGGCAGTGATGCCCAACGACATATATATAGCAGCATATATATAGCTATATATATAGCTATATATATAGCTACAATTTACAATCCCTCCAACATACGATGGCGTCACTCTACACGATGGGACTGACACAAGGCCAGGGGGTGATTACAGCTTATAAACACTACTAATTGCGCAACTTAAAGGAAACTACCTCGGTATCTATTACAGTGGACAGTGATCGCATTTGCTGATTTAGTCTCTTGGCCTCACTAACTGCCAATTTCTAATTTCAGAGAGAGAGAGAGAGAGAGAGAGAGAGAGAGAGAGAGAGAGAGAGAGAGAGAGAGAGAGAGAGAGAGAGAGAGAGAGAGAGAGAGAACAGAGACATAACAACCTGAGAGAACAGGTTATAACCGTGGGAGTGAAACACAAGATCAAATGATTTACACAGTAAAAACTTGTTGGAGAAACTGAGCTCCGGCTTTCAGCCCAGAATTAGCATTCAATACGTTATCAGATGCTCATATAAGCTTCACTAATAGGCTCTGGCCGCAGACAGTGCTACCCGCCGATAATCACTATGGCATTATCTGCTCCTGGTGAGGTCTGGCCTGTAATCTCCGGCGCGGTGGAGCTATCTGAGGAAGATAGCGAGGGGCTCCATACATTGATATTCCGACCAAACGCAAGAATGAAGATGTATTGGTAAGCTGAGGGAATTTCGTGCAGAATTCGGAATACAATTTAATAGAACAATTATCGTTAAACAAAGCAAGGTTTGTTTTAAGTCGGAGAAATGCTAGAGTGAATGTTTCTGATTGTTATAGCCATTAAAAGAGCGAATTGTTTCGTATAATGTAAGATAATTATGTTGTTTTATATTGTTTATGTCTGTTTCAGTGTCTTTGGGAATGTGTGTGTGTGTGTGTGTGTGTGTGTGTGTGTGTGTGTGTGTGTGTGTTAATCTGAGTTTGCGTGTGTATCCGCGTCTGTGTGTGAGTCTGTGATTGCGTGCATGTTGGTGTTTGGGAATCTGTGTGTTAACCTCATTTTTTGTGTATATCTGTGTATATATGTCTTTGTGAGAGTCTGTGTTTGAGTGCATGTCTGTGATTGTGTGTATGTGAGTCAGTGTGTGAGTCAGTGACTATGTGTATGTCTGAGTATCTATGTCTACGATACGATTTACTTATAATGTAAAATGTAAAATTTCAAGCATACAGTCTGCCTACCTCTCCTCCTCTCTATCTCTCCTTATCTCTATTCATCTCCCCATTCTCTCCACCCACCTCGCATCTACACTTATTTCCCTCCGTCCCTCCATTCAGTCTATGTCTCCCCCAGACACTCCTTGTCAGCCTGTTGTCCTCCTTCTTCACACAGTCACGGGATGTCACCTCCCAAGCCGTCCTGGGACGGGGACAGGTGTTGTGGTCACGTTTTTCTTTCATTCTTTCTTTTCCTTCCATTCTCACTTCTTCCATACTTTTCCTTCGGTCGTTCTTTCGTTAATTTAATCTCTTACCGTTCGTCAATGGAGTTCACGTGTCATTATTATTTATCAATCGCCTATTTCTATCTTTCAGTTACGTGTTCATTCATCTTATAGTGTTAATTTGATGCTATTTTTTTATCATATACATGTTTCTCTTGGTCGGTATAATGTTAGTCTCGTTTCTTGCATTGTCGGCGCTCGATCCCCGATGGTACCCCATGGATGGGGTACCATTCCCTCACTCCGTTTTCTTATCCCAGCTCCTTTCCTGTCCTCGTCTTCCTTTTAAGGGCAATGTAGTCACACTGACTTGCCGATTTCTCCTGATAATTACCCTACCTGATATGTTGTATATTTCATTCATTTCATTCTATATTTTCATTCACACTTTTTAGTATATATATATATATATATATATATATATATATATATATATATATATATATATATATATATATATATATATATATATATATATATATATATATATATATATGCTGCTTTATCGCAGCCTTATCAATCCCTCTCTTTTATAATTGTCATAAATGAAGGTGGCCTGCTGTTAGTCAAACATGGGTGCTGATGTCCGTAGAGTTTATAGACTAACACCCTTAGCCTATAACATCTAAATGTGTTACTAAAAAGAATACATCCAGATTTACATGATTCTGCCACTAACCATCCTGCAAGACAGGGATTTTCTGGCGTCATGTAGCTAGCTTTTGTCACACTATGTAACCCTTCATATAGTCTATGGTAGGCGTATAAATGTAAGTGTATCTAATTATGTTAATCATGGCGCCTGACAGCTGAATGGACAGCGCTTCGGATTCGTAGTCCTGAGGTTCCGGGTTCGATCCCCGATGAAGGCGGAGACAAATGGGCAAAATGTTTCTTTCGCCCTGATGCCCCTGTTACCTAGCAGTAAATAGGTACCGGGGAGTTAGACAGCTGCTACGAGCTGCTTCCTGAGGGTGGAGGCCTGGTCGAGGACCGGGTCGCGGTGACGCTAAGCCCTTGAAATTATCTCAAGATAACCTCAAGATATAAATTTTCCACCTTAACCAGCACAAGCGGAATGGAAGAGGTGTTCGGTGGAAATGGTATTAAAAGGAGCAATGGTGATGACCGTAAAAAGGGTGATGTTGGAGAGAAAGAGGAACAGGGCTGGTGACCAGGAGCCAGATTCACGAAGGCACTTACTCAAACACTTACGAACTTGTACATCTTTTCTCAATCTTTGGCGGCTTTGTTTACAATTACTAAACAGTTAATGAGCTCCGAAGCACCAGGAGGCTGTTTATAACAATAACAACAGTTGAATCGGAACTTTCATGCTTGTAAACTGTTTAATAAATGTAACCAAAGCCATCAAAGATTGAGGATAGATGAACACGTTCGTAAGTGTTTGCGTAACTGCTTTCGTGAATCTGGCCCCAGAACGGGCGCCGTGGCATCGCCCCCTGGAGACACATATACAATGGAGAAAGTGTGGAGATTAAATGCCGAAGTTCAGAGAAAATAGCATAAAAACCCACCAACTCACTCTTGGTATGATAACTGGTTGATTAAAAACGTCTCGAACTAAAACATTTGCAAACTGCGTCAGTGTTGCAGGACTACAGCACATAGCTCTGGGGCTCCGCCGGCTTTTGCTTGCCTATTCCCCCCATCTATAAAGATGAGGGGAATAAGTCTATTCCCTATTATTGCCTGCCTATTCCCTCTTACATCAAAGAACATGGGAATAAAGGAAACTCCAGGAAGACTATTGACCCCCTGTGAGGCAGGAAGTTTATTGACCCGTGTGAGGCAGGAAGGCTATTGACCCTTGTGAGGCAGGAAGGCTATTGACCCTTGTGAGGCAGGAAGGCTATTGACCCTTGTGAGGCAGGAAGACTATTGACCCTTGTGAGGCAGGAAACCTATTGACCCTTGTGAGGCAGGAAACCTATTGACCCTTGTGAGGCAGGAAGGCTATTGACCCTTGTGAGGCAGGAAGGCTATTGACCCTTGTGAGGCAGGAAACCTATTGACCCTTGTGAGGCAGGAAACCTATTGACCCTTGTGAAGCAGGAAGGCTATTGACCCTTGTGAGGCAGGAAGGCTATTGACCCTTGTGAGGCAGGAAGGCTATTGACCCTTGTGAGGCAGGAAACCTATTGACCCTTGTGAGGCAGGAAGGCTATTGACCCTTGTGAGGCAGGAAGGCTATTGACCCCTTTGAGGCAGCTCCTAGTCATATTCAACTAACCTCGTGCACAAATACATCTAACTTTCTCTTCAGACAATCCAGTGAACCAACATCTATTATGTTTCCCGGGAATTTGCTCTATAAGTTAGATGACCTCACGTTTTTCATCAGCTTGAGAGAGAAGCTTGTCTGCTAATGACCCCGGATCTCAATATCTCCTTAATATCTACCTTTAAAATTTAATAGCTTCTTCTACCTTCATATCTACTTAACAACCATTTTAATAACCCAATATTTCAAACCAATATTTTCCCAGGTATATTAGGAATCTAAAAATTTGTAACTTTTATTTGTAACTTTATTACATTCATATTTTTGTTTTCTACTTTTCTACTTTATTTTTATTTCTGTAACATATCAATATCGCCATTTTTATTACCACCTACACATTTGTATACTTCTACCTCGTCATCCATTATTCTTGGCCTCTCTAGGGAAAGTAAATTAGGCTTTCTTAATCTCTCTTGATAGGAGAGGTTTCTAATTCCTCGGATAAAATTTGCAATTCTTTTCTATAGAGACTGAAATTAATTTAAGGCCATTCTATAGATCGAGAACCACATTTGAACTACATGATCTAAATGTGATCTAACATGGTAAAGATAAAGCTGAATAATCTTTGCAAAGTCATCCTTCCAACCTTATCAAACTCATTCTCTATGCCCTCTCCCTAAAAATTAACTAATACGAAAAATTCTCCCCGAAACAGACCCTATCTATTGAAATAAAAAATCATCCTACTATCAAATGCGACAAAACTCCAAGCCATTATATATATAAAAATATTCCACAAATTACCCTAAAAGCTTAAATTACTTTAATATAAAAAAAATTCTTCTTTGCATGATTTTAAGTTTATGAACAGCACTTTTTTCAGAATTCAACAGAGCTGAATGAAAAAGGTAATTTTGCAGCCGCTGGGAACGAGAGAGAGAGAGAGAGAGAGAGAGAGAGAGAGAGAGAGAGAGAGAGAGAGAGAGAGAGAGAGAGAGAGAGAGAGAGAGAGAGAGAGAGAGAGACAGAGAGAGAGAGAGAGAGAGAGAGAGAGAGAGAGAGAGAGAGAGAGAGAGAGAGAGAGAGAGAGAGAGAGAGAGAGAGAGGACAGGGGCACATTTGGGTGGATTGGGGTTCTTTCTATGTAAATTAAATTATCACCAAATCTAAATAGTAAATAAAACAAGATAGCTGTTTGCTCGAAATATTCACTGATTTGTAGACTTGTTTTTGTGAGAGGAAGGAGTGAATGGGGGTCTGTATTGTGTGTGTTTGCTTACACACAGATAAAAGTTATTGTTTGGAATACGTGATCTTTCGAAAGCCGTAACACACACACACACACACACGCACACACACACACACACACACACACACACACACACACACACACACACACACACACACACACACACACACTCAAACACAGTTGTACAGTATATAACAAACACATTTTTTGGTTAAAGAAGTAAACAAACATAAAAGTGGGTCCAAAAATGGCTTTTAGAATTTAGCACCAAATAGCATAAGTAAATATAATGTAGAGGAAGAACTAGAGACCAGAGGAACAGAACACAAGGATATCCATCTCCGTGAATCAGTTCAAGAACATAACTGAGGAGCAGAAATAACCCCAAGACTTACCCAAGTGGCACACGGGATCAGGATAACTGCGTCCTTCCTGAAATTGGCCAAAAATAGTACAGTTACAGGCCAATAAGTACAGGCGAATAAGGAGGCATTTAGAACACTACCCAACATACGGGAACTCAGCCTCCACATGGAAATCCGCCGATGGAGCTAAACCTCTGAACACTAAACAATTAGACTGAACTGAAGACTGAACTGAAAACAACTGAAGACAGACATGACGGACACATAAATCAACCCGTCCTCTTAAAAATAACGTCACTTTTGGCTCGTATGCGCACTATGGCCAAATTTGGACGTAATTTGAAATGAAATCGACTCACAAAAGTGACGTTCTGTTCCGTTTTCTATTTGAGTTGTCCGGCGTACGCGCAGAGGTTATAAGAGGACACTTTAAATTAACGTTTTTCATAACGTTTTGAAACTTTATGAGAATTTCCTGCCCACCTAACCTATCAGAGGACCCTTAACTTATTGTTGTTTAAAAAAAAAAATCCCAAATTTATTTTCAATTTTTTTTCATTTTCAAATTACGTCCAAATTCGGCCATACTGGCAAACACATAAATACCTCCTAGGAAATGGCAGGAAAACATTTACACTCTGTAGACCACTAATATAACACGGTGGACCTAACTGATAAACCACTGAGATGCAGTCCAATATCTCCCCCTGACATATAATTGGTAGGAACATGGAATAAAGTAGATATCAAGGTTAGAAGAAGCTATTACATTTTGAAGGTAGATATTAAGTAGATATAGAGGTCCGGAGTCATTAGAAGACAAGCTTCTCTCTCTCTCAAGCTGATGAAAAAGTTGAAGTCATCTAATTTCACGCGTACAGGAGCGCGCATATAGTTTAGCTGAGTGATGCACGATAGTGAGGAGATGGAGAGTGAGGGGTGAGGCTGTGAGTGATGAGGCTGTGAGTGATGAGGCTGTGAAGGGTGAGGCTGTGAGGGGTGAGACGAGAGTAGTGAGAGGTGAAGGTATAAGGGGGGCCAGGGTGTAAGAGGTGATGAGTTAATGGGTATGGGTGAGTGAGGTGAGGCGGTGATGAACGATGAGGTGATGAATGAGGAGTACAAAGATGGTAGGAGAGGAAGGGCATGGCGTGAGAAACAATAACAGAGCGGAGAGGGGAATGGAGAAGCGAAGGACTGAAAAAACGAGAAAATAAGAGTACACAAATGAAGAAGTGTGAGTGCGAATGAATAATAAAAGGAAGGTGTAAAAACAGCCAAGAATGAAAGAAATGAAAGAGGGAGAGTGATAGAGCAGCAGGTAATGAAATGAGGGGATGAGAGAAGGAAGGAAGAAGAACAGTGAGAACCAACGAATGAGGCACCGTAGTGAGAGAATAAGATAGGGAGAAGGAGAATGTCGCTTATTCTCTCTCCCAAATTAATTAAGAACTGAGGAAATGAGGTGAATTAAAAACTGAGAGAATGAGACAGTGAGTGTGAATGGAGAAGCGAAAGAGAGAGAGAATGAATAAAACGTAAGAGGTAACATAAGATAACGAGGGAATGAGAATCGAAGAGAAGGAGTGTACAAAGGAGAAAGCGGAGAAGAGAGAGATACCGACAATGACATAATGAAGAATTGAAGAAACATGAGAGAGAAAGATATGTAGATAGGGAGTGAGGGAGAAAGAAAAGGGGGGAGAAAATGAGGTTGGAAGAGAAAGAAAGAGAGAGAGAGAGAGAGAGAGAGAGAGAGAGAGAGAGAGAGAGAGAGAGAGAGAGAGAGAGAGAGAGAGAGAGAGAGAGAGAGTGAGATTAAACAATAGGAACACAGAGTGGTACAATCCCTGTCTGCATCCTTGGTGCGTGTGTCAGGTAGTGTGTGTGTGTGTGTGTGTGTGTGTGTGTGTGTGTGTGTGTGTGTGTGTGTGTGTGTGTGTGTGTGTGTGTGTGTGTGTGTGTGTGAGGCTGTGTTGTCTCTGGTCGTCTCAACGCTCGTGTTGGAACCTCGGCCAAGATTCGTCAAGCATTTTAGTGTCTTTTTACGAAACCTCTACATCGTTTCTCGATGCTAGCGGCTTAGTCTGCATTTATTTAACGGTTTTCGAGCTTCGAAACTTTGCAACCCATATTTTACTCAACCTCGTCGCCCTTCGCAGCTTATAAGCGGTTAATTCATGAAATCTAAACTATCATCATTGTGGAGAGATGAACAGGTTTCGTAAATGGATACCTAGATGTTTGACAAATCCGGGTTCTGGCAGTAAATTTATCCATATACATAAATGAGAATGTTTGTCTGAGGTCGGGGCTCAGACGGCTGCAGTTAGCCTCTCGCAGCTTTCCATGGTGATGGGTGATTGTATGGGGAGGGTAATAGGGTGGCTGGGGTCGACTCCACTGCCCCTCCTTAAGTAGGATTGGCTCCTATTGCAACAACCATCGACGCATGTAAAGTCTTAAGTGTGGGGTGGATTGTACATAAGTGTACACACTGTACTCCCCTTCATATAGTCTAGGGCAGCTAGTTCTTGACACACACTGTACTCCCCTTCATATAGTCTAGGGCAGCTAGTTCTTGACACACTCTGTACACCCCTTCATATAGTCTAGGGCAGCTAGTTCTTGACACACACTGTACTCCCCTTCATATAGTCTAGGGCAGCTAGTTCTTGACACACTCTGTACACCCCTTCATATAGTCTAGGGCAGCTAGTTCTTGACACACTCTGTACACCCCTTCATATAGTCTAGGGCAGCTAGTTCTTGACACACACTGTACTCCCCTTCATATAGTCTAGGGCAGCTAGTTCTTGACACACTCTGTACACCCCTTCATATAGTCTAGGGCAGCTAGTTCTTGACACACACTGTACTCCCCTTCATATAGTCTAGGGCAGCTAGTTCTTGACACACACTGTACTCCCCTTAGTACAGTACAGTCCCCTTTAGTAGTCTACTGCAGCAACACAAAGGCAGATATGCCAGAATTGTGTGTTAATTAATAACTCGGTTCTTATCGACGGTGATTTGCCGATTAAAAAGTTCATTCAACGTCAATAACGTTGATTCAGCGTTACGAGGGCGAGGTAGGGAGGATAGGAGGGAGAGAGAGAGAGAGAGAGAGAGAGAGAGAGAGAGAGAGAGAGAGAGAGAGAGAGAGAGAGAGAGAGAGAGAGAGAGAGAGAGACAACTCCATCTAGTTAATAATAATAATAATTGTTATTATTGTCTTAAATCAACAACAATTAACAGTAGCACAAACGCAAATAAAAGATTCATAAAATCACGACCCAAACTTAGACCTGCCACCACCCAAGAGAGAGGAAGACCGGCTTGTGGCAGCTCCCCCCAGCCCCACCACGAGCCCAAGCGTCGTCCAGCGCCTGAAACACAAGTTGATGAAGAACATTTTTAAACACTGCAACACTTTATATCAACTGAGCTCTGCGAAGTCTCTCGTCTGTGAGGAAATGTTAGATTAAGTTTGACCAAGTTACTGAGAAATGCTTAATTAAGAGGACCTTTTTTGTGCGACTTGATCAGAAATGGAGGGAGATTAGGGGGGGCGAGATCAGCTGCTGATCTCAGGCGTGTGAGATTAGGATGTATGAGGCATGAGATGAAGAAGAATTCTGCCTGTGTTCCATGTGGACCTGATGGCTGCACATCAGACACGTGACGGAGCGATCAGATTAAGTGATATAACAGAGTTACAGCGTTGAGTGGCTGCGTGTGTTTAATATTTATGCCTGCAGAATTATTATTATCCAAGAGACAACTATTAGCTCTTGGACCCCACCTTTCTAAGCGATCTATTTCTCCTCTCTATTATGTCTACTATATATATATATATATTTAACTCTAACACACGCACACACACATCTCCAGGAAACAGCCCTTAGCAGCTGTCTAACTCCCAGGTACCTATTTACTGCTAGCTGAACAGGTGTGCTAGGGTGAAAGAAACTGCCCATTTGTTTCCGCTTCGGCCGGGAATTGAACCCGGGCCCTTAGGACTACGACTCGCGAGCGCTGTCCACTCAGTCGCGAGGCTCCTGTGTGTGTGTGTACTCACCTATTTGTACTCACTTATTTGAACTCACCTATTTGTGTCTGCAGGATCGAGCATTGACTCTTGGATCCCGCCTATCGAGCATCGGTTGTTTACAGCAATGACTCCGATCCTATTTCCCTATCATATCTAGTTTTAAAATTATGAATAGAATTTGCTTCCACAACCTGTTCCTTAAGTGCATTCCATTTTTCCACTACTCTCACACTAAAAGAAAACTTCCTAACATCTCTGTGACTCATCTGAGTTTCTAGCTTCCACCCATGTACCCTCGTTCTGTTACTATTCCGTGTGAACATTTCGTCTATGTCCAATCTGTCAATCCCCCTGAGTATTTTATACGTTCCTATCATATCCCTCCTCTCCTTTCTTTTTTCTAGTGTCATAAGACTCAGTTCCTTTCAGGCGCTCTTCATACCCCATCCCTCATAACGCTGGGACGAGTCTCGTTGCTAACTTCTGAACCTTTTCCAGTTTCCTTATGTGTTTCTTCAGATGGGGACTCCATGCTGAAGCCGGCATACTCTAGAACTCTACAGTAACGACTTTAATCATCCATGATAATAATGTATAGGTAGAAGGCATCTACATTACCCGGTAGATACCTCCGTCCTCCTTCGTAGCCTCCGCGCGAGACGCTTCGTAAACACGCCAGCTAAATATTCTCCAACCTGTAGGTCACTAAAGCGGGTCAAGTGTCACGTAGTGCAGATGAGACTGACAGACTGAGGCGGATGACAGGCTAACACAACACGTTATTCCTGTATACTGGGTCTCGTCTGAGCGCTGCGCTCCCCAGGGTTAATTAAATCGGGTTTATTACTTGGCTTAGTTAAACGGATCTGTGCAGATTGCTGGAGTTAATTTGTGTTGCTTGGTCTCTGCATAGAAAAACACGCTAAACAATGGGGAGGCCTACTGTTGTTCCTGCTCACACGAGGCAGGAACAACAGTAGGCCCACTACACACCCAGTAGTGTGTACTGGTGCACTGTGTAAGCAATACATCTCACTAGGGTTGTATCAGAGACGTCCCATAGCAACCTGCTCCGGTCGGCCGAGCGGACAGTACTCTGGGCTTGTAATCCTGTGGTCCTGAGTTCGATCCCAGGCGCCGGCGAGAAACAATGGGCAGAGTTTCTTTCACCCTATGCCCCTGTTACCTAGCAGTAAAATAGGTACCTGGGGGTTAATCGGCTGTCACGGGCTGCTTCCTGGGGGTGGAGGCCTGGTCCAGGATCGGGCCGCGGGGACACTAAAAAGCCCTGAAATCATCTCAAGATAACCTCTCAAGATAACCCGTCTCCAGCCTGGCCTTCCTTACAGCCCAGTTCTTTATTATATCGTTATTACCAGCATCTCTCTGTCTAATTGTCTGTTTGTCTTGCTTGTCTATCTGTCTATCGGTCTATCGGTCTATCTGTATGTCAGTCTTGAGTGCGTTCGTCAGTAAATCTGTCTGTATATATGTTTGTTTCTCTACCTTTCAGTAAGTATATCTCTATCAGTTTGTCTGGCTCTCTGTTCGTCTATCAGCCTGTATCTTAGCATATGTTTATGTCTATCAGTCTGTCTGTCTGTCTGCCACTGTCTCCCTCTCTTTCTCTCAATCTGTCAGATAATTGTAAACATTTACTTAAAGCTAGTCCACCTGGCATGTATTTAATGACAGACACTGAAGGTGTGCAGCAGATAACTTCCATTCCCCAAAAGGATTAAAATATACGTTTTTATTCATCAGAGGATTTAATATCTATCTATACTTCATATATAAAAACGTAACAGACATCTCTGCTACCAAACAAGATGTCAACCGCTCCTCTGCCAAGAAATATTGCACAATATCAACACAAATAATTCGGGGCAACATTTGGTTGATATCTCAACACTAACAATAGCACAGGGAGGGGGCAGAACGAGGATGACTTCTGTGTATATACCTCATTATTAGAGACAAGACAGTGACGCTACGAAAATTTCACTTGGTCGATAACCAGGAGTTGAGCAGGTATAAAATCGACCACAATGCAGTCTCAAAAACTCGGCAAATTGCTGTCTTACCCTTCCCCTTCCCCCCCCCTCCCTCGCTGCTTCCTCCTCCTTCCTATGATTAGTCTCATTAGGGCAAGTCTGTACGTGGATCATGTCCAGTTTCTTCTCTCTGGCTCGGTTCCTGATTTTCTTAAATTACCTGAAAAAATGCGATTTTTTTGGAAGTGCAATGATGAATGTGTGTGTGGATACGATTATGTGTGTGTGTGTGTGTGGATACGTTCATGTGTGTGTGTGTGGATACGTTCATGTGTGTGTGTGGATACGTTCATGTGTGTGTGTGTGGATACGCTCATGTGTGTGTGTGGATACGCTCATGTGTGTGTGTGGATACGATTATGTGTGTGTGTGGATACGTTCATGTGTGTGTGTGGATACGCTCATGTGTGTGTGTGGATACGATTATGTGTGTGTGTGGATATGTTCATGTGTGTGTGTGGATACGCTCATGTGTGTGTGTGGATACGATTATGTGTGTGTGTGGATACGCTCATGTGTGTGTGTGGATACGATTATGTGTGTGTGTGGATACGCTCATGTGTGTGTGTGTGTGGATACGATTATGTGTGTGTGTGGATACGTTCATGTGTGTGTGTGTGGATACGCTCATGTGTGTACTCACCTAATTGTGCTGACGGGGGTTGAGCTCTGGCTCTTTGGTCCCGCCTCTCAACTGTCAATCAACTGGTGTACAGATTCCTGAGCCTACTGGGCTCTATCATACCTACATTTGAAACTGTGTATGGAGTCAGCCTCCACCACATCACTTCCTAGTGCATTTCACTTGTTAACTACTCTACACTGAAAAAGTTCTTTCTAACGTCTCTGTGGCTCATTTGGGTACTAGGTTTCCACCTGTGTCCCCTTGTTCGTGTTCCACCCGTGCTAAAGAGTTTGCCTTTGTCCACCTCTGTCAATTCTCCTGAAAATTGTGTAGTTGGTTATCATGACTTTAGCTTTAGCTTTTCGATTTAGCTTTTCGATTTAGGTTTAGTTCCTTTCCTCGTAGCTCATACCTCTCAGTTTTGGGACTAGTCTTGATGCATACCTCCGAATCTTCTCTAACTTCGTCTTGTGTTTAACTAGGTAAGGACTCCAGGCTGGAGCTGCATAATCCAGGATTGGTCTGATATAAGTCGTATACAAGGTCCTGAACGATTCCTTAGAAACAGAAGTTTCTTAAGGCAGTTCTTATGTGTGTGTGTGTGTGTGTGTGTGTGTGTGTGTGTGTGTGTGTGTGTGTGTGTGTGTGTGTGTGATTCCTATGGGGGGGGGGTCACCACGGGAGTCGACACTTTAATAGAGGCAAAGGGGCCGACCTGTACCATCCAATGTCACGTACCCCTCACTAATCACCCTGCAAAGCCGGGTGCAACTAACCCCCAACCATCTGGCCTCCAACTTTGGACAGACAGAAAAATAAACATATATAGGCATGATAAGAAAAATTAGGGGTAAACAGATATTGCAGTAAATATCTAATGTCTCTAAATGTGGGGGGCCAGGAGCTGACGTCCAACTTGACAAACGCATCTAAATGAAAACATTCGATTGAATACATCATCATCTCTTGTTCTTCTCCTCCTCCTTGCTTCTGTACTCTTGGGTTTGTTTCCTCTGTGTTTACCTTGTACAAGTCTTGCTTAGCTGTGTTTGCCTTCCCCCATGCTGGCCTGGGCGGTAGTGAAGTTCCTGTTTATACTGAAGGAGATTTATGGAACATTGTGGAGCCAGGCTTCAGAGTTTTGTAAATTTTCAATATGTAAAACATTTATCGTAGAGCGTGTGCGTCTCAGTGTGTGTGTGTGTGTGTGTGTGTGTGTGTGTGTGTGTGTGTGTGTGTGTGTGTGTGCGTCTCAGTGTGTGTGTGTGTGTGTGTGTGCGTCTCAGTGTGTGTGTGTGTGTGTGTGTGTGTGTGTGTGTGTGTGTGTGTGTGTGTGTGTGTGTGTGTGTGTGTGTGTGTGTGTGTGTGCGTCTCAGTGTGTGTGTGTGTGTGTGTGTGTGTGTGTGTGTGTGTGTGTGTGTGTGTGTGTGTGTGTGTGTGTGTGTGTGTGTGTGTGTGTTTTGCACTCAATTCTAGACACGTCCTAACATATCAGTGTCTCTAAGAAGCTCAGGTCAAGCCTTGTAAGACACTGTATGACCTCTTGGTGGGAGTACAGCGTGACCCTGTGAGCAGACACTCACCATGGCTTACTATCCTGCTGCTATCTTGGTAACGCGAAGCAGCTCCCGCCTCGGTATCTGCAGTTTAACACGTCTTTATAAAGTTAATTGCTTGCTCCTGCTTAAGATATTTCTCATTATCGTGAATCATTAGGCCAGCTGCAGCTTAACATTACACAGGACCGCTGGACCTTACCCAGGACAGCTGGACCTTAACATTACACAGGACAGCTGGACCTTAACATTACACAGGACAGCTGGACCTTAACATTACACAGGACCGCTGGACCTTAACATTACCCAGGACAGCTGGACCTGAACATTACACAGGACAGCTGGACCTTAACATTACACAGGACAGCTGGACCTTAACATTACACAGGACCGCTGGACCTTAACATTACACAGGACAGCTGGACCTTAACATTACACAGGACAGCTGGACCTTAACATTACACAGGACCGCTGGACCTGAACATTACACAGGACAGCTGGACCTTAACATTACACAGGACAGCTGGACCTTAACATTACACAGGACAGCTGGACCTGAACATTACACAGGACAGCTGGACCTTAACATTACACAGGACAGCTGGACCTTAACATTACACAGGACCGCTGGACCTGAACATTACACAGGACAGCTGGACCTGAACATTACACAGGACAGAATTATATTCCCCCCTCGTGAAATATTGGTGGCCATACTTCATAACGCTCAAAGCCCCGTGAAATATGGCCAGAAATAGACTCAAAAGGCAACATGACGTCTTAGATAAACTTGTAAAATAAATTAAAGGTTGAAAGTTGAAAATAAATTAAAGATTGACAGAGGTGTCTAATATTAATGTCACGTTATTAGATTAGTATATCATATGTTATCAGATATCAACTTATCAGATATCATCACGGCAATGTTTGTAAATGCCGAATCTGAAAATTATAAACATTTGGATGCCTTGATTAGTAATGATCTTTAGCCAAAATCCGAATGTACAGATGTTCAAAAAAGCTAATAGTACACTTTTGCTTCACAATTCACTGTAAACTAATTAGATTATTTCACGACATCACTTAATTATCTCAATTTTCACAATTTATTTCATGCTCATTAACTATCACAGAAACAGTCTCGATGATTTGACACACTGCTGCTCCAGCAGGTGGCTCCCAGCCAGTCCTGGTCCCCCGCTGCTGCTCCAGCAGGTGGCTCCCAGCCAGTCCTGGTCCCCCGCTGCTGCTCCAGCAGGTGGCTCCCAGCCAGTCCTGGTCCCCTGCTGCTGCTCCAGCAGGTGGCTCCCAGCCAGTCCTGGTTCCCCGCTGCTGCTCCAGCAGGTGGCTCCCAGTCAGTCCTGGTTCCCCGCTGCTGCTCCAGCAGGTGGCTCCCAGTCAGTCCTGGTTCCCCGCTGCTGCTCCAGCAGGTGGCTGCCAGCCAGTCCTGGTTCCCCGCTGCTGCTCCAGCAGGTGGCTGCCAGCCAGTCCTGGTTCCCCGCTGCTGCTCCAGCAGGTGGCTGCCAGCCAGTCCTGGTTCCCCGCTGCTGCTCCAGCAGGTGGCTCCCAGTCAGTCCTGGTTCCCCGCTGCTGCTCCAGCAGGTGGCTCCCAGCCAGTCCTGGTTCCCCGGTGCTGCTCCAGCAGGTGGCTCCCAGCCAGTCCTGGTTCCCCGGTGCTGCTCCAGCAGGTGGCTCCCAGCCAGTCCTGGTTCCCTGCTGCTGCTCCAGCAGGTGGCTCCCAGTCAGTCCTGGTTCCCCGCTGCTGCTCCAGCAGGTGGCTCCCAGCCAGTCCTGGTTCCCCGCTGCTGCTCCAGCAGGTGGCTGCCAGCCAGTCCTGGTCCCTCGCTGCTGCTCCAGCAGGTGGCTGCCAGCCAGTCCTGGTTCCCCGCTGCTGCTCCAGCAGGTGGCTGCCAGCCAGTCCTGGTCCCCTGCTGCTGCTCCAGCAGGTGGCTGCCAGCCAGTCCTGGTCCCCTGCTGCTGCTGCTCCAGCAGGTGGCTGCCAGCCAGTCCTGGTCCCCTGCTGCTGCTCCAGCAGGTGGCTGCCAGCCAGTCCTGGTCCCCTGCTGCTGCTCCAGCAGGTGGCTGCCAGCCAGTCCTGGTCCCCCGCTGCTGCTGCTCCAGCAGGTGGCTCCCAGTCAGTCCTGGTTCCCCGCTGCTGCTCCAGCAGGTGGCTGCCAGCCAGTCCTGGTCCCCTGCTGCTGCTCCAGCAGGTGGCTGCCAGCCAGTCCTGGTCCCTCGCTGCTGCTCCAGCAGGTGGCTCCCAGTCAGTCCTGGTTCCCCGCTGCTGCTGCTCCAGCAGGTGGCTGCCAGCCAGTCCTGGTCCCTCGCTGCTGCTCCAGCAGGTGGCTCCCAGTCAGTCCTGGTTCCCCGCTGCTGCTGCTCCAGCAGGTGGCTGCCAGCCAGTCCTGGTCCCTCGCTGCTGCTCCAGCAGGTGGCTCCCAGCCAGTCCTGGTTCCCCGCTGCTGCTCCAGCAGGTGGCTGCCAGCCAGTCCTGGTCCCCTGCTGCTGCTCCAGCAGGTGGCTGCCAGCCAGTCCTGGTTCCCCGCTGCTGCTCCAGCAGGTGGCTGCCAGCCAGTCCTGGTCCCTCGCTGCTGCTCCAGCAGATGGCTGCCAGCCAGTCCTGGTCCCCTGCTGCTGCTCCAGCAGGTGGCTCCCAGCCAGTCCTGGTTCCCTGCTGCTGCTCCAACAGGTGGCTGCCAGCCAGTCCTGGTCCCCTGCTGCTGCTCCAGCAGGTGGCTCCCAGCCAGTCCTGGTTCCCCGCTGCTGCTCCAGCAGGTGGCTGCCAGCCAGTCCTGGTCCCCCGCTGCTGCTGCTCCAGCAGGTGTCGCGGTAGA
Source organism: Procambarus clarkii (assembly GCF_040958095.1). Classification (NCBI taxonomy): domain Eukaryota; kingdom Metazoa; phylum Arthropoda; class Malacostraca; order Decapoda; family Cambaridae; genus Procambarus; species Procambarus clarkii. The sequence goes on along the minus strand of NC_091154.1, from coordinate 40,393,322 downwards.
TCACCGAGACTGTGATAGCATCACACAGGCCCCAACACCCGGCCTCTACAGCTCCAAGCTCACTCTCACGGCACACGCTGCTTTGTCGATTGTAATCCCAGAAAGACGTTAGTTTGGTTAGCTGTTGGGCTGAAGCCTATCACCCTCAGGAGGGTCATTAAGGCCGTGATTCGGGCTCACTGGCCACCCACCTCCTTTACCCTGAAAATAGTTCAGGGCCAAAGTAAACTCTCAATGTATATACACCGAGAAACGAGGTACACCTTTCGGTGTATATATATCCCTGAACTTTAGTTCAAAGTGTGTCCCTTTTTATTCACTTCCCTGAAGATGACATCAGGACTTCTAGTCCACTGATTGGACGGTGTCTCCATCACCAAACGTGATTGGAGGAAATTTGTCTTGGCAATTTTAAATTAGGCCGCCAAACCAACTTTTGGAACCTTCAACTGACGTCTGTTAACATCACCTCTCACCGATCGCTCTCATTCTCAATGCTTAGCTTCGTTTAAATGTGAAACGTCAGCAGTTAGCCCCTTTTGTAAGGATAATTACGAGTATAAAATGCAAAACATTACCTTTACTTTACATTAGAAATGAGTAATAAAAAGTAGGTGAACTGACCCACGCATTCAACTCCCATCTATGGCTACTGACAGCAACATGAATTTACAATATATTGAATAAAATGGACAATGCTCTCTCAGTCTCTCTCTCTCTCTCTCTCTCTCTCTCTCTCTCTCTCTCTCTCTCTCTCTCTCTCTCTCTCTCTCTCTCTCTCTCTCTCTCTCTCTCTCTCTCTCTTATACAATGCAGGTAATCAGTTAAATCATGTCCAGCTTCACCCTTACCTTGTCCCCATTGTTTTCTTATCCTGCCCCTTCCCTTTATCCCTCTTCCTCTTACTGCCACCCATAGTCTATTCCTGCCTTTCTCTCCTACCCTCATCCCACCTCTCTCCTTTCCATTCCCACCCTTCCACAAGCTGCTGCCCATCCCATGATAGCAATCACTGCCTCTTCCGTTCATTTTCTTTCCTCGCCGATTTTTTTGTTCAATTCAATTCTAAAAGATTAAGTTTCTTTCTCTACAAAGAAGATTAAAACCAAAAATGTTAAAATAAAAGTCGAGCATCTTTTGGAAACCGCTATTTGATGTCTTATAAGATTTTTGGTTTAGTTCTTCCCACAGACACTAGCAGCTTCTTCGGTAGACTTTCGTAAGAGTTTGTTGAGACACAGACAGACACCGAGTGAAGGAAGGTCGATGGCATCTACGACAACTACAACCTTACCCGTCTAGCCACCTTAATGTTGCCTCTTTGCTTCCTCTACGAGTACCGTCCACTTAGACAGGTCGTTACAGCGAAGGTCATGTCTCTTACAGGGTCGGCGTTCAATTCCCAATAGTTTATGTTCCTCCTTTCTGTCCCTTTATTCCTTCCCATGACACAGTCATACTGGCATAGCGACTTATCTTGATAATTATCTTAACGTTTGTACTTTCTCTGTCAGATTTCGCTTTGCTTCTCAGTCTTTTCGCTGCTGCCTTACTTGCCCTCATCTGTTGCCAAGCTGCTGCCCTGTACAGTGCAACCGTCCACCGCACAGTGCGACGTACAGTGCCGTCCAGCACACAGTGCGACGTAGTGGTTGCCAAGGCTACCATCACTTCTGGCAGGTGACGAGTCTCCGAATCCTGAGCACTCCAGGTGTGAACTCTGTGAGCAGGAACTGGGTCATGATCTCATACTCTACATTATTGAATGTCCCTTTAGACTTGCCGACATGAGACACCTGGGGCTTTGTAAAATTATCCCTTCCTATGTTCTTGAGATTATCCTCACAATATATCCAAAAATTCGACAGTGCAGGCCACATATCTTAAGCCCGTAACCCTTCACATATTCTTGGGTGACTGCATAAATGCCTATGTACCAAAGTTAGGGAAAACAAATTATGAAATACCATTTCTAAACCACTTATCTTTACCTCTCACTACAATTGGTGTTGACAGCTCGACTCCTCACAAGATCGTTTTGGTTATCAAGAACCTCCTTCAGTATCGAACATTTCGCCTTAAGGCGAAATGTTCGCCTTAATATGCTGTAGAGCATATGTATATATGCTCTACAGTAGATATGCTGTAGAGCAAGTATATACATAAACAATTCTCAGTTACCCGTCTTCAGGTAAGAGAGGTTACTTTGGTAAAGTGGTCAAACACCGTCGGGCCTGGCCAGGAAATGGTTGAGTAACCATGTCCCTCTCGCCCATGGCTAGGTGTTGACCTTGAAGTATCCTAAGAAGCTTCCCGTCACCGATAATTGGAAACCAAATCACTTAAAAAAGCATGAGTTACGGATGTGTTTTGTGGGATGTGTTGTCTGCAGGAGGCGTCGGTGCAGGAGGCGTCGGTGCAGGAGGCGTCGGTGCAGCAGGCGTCATAAACAGTGCCGTCCCGTAATACCCTTCATCAGTCGTTTGCACCAAGTAATCCAGTCATTTATCCATCTTCCGTTTATCCCCTCACCCATCTTTGCACTCGCCCATCCATTCTTCCACCCACTCTCACCCGTTCATTACTCTTTGCATGTTCACAGGCTTCCAGAGGGCTAGGCTTCCAGAGGGCTAGGCTTCCAGAGGGCTAGACTTCCAGAGGGCTAGACTTCCAGAGAGCTAGGCTTCCAGAGGGCTAGGCTTCCAGAGGGCTAGACTTCCAGAGAGCTAGGCTTCCAGAGGGCTAGACTTCCAGAGGGCTACGCTTCCAGAGGGCTAGACTTCCAGAGAGCTAGGCTTCCAGAGGGCTAGGCTTCCAGAGAGCTAGGCTTCCAGAGGGCTAGGCTTCCAGAGAGCTAGGCTTCCAATGAGCTAGGCTTCCAGAGAGCTAGGCTTCCAGAGGGCTAGACTTCCAGAGAGCTAGGCTTCCAGAGGGCTAGGTTTCCAATGAGCTAGGCTTCCAGAGAGGGCTAGACTTCCAGAGAGCTAGGCTTCCAGAGGGCTAGGCTTCCAGAGGGCTAGACTTCCAGAGAGCTAGGCTTCCAGAGGGCTAGGTTTCCAATGAGCTAGGCTTCCAGAGAGGGCTAGACTTCCAGAGAGCTAGGCTTCCAGAGGGCTAGGTTTCCAATGAGCTAGGCTTCCAGAGGGCTAGACTTCCAGAGGGCTAGGCTTCCAGAGGGCTAGACTTCCAGAGAGCTAGGCTTCCAGAGGGCTAGGCTTCCAGAGAGCTAGGCTTCCAGAGGGCTAGGCTTCCAGAGAGCTAGGCTTCCAGAGGGCTAGGTTTCCAATGAGCTAGGCTTCCAGAGGGCTAGACTTCCAGAGGGCTAGGCTTCCAGAGGGCTAGACTTCCAGAGAGCTAGGCTTCCAGAGGGCTAGGCTTCCAGAGAGCTAGGCTTCCAGAGGGCTAGGCTTCCAGAGAGCTAGGCTTCCAATGAGCTAGGCTTCCAGAGAGCTAGGCTTCCAGAGGGCTAGACTTCCAGAGAGCTAGGCTTCCAGAGGGCTAGGTTTCCAATGAGCTAGGCTTCCAGAGAGGGCTAGACTTCCAGAGAGCTAGGCTTCCAGAGGGCTAGGCTTCCAGAGGGCTAGACTTCCAGAGAGCTAGGCTTCCAGAGGGCTAGGTTTCCAATGAGCTAGGCTTCCAGAGAGGGCTAGACTTCCAGAGAGCTAGGCTTCCAGAGGGCTAGGCTTCCAGAGGGCTAGACTTCCAGAGAGCTAGGCTTCCAGAGGGCTAGGCTTCCAGAGAGCTAGGCTTCCAGAGGGCTAGGTTTCCAATGAGCTAGGCTTCCAGAGAGGGCTAGACTTCCAGAGAGCTAGGCTTCCAGAGGGCTAGACTTCCAGAGAGCTAGGCTTCCAGAGGGCTAGACTTCCAGAGGGCTAGACTTCCAGAGGGCTAGACTTCCAGAGGGCTAGGTTTCCAATGAGCTAGGCTTCCAGAGAGGGCTAGACTTCCAGAGAGGGCTAGACTTCCAGAGAGGGCTAGACTTCCAGAGAGCTAGGTTTCCAATGAGCTAGGCTTCCAGAGAGCTAGGCTTCCAGAGAGGGCTAGACTTCCAGAGAGGGCTAGGCTTCCAGAGGGCTAGACTTCCAGAGAGCTAGGCTTCCAGAGGGCTAGACTTCCAGAGGGCTAGACTTCCAGAGGGCTAGACTTCCAGAGAGCTAGGCTTCCAGAGGGCTAGACTTCCAGAGGGCTAGGTTTCCAGAGAGCTAGGCTTCCAGAGAGCTAGACTTCCAGAGAGGGCTAGGCTTCCAGAGGGCTAGACTTCCAGAGAGGGCTAGGCTTCCAGAGGGCTAGACTTCCAGAGAGCTAGGCTTCCAGAGGGCTAGGTTTCCAATGAGCTAGGCTTCCAGAGAGCTAGACTTCCAGAGAGGGCTAGGCTTCCAGAGGGCTAGACTTCCAGAGAGCTAGGCTTCCAGAGGGCTAGGTTTCCAATGAGCTAGGCTTCCAGAGAGCTAGACTTCCAGAGGGCTAGACTTCCAGAGAGGGCTAGGCTTCCAGAGGGCTAGGCTTCCAGAGAGCTAGGCTTCCAGAGGGCTAGACTTCCAGAGAGCTAGGCTTCCAGAGGGCTAGACTTCCAGAGAGCTAGGCTTCCAGAGGGCTAGGCTTCCAGAGGGCTAGGTTTCCAGAGAGCTAGGCTTCCAGAGGGCTAGACTTCCAGAGAGCTAGGCTTCCAGAGGGCTAGGCTTCCAGAGGGCTAGGCTTCCAGAGGGCTAGGCTTCCAGAGAGCTAGGCTTCCAGAGGGCTAGACTTCCAGAGAGCTAGGCTTCCAGAGGGCTAGACTTCCAGAGAGCTAGGCTTCCAGAGGGCTAGACTTCCAGAGGGCTAGGTTTCCAGAGAGCTAGACTTCCAGAGAGCTAGGCTTCCAGAGGGCTAGACTTCCAGAGGGCTAGGTTTCCAGAGAGCTAGGCTTCCAGAGGGCTAGACTTCCAGAGAGGGCTAGGCTTCCAGAGGGCTAGACTTCCAGAGAGCTAGGCTTCCAGAGGGCTAGGCTTCCAGAGGGCTAGGTTTCCAGAGAGCTAGACTTCCAGAGAGCTAGACTTCCAGAGAGCTAGACTTCCAGAGAGCTAGACTTCCAGAGGGCTAGACTTCCAGAGAGCTAGGATTACCAACCAAAAGGCTTCTCAGCCACTAGGCTTCCCGGACGCTAGGCACCCCCCCAATCCCTGCGCCCCCCCCCCCCCCTCAGCAAGCGTCCCGCCCTGCGAACCAATATTGCCTTGTTGGTCACGTGTGACAGGGGTAGTGGCGGGGGTGGGGGAAAGGGAGAGATGAGGCGAAGAGAGTGAGAGAGATGTGGAAGGGAAGTGATGAAGAGAGTGGAGGAGGGGTTAGGGGAGGGAGGACGGGAGGTGTTGGAAAGGGTGGGTTAAGGTAGGGAGGAAGGGAAAGGGGGTTTATGAGAGCCAAAGGGAGATTGGGGATGGTGCTCGAGCATCGAGGGAGATCGGTGAAGGTGATGGGAGTTTAATAAATGAGAGAATAGGTAAATGTCTAAGTAAGAGATCATGGTGCTACTATTCCCCATCATCTTAACACTAGGACCACTCTCAAGAGGCTACCTCTCTCTCCCACACATCTTCCCATCAGCAGAAACAAATCTTATGTTATCTAAGGCTCTCTTCTTATGTTATTTACTGTTCTTGTTAATCATATTGATTTTTCATTTCTCTCTCTTCTATATTTATCGTTGGAGAACTTGTGATTTTTGGCCATCTAAGATTTCCAGTTGGATAAAGTCTAAGGGATAAGATTGTTGCTGGTCAATGTCTGCTGCAGCTTCTGTAGAGAGTCTTGTGTACGTCCCAACACTATCAGTGTAATCATTTAGCAATTAATATTTGTAATAGATCGCAGACCAAGTTAACACAATACAAGCTGTTATCTGCCGGCATAAAACGTACACCTATTTTAACAACGATATGTATATATATATATATATATATATATATATATATATATATATATATATATATATATATATATATATATATATATATATATATATTCAGTGTATATTTTTAACGTGTTTCATTACACATTTATTGAAGGAGATGTTCAGGTGGTTTTGTGATAATGTGAAACACGTGTAAACAAACAGTAAATTTATATAATATATAAAAGTATTTGCATGTTTTTATCCACCACAAACTCATATATATATATATATATATATATATATATATATATATATATATGTCGTACCTAATAGCCAGAACGCACTTCTCAGCCTACTATGCAAGGCCCGATTTGCCTAATAAGCCAAGTTTTCCTGAATTAATATATTTTCTCAATTTCTTATGAAATGATAAAGCTACCCATTTCATTATGTATGAGGTCAATTTTTTTTATTGGAGTTAAAATTAACGTAGATATATGACCGAACCTAACCAACCCTACCTAACCTAACCTAATCTATCTTTATAGGTTAGGTTAGGTTAGGTAGCCGAAAAAGTTAGGTTAGGTTAGGTTAGGTAGGTTAGGTAGCCGAAAAACAATTAATTCATGAAAACTTGGCTTATTAGGCAAATCGGGCCTTGAATAGTAGGCTCAGAAGTGCGTTCTGGCTACTAGGTACGACATATATATATATATATATATATATATATATATATATATATATATATATATATATATATATATATATATATATATATATATATATATATATATATATAGGGTTTGTAGTGAATCAAACATGCACTTTTATATATTAGATATATATATATATTTTTTAAACGTGTTTCACATTAAGGTACCTGGTTGATGGGGTTCTGGGAGTTCTTCTACTCCCCAAGCCCGGCCCGAGGCCAGACTTGACTTGTGAGAGTTTGGTCCACCAGGCTGTTGCTTGGAGCGGCCCGCAGGCCCACATACCCACCACAGCCCGGTTGGTCCGGCACTCCTTGAAGGAAACAATTTAGTTTCCTCTTGAAGATGTCCACGGTTGTTCCTGTAATATTTATGTTGCTCGCTGGTAGGACGTTGAACAACCGTGGACCTCTGATGTTCATACAGTGTTGACCAGACCACACACTAGAAATTGAAGGGACGACGACGTTTCGGTCCGTCCTGGACCATTCTCAAGTCGATTGTTACATACTTCAGCCACGTTATTGTGACTCATCGCCTTCATACAGTGTTCTCTGATTGTGCCTATGGCACCCCTGCTCTTAATTTAAGATCCATCAGATTGTTATGTTTTTATCAACTGCCACACCACAGAAAACAATGTCTCTCCAATATTATTAGTTCACATAAACATATGAAACATGTTACTGGAAACAATTATATCTGATTGCATTCCTTTATCTGATCTGATTGCAGGCCTTTATTCGACATCATAAAGATGTTAATAAACATCTTTTGTTAAGGATTGTTAACGAAGTCGTCAACTTGTCCCGGCAAATCTTGCCTTAAATCACTTGTTGTCAGGTTTAAGTTTATTTAAGGAAATTGATGCTAGGTGAAGTAGGTCTGTAATCTAATAGCAACTATTGGTATAATATAAAATGTTCATATGTAAATAATATAAAAAATAATATAGTTTTTTTTATAAAATGTTCATCTTGCAGTGAATTTCCGTGTGTGGAACTGACTTCCGTGTCGCCCACAGGTACGTGGCGGTGACGCGGCCCGTGTCCTACCCATCGCTGATGACGTCGTCCAGGGCTAAGCTGCTCATCGCCTCGGTCTGGATCACTTCCTTCGCCATTTGCTTCCCTCCGCTCGTCGGGTGGAACGACCGACACAAGAACCTTGTGTCGGCGTCTTCGGCGGCGTCCGACACAGGCCTGGACGACGCTGTGTCATGCCACCTCTCCTGTGAGCTGACCAATGACACCGGATACGTGGTTTACTCAGCCCTCGGTTCTTTCTTCATCCCAATGCTTGTGATGCTCTTCTTCTACTGGAAGATCTACTGCGCCGCCGCGGAGACCACGCGGGCTATCAACCAGGGCTTCAGAACCACTAAGAGCAAGAGAATCCTCGGTAGCCGCTTCCAGGAGGAGCGGCTGACCTTGCGCATCCATCGCGGCCGTAATTCAGTCCAGGAACACCGTAGCAGCTCAGAGGATCGGCGGCACAACGGCCAGAGCAACAACCACCACAGAAAAAACAGCCAGAAAGGTAAAGTAAGCAGCATCAAGATGAAGAACCTCAGACCTCAACTGATCATGAAGTCCAGCATCTCTCTCCCGCCGGATATGAAGTACGACGGCAACAACTTCGCTTTGTCAGAGCGGTGTGACTTGTGCAACGCCCAGTGTTCCAGGGACCACACCAACGTTGACCTCCTCTCCGTCAGCCGGAACGACACCAGCAAGACGGACTCTTGCTTCACCGTCGACACTAACTTCTCCGAGATAGACTCGACGTCTCAAAGACACCACCCGGGCAACCTGACCCCCACTTCCGACTGTGGGCCTTCCACGCCCTCAAGCCTCAAGACTAGGAGGTTCCACAGTCCAGAAGGAGAGACCCGGAGGTATCCGAGTCAGGATGGCGAGACTCATCATCCAGGACCTGTGAGAGGCCGGAGCACCGCCACCTCCAGGATGGGGCGACGGAACATTAAAGTACAAGTGAAAAGGTTCCGCATGGAAACCAAAGCGGCCAAGACTCTGGGGATCATCGTCGGGGTCTTCATCCTCTGTTGGTTACCCTTCTTCACCATGTACTTGGTGAGGGGGTTCTGTCCCACCTGCATCCCTCCTCTCCTCTTCTCCGTCTTCTTCTGGCTGGGCTACTGCAACTCTGCCATCAATCCCTGCATATACGCACTCTTTAGCAAAGATTTCCGATTCGCGTTCCAGAATATCTTGTGCAAGTGTGTTTGCACGAGGGAGGTGAGGAAAGCCCTGCCCGCCCACCACCATGCTATATACATTCCCTCATACGACAGAGACAATGAAAGTGACGAGGAGGAACATAAGAGGTAGCTCAAGTAGCTGCTCACTTTCTTCATATTCAGAAAACATTTTACCTGGAGTATTCCAGTTCTGGACTTTAAAAAAAAAAGTGACTTTGACTCCTGAGAAACAGATACTAAAGCCACTACCGCGGGAACAGTGTGACCCCTGGTGGTCGACCCTTACAGTATAGTGATATTTGGATTTGCTGTCTGACGACCCAATTGGGAGGCTGCCTCCCTGACGAGGTGACACGTCGACCTCACCTCACCTCACCTCTTGCGGGCACTGCCAACTCCTCTTCCTCACTGCTGTCAAACCACATGGTTACATAAACTCTATATTGGCAACCAACCAAACATTTCAAATGACAGTTTGGCCAGTCATTCATTCATGTTTGTATATTTTTACTCATTGTTTAACCTTCAAATATCCTTTGCCAGATAATATCTATATATCACATTCATTCATATTTGTAAATAAATAAATAATACACGTGGTTATCTGCCAATCATCTTTTATAATATCTATCAATCTATCAACGTATCCATTCTCCGGGCATCCTTCATGGCATGGGGCCAAGTGCCCACTGTTACATGGGCAGCTCACCACACAGACTAAGACGTCGCCATGATAAAGTAGATGACTCTGAGATGTGACATTGATCTGTTTGTTTGACGTATTCGACATTTGACATACACACGACATATGATGTGTGTATGACGCGTGTATGTAGTGTGAAAGGTGACGCAGGTAGAAGTGTGTGTGTACTCACCTATTTGTGCTTGCGGGGGTTGAGCTTTGGCTCTTTGGTCCCGCCTGGGTAAGGTTAGAGTCAGGTCCGTCCCTGCCCTGACCGGCAGGGACGGTCAGGGCAGGGTAAACACACCTATATTCAGTTTTATGTAGGTGTGTTTGACCCTATATGGTTTATGTGGCGTGGGGAGTGTGACGTAGGGAGTGTGACGTGGGGGTGCTGAGTGTGGCGTGGGTATATAACACAGACGTAACACCTTTCAGGCGCCCTGAGCCTCTAGCAGGAATTAATAGAGCAGCCAGGCAGAGGAAGAGGTCGACGTGTTGACGCTAAAGTGAGCGAGAGGTCGACGTGTTGACGCTAAAGTGAGCGAGAGGTCGACGTGTTGACGCTAAAGTGAGCGAGAGGTCGACGTGTTGACGCTAAAGTGAGCGAGAGGTCGACGTGTTGACGCTAAAGTGAGCGAGAGGTCGACGTGTTGACGCTACGTCGACACTGCCAGAGGAACGTGATAAAACAAAACACTAGAGAACACCAAAATGCGACGTTACAAGCACAACAAAACAACACACAAAGTTGAACACGAGTGAGAATGTGACGTACAGAATGCAATGCAAAATAAAACACAAAAAAAACATGAAATCAATATTGCAAAGAAAATGAACTTAAACGAAAGACAAAAATAAAAAACATTCTTGCTCTCGAATCTTCTGGGCTTCAAGAGTATTACCAAATGTTTCCTAGTCAAATGCATATTATGTTTACAAACTTCTATGCCAAAAGGGTAATGAATTTGTAAGCTGTGTACCTTAAGAGTGCGCGAGTTATTGGAAAAAAACAGTAAAAAAAAGACGTTGATTACAAGAAACAGAGAAGTGAGAGTTGAGAAAGCCGGAAATAGTTTGAAAAGTCAAGAGATCTTAATGAGAAACAATGAGTAAATTATGAGAAAAATATAATCAGTAAGTGTTCATCACAGAGCATACACACGTGTGATATGTAAACATTAACACCTGTCTGGCCTTATTACAGACAGGTGTGTGACGCAGTGTGCAATGCAATAACTCCTTACAGGGCGATACAGGTGTGAGATTGGTTTTTTATAAAGTAATGAATTAAAACATGGCTACACACCAGGGCAAACTGGTCTGAAGCACAAGTGACACTCCTAGTCATGTGTTCATGACTCACACTCCAGAATTGACGAAACAAATATAAAACAAACAAAATATATATATATAGATGTATATAGAAAAAAAAATCAAATTAATATTAAATGGGTAAAATATTCACAAAAAGCAATTCACAAATGTAGCCGAAAATACCTGGTATGGTATATGTGTGTGTGTGTTAAACTGTGAAAAACTTATATATATATATATATATATATATATATATATATATATATATATATATATATATATATGGAAAAGCTACAGAAAAATGTGAAAGGAAGATGAACGTTTCGGCCTTTCCTTTCACATTTCTTTGTGGATTTTCCGCATGAAAATGATCAGTGTTTTGTGATCGTCAATTGCGTGTGTGTGTGTGTGTATATACATATATATATATATATATATATATATATATATATATATATATATATATATATATATATATATATATATATATATTGTGTGTGTATGTGCGTAAAGGGGGATCCATACTCATATCATAGAGAAAAATATTAAAATGACTGCGTGTGTCGGATCCCTTCCAATAACGTCCACGATGAAATCAAAACACTAGTCTGCTTCACAGGCAAAGGCTTCTCCTCCATATTTCTATTTTTATTAAACTTACTTTTCGAAGCGAAAGAGTGCACATTATATATAATATTATATATATATATATAATGTTACTGGATACGAATCAAAATATGAGATCAATGACTGTAGCACGAATGTTCTCTCTATTGTGTTCCTCACTAGAGAAGAAAGTTGAAAAATTTACTCACAAATTTCATGTATTAGTTGTATAAGGCCTGATACAGTTTCTTTAATTCTTATGTTACCCTGACGGCTGCTGCATTGGCTGCTGGGTATTGTGACTTGATCTTGAGTATGGCAGTTGTTCTTGAGCGTGACCTGCCTGGTGATAGTTGTGGTGAGAATGATATGCAATACTTTGCCAGGTGTCTAGTAGAAGAGTAGACATAGGCGGAGCATTGCGATTCAGACAATACACAAAGACATCACAATGAGAAGATATATAAATGATATATCAATGAGAAACTCATTTATGGTAATGAGGTGACTTGAACAAGCATTTTGGTGATTCCCAGAAGCTACTCTTAAAGCACTCGGCCACAGAAGGAGAAAAGCCAATCAACCCGGAACTCTGCTGAACTCACTGGGAAGGTCTGGTGGGCCCCCAACCGGTGACTCAACCAGGATTTTACACCTGACCCGCCTACACGTGGCCGAGTGAGTTAAGAGGGGAGCGTCTGGAAATCACTAGCATGTTTGTTTTTAGAATGCTTGCTAATGCTTGTTTATTAGGGGCACTGCGATGCTTGTTAGGGGCATCGCAGTGCCCCTAATGGGGCACTCAATCGGCTTGAGAATGGTCCAGGACGGACCGAAACGTCGTCGTCCCTTCACATTCTAGTGTGTGGTCTGGTCATCGCCCCTAATGATTTTCTTCTCAAACAAATTTAACTATCAACAGCCAGCTCACACTCAGGCACATTCTACTATTCTCAAGACCAAGACAGAATATCCAGAGCACACTACCTTAGACCATCGTGAGAAGATAAGAATTAAGGAAGCTGTAAAAAGCCTGTTGGCCCATACGCGGCAAATATCGATTCAGCAACGCCGTACTTAACCTCATACTACATGTTCACATATTCTGCTACTCTAGCTAATCTACACCACTTCATCTCTGCCGCTGATGATGTTGACAGACTCAAGGAAACATGCCTCTTATCATCAAGCCAAATAAAAACTGCAAAGTGAACTTTGGAGAGTTAACTGTTCAACTTCCTTCTCCAGTGAAGAACATAACAAATATAACAAAGGTTCATATATATATATATATATATATATATATATATATATATATATATATATATATATATATATATATATATATATATATATATATATATATTACTATTTAATGTTTGATTGTTGTATTGGTGCAGAAACTTGAATTACCAATGGAAGCTGTTGATTGTTGTGTTAAAAAGGCATTGTTTGGCTGGGAGCACAAGCCAGGCATGAAGGTTCTCAGACGTGAGGTGAGGAGTGACAGCCTTTCACCTTGGCTCCGTGGAGATAGATGTCTCGCAGTATTAGACAACCGGTTCGACCACGAATGTTATAAGATCAAAGAAAGCCAAAAACGCCAGAACGTAAAAAAAAGGATTAATTTCAATTATTTATTAGGTAGAGTAGATATTGATGACGATTTAATTCAATTAATAGACATAATAATATGATATCTCGATATCTGCTAATAATATAGCAGATATCGAGAAGGCGGCGATAGCAGGAGTCTTGTAGAGTAGCCTGGCGCTTTCTGTGTGTCAGCTCCTTCACCTCAAACAGGCATTTATGGCCTGACTAGTCATTTAGCTATTATAAGATTATTATATAGAATTAAACTTTTCTATGAATATTTTTGTTTGACATAATCAGTATTATAATATGCAAGAGATTTTTTTTTTAATATAAAGTCCTGCATTTTGCATGACATTATATCACGGGGTTGTCTATCATTGTCTCATTGTCTATCACGGGGATTCCAAACTACAACATTTGGTGCTGAAGTGTCGCTAATCCTACTCAGTCATGTTCATAAAAACTCTTAGGAGCCAATTAAGAGCTTCGTCACGACTAGTCAAACATTCGACTGATGACCCGATACCGACAAGCAAAGGTTTCCAGATGTGGTCAATATGGATCGTTTAGTCAACTAACAGCAGTCAGTTTCAACTTCAAACGACAGGCCAATGATTGATTGTATTAGTAACACCAGAAGACATTTCAGTATTTTCTGCCAGATGGGAATTTCAACTTTCTTCACCAGGTCACTAAGAAAGGCAGCTTCAGATCTTACACAACGGGACGATGTGTCTTAGCCACGGGGAGGAGGAGAGTGTTAGAGGTCTTCTACAGTCCCAGGGTGTTGGTAGGCAGCCCAGGAGTCAGGCAGGTGTCTGGTAGGCAGCCCAGCTGAGAGGCAGGTGTCTGGAAAGCAGCCCAGGAATCAGGCAGGTGTCTGGTAGGCAGCCCAGGAGTCAGGCAGGTGTCTGGTAGGCAGCCCAGCTGAGAGGCAGGTGTCTGGTAGGCAGCCCAGGAGTCATGCAGGTCTCTGGTAGGCAGCCCAGCTGAGAGGCAGGTCCCAGATCGAATCCCTACAGCCTCGGCAATGCCTTATGTCCCTCTTGCCCATTTTTGCTTAACACAAAGACAAATAGGAATAATACAAACAATTTGTAATTATTCTCCTGGAAAATAAATGTAAAGAAAGAGAGTTGACTTTCTGTGAAACGTGGAACAGCTAAAAATATGATTGTAAAGCATGACCTATCCTCCACACAATCAACGTGAGGATGATTGCCAGACTTACTAATTCAGGTCACGAGGTTCCCAGATGTTTACTCCTTTATTAACCTCTTCGCCTTCAAGGTGAATAAACAGTTCAAAATGTTGTATGTTAATGAAAGCTAGTTTGGAGAAGACTAATTAGTGTGTATTCAAACATATCTCGTTGTTGGATGGACCCTTCCGTCTCACTGTAAATTGTAGATCCTCTGTAGTCCAGATGTTCAAGTTTGTATGTGTGTGTGTGTGTGTGTGTGTGTGTGTGTGTGTGTGTGTGTGTGTGTGTGTGTGTGTGTGTGTGTGTGTGTATGTGTGTGTGTGTGTGTGAATGTTTGCCTGTGGTCCGATGTCTTAGGAACCTGCACTCAAACACAAGTTTCATAGATTGACGAACTTAGAACCAGCCATCTTCTCGGCACTTCTCTCAAACATCCCACCTGATTATATATGTTTATGTTCGCTGAAATCCTGCTGAATGAAACTTCGAAAATTCACAAATTGACGAAGACCTTTCCATCATATATAAATGACCAATAAAGACATGTCTATCCTTATAAAAATGTTAATAATAATAATGATATACCAATGGCTGTTAGTTTTGTTCCATTCCTTCCTTTGTTTTGTCTCTATACATCGACGGAAAAATTGACAGTGATATCTGGATGCAAAATGTTAAATCATGATTCGAACTTCATATTTTCAGTATCACTTCCTCATCCACACATCCATGTAGACTCGTGAGAAATGAGGGATGAGGTGCGCAGATGCAAGGTGAGAAACTGAAAAACAGAAGAGATATAGTGAATAGAGTCGAACGCACGCAATCCAGGTGGTATGTTAAAGTGAGTGCAATTGAGTGTGGGGGCGGACGTGTGCAAACAACGGGCAGGAGAAGCAGTAAACAGGATGCTTATATACACGACTCAGGCCCCCCAGCAGCTCCAGTAAACATTTAAAAATTGAATATGTGTTGTAAATATATTTCCATGTTTCCTTGGGTACACACACACACACCTACCACACACACCACACACACACACACACACACACACACACACACACACACACACACACACACACACACACACACACACCACACACACACACACACACACACACACACACACACACACACCCACCACACACACCACACACACCCACACACACACACACACACACACACACACACACACACACACACACACACACACACACACACATACACACACACACACCACATACACAGGGACACACAGACACACACACAGGATTCCCATCATATGATACCAAGTGTGAGATGAAATCCTCTAAGAAACGGACAGTGAAGGGTCTAAGGGATGATGTCACACTGAACATGTCCCCAGAAGCCCACATCAAAAGTTGTTGTTTAAGATTCAGCTACTGGGAACAAAAAGTTCCAAGTAGCACGGGCTATGGTGAGCCCGAAGTGGACTTACCTGGCACAGGAGCGGGGCTGTAACCTGATGACATACGCATCAAAAGCATATCAGCGGCGCATACAAGGCTGGCTAATATTAGGACTGCCTTTAGACATTTGTGAAAGGAATCATTAAGAAACTTATATGCAACATATGTCCGACTAATTCTTTACAGTTCCATGTAACTGTATACAGCGTATACAGTTCCAGCGTGAAGTTCATCCCTAGTTAAACACAAGATGTAGTTGGAGAAGGTTCAAAAGTATGCCAGCAGACTAGTTCGAGAGCTACGAGGTATGAGATACGAGGAAAGGCAACATGAATTAAACCTCACGTCGCTGGAAGACAGAAGAGTTAAGGATACAAGCCAAATTTTCAGGGGGAATTGATATAGTAGAAAAAGACAGACTGTTTAACATTTGTGATACTCATGTACCACCCATGATAAAGAAATTAAAAATAAATTTGTCAGTGTTAGAGTAGTTAACAAATAAAATGCAGTAGGCAGTTATGCGATGGAGGCAGACTCCATACACAGTTTCAAATATAGATATGATAGAGCCCAGTAGGGTCAGCAGCCTGTATACCAGCTGATAAAGCGTTTAGAGGCGGGACCAAAGAGCCGAAGCGCAACCTTTGCAAGTACAAATAGGTGAGAAGAGTTAGGCAAGTACGCAAGCCAGAATACACCTGTAATTTCTTTCGTCACTTATGAAACATTTTTCGCTTGACGCAAGACACAAACTTGGGAGACAATTTTCCTGGTCTGTAATCTCTAATCACACACGAAGACAATCAAAAGAATTACACTGACTTGGAACGTCATTTTCTTCTCTAGTGACAGCATTAATTCCGTGAAAGTCACAGTCAGAGGAGTTATTATTATTCAATTGTGACCGAATCTGTTTAACATGGGTAGCCTCAAGGACTCTGGCAGGTGAGTCCTACACTGGCTCTTATGCTGTAAAAATGTACACATACTACTGTGTCCTCGGCAGGAGTAGCTTCTGTAGCATGTCATGGCTCAGGGGCATGGAGGCGTGTCTGGCATGTACCAGGACCCTCGTACAATCCTCCAGCGATGTTCTTGGTCTTATATAACGTTACTGGCATTTCCTTACGTATAGTAATAATAATAATAATAATAATAATAATAATAATAATAATAATAATAATAATAATAATATTAATAATAATAATAAGGAAACGACGTTGATAACCAGCTGATTATGAGGTCGTCATGGCAACACTAATGACGTCATCATAATATAATTGGTCAACCACTGGGATAATAGGAGTAACGAGCGGATGGTAAACGAGGGAACTACAGAACGAGGACAAATTCAGAAAAGGAAAAGCTAAACCATAGATAAAAATATAACTACAAGTAGTAACAAAAAACTAGATTTGAATGAATGTGAAATGTAAATTATTGATAAAAGATCAAAGTTAGGAGTAGAGATGAAGAGAAGGGCGCACTTCACCAGCTGGCCCAGGAGGCAGCTCCAATTTTTACCCAACCAAACTAGCGAGACTTTTTTTTTATGAAGTAAGTACAATATATACAATAAAAAGAACCTCACAAAGAACAAGACAAATGAACAGAAATGAACCCATACGAGCTACAATCAGTACCAAAGCAGGAAGACTACAGAAATACAATCAAGCACAAAACATGAAACACTATAAGAACACAGGAGGCACAAAGGTACACGTAAAATACATAAACATACACAGAACTAGCCAGTGGCAAAAAGAAAACATGGGAAAGAACACTACAAAAACAAAAGGGACAAACCTAGCCAGGAGGGCCACAGGAAAGGGGAAAAAAGCTAAACGCAGACAAGAACACACGACCGGAACACGCAGGAACTGGCAAAAGGAAACACAAAACACACACACACAAAACCCAGACACCGAAAGGCACACACACACCAAGCAGCACAGAACACACAGGAAACAGAACAAAATAAAACACACATAGGGCACAAAACATAGCACATAACAAACACACACAACACAACAAATCACAACGCCCAGACGGGGCGAGCCAAAGACAGGACACAAGATACACGCACATCAGGCAAGGGCACAATTACATAACTACAGGGAGCTCACAAAACAAGAACAAGCACTACGGATGTTTATCCGGGAACTTCTGCGCTGGAAAGCACAAGCAGTACGTCTCCCAAATCCTCATTACTGCATCGAGCACCCAGCCACCAGGCGACACGCAAGGCCGACACATCAAATCCGGCACCCCAGAAATAAATCCCTTAGCCTGCGGCACCCACATAGTAGAAGAGCGCCATGGGACCGGACGCAGCCGGTCATCCCAAGAGAATTCAACTGATTGACCCTCATGGACCACTTCCCCCGGAAGCCGGAACAAGGGTCCCTACAGAAAAGGGAATCTCACGAGGGAGATCTGCAGGGGCGCAAGGGACTCTGCCACATGGCAGAGGAGTCGAGGACCCCCAACCCACATCCTTCCTCAGCACCACGACCAGGTCCCGATCAGCAGAGGGCAGCCTTCCACTGCGGGGAACTCCCTGCAGGAGCAGAAACAGAGGTTAACGTAGAGACATCGTCAACGGCGGCAGCAGCAGGCACGTGAACCTCCGTCACCACCGTCTCAGTCAACACTGCCGCCCCAGGGACCACCACACCGACACTCGCAGATTCACAATCGTCAAAATTACCCACATCGGCCCAGGCAGAAGAAGAGGAACGCCGCGAGTGCTTGGGACCTGGCCGCACATCTTCAGATCCAGAGGCGGAACCAGAAGCCTGGGGAAGTGTAGAGGAGAAGGGGGGGGGGGGAACTTTTGCACGGAGCAAGAAGTCAGCAGCCTCGACGATATAGGGGACCGAACCCACCATAAGAGGAGACCCCACCGCCTGGGGAAGTGTAGAGGAGAAGGGGGGGGGGGAACTTTTGCACGGAGCAAGAAGTCAGCAGCCTCGACGATATAGGGGACCGAACCCACCATAAGAGGAGACCCCACCACTATATCACCTCCCAGCACAGCCGGGACAAGCATCGGGGACGGAGAAACAGGAGTCGCAGGACAAGGCAGAGGATCAGGCGCAGAAGACAGAGGGGGCAGACGGAGAAGCTGAAGACAGAGAGGGAGCACCAGGAATGCCATCAGCAGCAGGACACCCGACCGAGACACAAGCCCCATCAGGAGCAGGTGCACCATCTGACACTGGGCACGGCACCTCAGCCAAAGGCACGTCTACAAATGCATCCTCTGAGTCCTCCTCCACAGCCAATGGTCGGAAATCTTCCTCACACAGCTAGGTGGTCCGACAAACCAATGCGAAAACACGTGCGAGGCTGACGGGTATAGTAGACCTGGATGTAATACACCATGAGCCGCACCGAGGACGAGACATCCGACTGCAGCCAATTCCCCAGAGTGTGGATACTAGTCCGGATGCCCCTAAGCTTCCCGAAGAAAACCATATTGAGCCTCACACTCAAGACAGCGCCAGAACCGCAGCATCTGGCAGCGGCAATGACCGCTCCTCGTAATGGCGTAGAAACACCCTGTAGTCGTCCTCCTGCGCAAACTTAACAAAATAGCCCAATGCAATGACACCAATTCCACACCATAGATTGCTGCCATGGAGACACGCAGCAGATCACACATAACTAATTCCACAGCTGGGTAGTCGAGCCATCCAATAAATTCCAGGCCCACCGAATGAGCCCACAAAACGGAGGGAAGAGGGCACCCCATCACGCAAGCCACGTCAACAAAACGACAAGCGTCCAACCACCACACACACCAGGCAACTACTGGAGGATAGGGCCCACCTCCGCACCCCCTGCCTGCCAGCAGGTGGCGAACTCTCCTATTGGTTACCAGCAGGCAGTTCCAATTTTTACCCAACCCACTAGCGAGACGTGGATTCGGTGCAGTCCACGATGCACATACACAGGCTTAAACTGGCATTCCACAGGCTATAGGCTTGAACTATGTTCAGGACTATAGTATGCTTGCTGATTGATCAGTTAGCTATATGTGATTTCATATATCTATGGCGTCATGAACTCAAGTTGACACACGCCGTGTGGGCCAGGAACAAGCCAAGCATCATTACACATGACTGCAAATTCAAAAACACGCAATATGTTGCCTTCACTGCACTAGCAAACGCAACTGAGAACATGAAATAATGACCTCACAAACGTTTGGTAGAGTGGCCGGTTTAACAGGCACAGTTGTTGACAGGTAACTGGCAGTATATATAGCATGGACGCAGAACATGTTTACGTGAAGGGCCTAATTTGTATTTCAATGAAAACGTTTACAATTCTTCAGAATTTTAGTTGCATTTTTCTTAACAGATAAAGTCATCAAGAAGGGATACGTGGATTAGGCTGCTATCGTAAGGTATATGTCATGGTACTGTGATAAACAGAAGGCTATGTGAAAGGGCAAAAAATACTGATTTATTATACTGACATCAAAAAACACCGAAGTTTATGCTGAAAATATTATTCTTCGCTTTTGCCTGCGACAACGTGTGGAAAGTGAGCAAGTTGGAGCTCACCGGGTGCAGAGGTAAAGGCTACCCAGCCCTGGTTAGTCAGACGTGTAACATACTGGTTGAGGGGATCCTGTGAGTTATCTGGCGTGGGGGGCGTTAGTGGTCTGGGGCGCTCCGACCATCTCCAGGAGTGCAGACGCGTGTCCTACACAGCGACAGGCGTCCTGTGTAGGCCCGGGGAGTGTAAACGTATTTAGTACCATGTAGACTTGTCAGCTTGTTGAATTCACCCCCCACCCCCCGCCCACACACACACACACACACACAAAACTTCCTACCTGCTGAAAAATGGTTGATGTAATACCAATCTACAAGAAAGGGGTAAACGGCAACCGTTAATCTACAGACCCGTATCACTAACGGGTATCCCCCCCTGCAAGTTGCTAGAGAGACTGATCTGAAACAGGCTATTGGAACATTTAGAACAGATCAAGTTTGTCTCAAGGCACCAGCATGGTTTTAATCATGGAAAATCTTGCTTGTCAAACTGCCTGGAGTCCTACAAGATGACAGAAATCAAACAAGAGAGAAAGGGGCGGGCAGACTGCATATTCCTTGAATGTCAGAAGACATTTGATACGGTGTCCCGCAGGAATGACTACTCAAACTAGAGAAGCAAGCTGGCACATCTGGAAGAGTCCTAAGATGTGTCAATGAGTATATATCTATCTATTTATTTATATATACAAGAGTTCTTACATTCTTGTACAGCTATTAGTACGCATAATGAGCATCTCTCAGGAAGGAAGCAAAGGGCTACAATGAGAGCAGAGACATCAGATTGGTTACGAGTGGAATACTATGATGGTCGGTTGTAGGGCCCATCCTGTTTCTAATATGTCAATAACCTAAAAGAGAAATTGGCTCTTTCATAACAATGTTTGCAGATGATGCAAAACTAATTAGAAGAGTCAGGTTAGAGATAGATTGTGATGCATTGCAAGTGGATTTGGATCAACTAGAGAAGTGGTCTAACAAATGACTGCTAGATTTTAACCCAGCCCAATGGAAAGTTATGAGGATTGAAACAGGATTACGATGACCAGTACAACAGTATAAGATGGAGAGAAGATATTTTCCTCAATCAGAAAATGCGAAAGACCTGGAAGTGGGCACAACCCCAAACCTGATGCCAGAAGCCCACATTAGCAGAATAACAGCAGCAACATATGACTTACCCGCCAAAATCCGTGTATACTTGAGGAAACTGGACAAAGAGGCTTTCTGGGCCTTATATACAGCGAAGATAAGACCCACTCTTGAATATGCAACCCCATCATGGATCCCTTACCCGGAAAAGGGCAAGGCGAACTAGAAAAAGTCTAAAGATATGCAACGAGACTCGTTCCGGAGCCGAGGGAATCAAGCTATGAGGACCCTACCACGCTGGAGGAAAGGAGAGATAGGGGGGGGGGCGGATAACAACATAAGATTCTAAGAGAAATTGACAACATAGACAAAGCAACAATGTTCAAAACTAGAAACTGCAGAACGAGAGGTCTTAGATGGAAACTGGTGATGCAAAAGAGTCACAGGAAGAATTTTTCAATGTTAGGGCTGTCGGTAAATGGAATGGGGTAGACGTAGAAGTCGTTGAAGCTAATTTAGATTCAGAATTTTAAATGTAAACATGATAAAAGCGTGAAAAATGAGTCATTGCATTAAGCGGAATGTGGGGCTAGGAGCCTTATTTCAACCCTGCAAGCACATCTAGGTGAGTGCACACACACACACACACACACACACACACACACACACACACACACACACACACACACACACACACACACACACACACACACACACAGCCAGCTATCTCCAGCAGCCTCCCCCCCCCCCTCTCCACTGGTGTCTGGCATCAGATCCCCTCTACCTCAGCCTCGACAAAAGTCAGCGAGAGTCTCATCCTAGCGCCTCTCGGATCCAACACTCCAGGCCATAATGGGCTGGATTCCATCTGCCTCCTTCCTGTCCTGCCTTAAAGGTATTCCAGTCACAAGACGAGGCTGCCTGGCCGGGGTACCGGGGACGGTCCCCTCGGGGAGAGTTAAGGCCACGGAATTTGGTTGTGGGGAAGGGAGGAGTGGGTTGTGGGGAGGGGTGATTGAGAGGGGCGGAGGGGGTTGTGGGGAGGGGTGATGGAGAGGGGAGGAGGGGGTTGTGGGGAGGGGTGATGGAGAGGGGAGGAGGGGGTTGTGGGGAGGGGTGATGGAGAGGGGAGGAGGGGGTTGTGGGGAGGGGTTATTGAGAGGGGAGTATTTTTTTTTTTTTTTGGAGGGGTGTTGACGAGGGAGTTGGGGATTGTGGAAGTGTTGATGGCCAGAGGTGGAGATGATTAAAGGAATGGTAGAGGAATATCAAGTAATTATCTGGATATTTCCAAGTAGATAGACCCGGACACCGCCGGTTATGCTATCTCCAATTCTCCTTTCTTCTCTCCCATCCTCTCTTCCTCCATCCTTTCCATTCTCCCTCCCTCCTCATATTTTGCTCACTCTCAGTCTCTCCCAATAACCATAACTTTTTAGAGTAACGTTAAATTAACATTATCGACGTTGATAACAGTTTTTTTTATTAATACATTAGGTACATCTGCATTAGTGCAGCTGCCTCAGATTATATGAAGTGGAGTACAGTGTGTCAAAAAAGCTAACTAGGTGATGCTAAAAAAATCCCCATCACACAGGATGGTTAGTCATACAGAGGCATGTGATAGCAGTCTGCACTGACAGACTCCGGATGCATTTTGAGGATATCATCAACACAAGAGTGAATAAGATAGCAGTGGTAATACAAGTCCCCATCTCGCAGGCTGGTTAGTCATACAGGGCCATATGTTTAGTAGCCTGTACTGGCAAATTTAGGGTACACTGTGAGAATATTTTCAAGAACACGAGACTGAATAAAGTAATTGCAAAGCTCCAGGTACCTCATGCCACTATTATTTTTTATTAATACATGAGGTACATCTGCATTTGCAGCAGTTTAGACCCCGACCTCAGACAGACCAACGGACAGACGGACACATCCTCTTTCATCAGATATAAATAGATTGCGTCAGTTATAAAATATTCAGGGATAATAATTAATTATTTTGGTATTCACACAATGTTTGTGTTGCATCGCGGGTGTTTTGTGTTGCATGAGCGCGGGTGTTGTAGCGTGAGATCTTGCGGTGACTGGCTGCACCAGGATGCTGGTCATGTCTTGCCATCTGCTGCGTCTTCATTAATGGTCCAGCTGTCAGTCGCTGGCATGATCTCTTCCCCGTCAGCACCTGCTTCATGTTATGGTGGAATGTGGGGGGAGAGGGAGAGAGAGAGAGAGAGAGAGAGAGAGAGAGAGAGAGAGAGAGAGAGAGAGAGAGAGAGAGAGAGAGAGAGAGAGAGAGAGAGAGAGACTGCAACTCTCTTGCTTACTTCACTACCTAGCACATCCCTCATTGCACACTAATGCCCCCATCCCTACCACCACCCTTACCCTGATCAATCACAACCCTGCTTTTACCAACAACCATAAACTACCACTATTCTTGTTAACAAGCTAGATACCGTAGAGGCAATCTAAGCTTAACCAAGTAATATCGTGTAAGATACCACAGGCTTGGTTATCCTGCCGCCCCTTAACAGAGTGTTGCTCACATAGAAACCTGAGACTAGCCCCATGTTGTCACCTCACGAGGTAACTCACTCTCAAGTGAATCACCAGTACACAAGGATGTACCAGTACACCAGGATTACCAGTACCAGGATGACCAGTACACAAGGACGTACCAACCGTACGTGAAGGACGTACGCGTGTATTGATACGAACGGACGTTCGTGAAATCTTACAGCAAACGAATCGTCTACTTCGTCGATACAGCTTATCGATATTGACCACTCACTATAACACCGTCCACCACTCACTATATAACACAGTCCACCACCTCACTATAACACCGTCCACCACTCACTATAACATCAACCACGACTCACTATAACACCTGCACAATAAAATGTACCCAACAACCCAAACTATATATATTATAAACCCAACACACATACACAAAAAGTTAAACGATAGTGTAACATTTCACAGTTAATGAGAGACGTCCCAATTAAATACCAGTCCACAGACCTCCAGATTTAATTAATTTTGCTCATATTTAATACAAGCAATTATGAAAATTGTAAAAGCCTTTCCAACCATGTAATTAAACCAGACATCCACGTGTTGCTATACAACGCTGCTTATATATCAGGAGGACAACATCATTCTCTGAAGAGTCTCTCTCATATTGCTGTGAATGATTAATTGGTATTGTTCGTTTTTTGACTTGATTGTACTTTATTATTAAGGTTTCAACAGCAGTGACGTGAGTGACTCTTCCTTCAGGAGTGACGTGACGGACTCTCCTACAGGAGTGACGTGACGGACTCTTCCTTCAGGAGTCGAATCTCAGTGCCAGATAAGCTCAGATGAGTTGCACTGTGTACGATTATGGCTAACTCAAACCACTTCACATTTGCCGTTTATCAAATCAGAACTGGTTGGTAACCGGTTTTAGAGTGGTGTTTATGGTCAGTGTCCCCTGAACATAAGATGCTTGAGGACACAACGGGTCGTACCTGTACCTTAGCAGGGTACGGGAGCCGAGGTACGACCGACGGTACGTATACACAATGTGGGTGAACTGTCGCATCTTGGGGATTTCCACCGTCTAGCGGAAACGTCCAATGGCATTATCTGTGAAGGCGTGACCTGCAGAGCATCGCGTGGAGTGCCACGGTTGCCATCACACGGCCGCTCTCTCAACCCTGTGATATATCTTCCTCTCTCTCACATTTACTGAGTCTTATAAACTAGACTATGAGCGGGTGAAGCAGTATGGCTGTAGCAGGTGTGGGATGAGAGCGACATGTTGGTTCACTTGGCATGTTTAAGGTATTGTCTTTAAGTGAGGTTGTGGTGTAGTGTAACGTCTGGTGGGTTTGTAGGACGCTGAGGTGATTACTGGGTGTCATAGTACACACCTGCAGGGGAAGGTGTACAGCAGCTGACACAATGGTGATCAGCTGGCGTCTTGTGCCTACGGCATTCCTCTTCATTCTCTGCCAAGACCTGTCATCTCCAGCATCTTCGCCTGCCGGAGATACTTGCCTCTTGGAGACCAAGAGTACCAGTGGTTGTGAGCCAGACCTCACCTTAAACTCCTCCAGTAACTACATTCTGGTGAAAAGATCAACTCAGAAGGACCACAACCTGACTCTTTTCGTCAAGCCAGGAGGCGCCTTCTCCCTAAACATCACCGTGGGCTTGGCTAAGCTCGCTAGTGCTCCTGAAGACGTCAGCACCCTCCCTGAGCACCTGTGGCAGGGAGTCAAGAACTGGCTCTTCCAAGGCCCTCTGGAAAAGGTTCGCAGCAACGTTAATAGCCTTCTATCCTCCGTCAGCAGAAAATTCGGGAACCTGACCACTGGTTCTCATACCCAACTGTTGACAGCGAGTGCCCTGAGGGCGACAGACGTCTGCCACTGGTACAACCTGACCATAGAGTTGATGCGCAATGATCAATTCGGCCCTGACCACTGGGCACTCCGTGTGTGGGTTGACGGAGCCTACTCAGACTACCCAACTAAATATTGGTGGAACTTAAACTGGGTGCTGTGGGTGGAGGTGTCGTCCCGGGGGTCGTCGCAGTGGGTGACGTCAAGAACGACGGTGTGTCCGTCACGACCCTGGGTCATGGTGGTGGTAGCGGTAGTCGTTGCAGTCGCTGTCGTCGTGGTTGTCGCTGTTGTGACGTACTGCTTCTGTCACCGGAGGTGGGGCGGTGAGTGACAGCCAGGTGGTGAGTGACAGCCAGGTGGTGAGTGACAGCCAGGTGGCGAGTAAATGCCAGGTGGCGAGAGAATGCCAGGTGGCGAGTGACAGCCAGGTGAATAATCAGTGAACTCCATATATCTATCCTTGCATTACTCTCCTGTTCTCTTTCGTCTTCCGAGTGTTTTATTTGTGTGTTTGAGGGTTTGTTGACCATGCAGCTCATCTCCTGTGCTCTACAGCCTCTTCTAGCATTGTCATTAATAGCTGCCTCCTAAGCTTGTGTGTGTACTCACCTAGTTGTATTTGCGGGGGTTGAGCTCTGGCTCTTTGGTCCCGCCTCTCCACTGTCAATCAGCTAGTGTACAGATTCCTGAGCCTACTGGGCTCTATCATATTTACATTTGAAACTGTGTATGCAGTCTGCCTCCACCACAACACTACCCAATGCATTCCATTTGTTAACTACCCTGACACTGAAAAAATTCTTTCTAACGTCTCTGTGGCTCATCTGGGTACTAAGTTTCCACCTGTGTCCCCTTGTTCGTGTTCCACCCGCGCTAAAGAGTTTGTCTTTGTCCACCCTGTCAATTCCCCCTGAAAATTTTATAGGTGGTTATCATGTCTCCCCTTACTCTTCTGTTTTCCAGGGTTGTGAGGTTCAGCTCCCTTAACCTTTCCTCGTAACTCATTCCTCTCAGTTCCGGGACCAGTCTGGTGGCTTACCTCTGAATCTTCTCTACTTCTTCTTGTGTTTAACAAGGTATGGACTCCAGGCTGGAGCTGCATACTCCAGGATTGGTCTTACATAAGTGGTATACAGGGTCCTGAAGGATTCCTTACACAAGTTTCTAAAGGCAGTTCTTATATTGGCCAGTCTAGCATATGCCGCTGATGATATCCTTTTTATGGGCCTCTGGGGATAGGTTCGGTGTGATATCGACCCCCAGATCTTTCTCTCTATTTAACCCTTGTAAGATTTCACCTCCCAGATGGTACCTTGTGTTCAGCCTTCTGCTCCCTTCGCCTAATTTCATTACTTTACACTTTCCTGAGTTGAACTTTAGCAGCCATTTTCTAATCATTCCTCCAGTTTGACCAGGTCGTCCTGTACTCTCTATCTTCATTTGTTTTGATTCTTCTCATAATTTTTGCATCGTCAGCAAACATTGAAAGGAATGAGTCTATACCCTCTGGAAGGTCGTTTGCATATTCTAGAAACAGGATGGGTTCGAGTACAGAGCCCTGTGGGACTCCGCTGGTGACATCTCGCCACTCTGATGCCTCCTCCCTCATGTATGTGTGTGTGTGTGTGTGTGCGTGTGTGTGTGTGTGTGTGTGTGTGTGTGTGTGTGTGTGTGTGTGTGTGTGTGTGTATGTGTGTGTGTGTACTCACCTAATTGTACTCACCTAATTGTGTGTGCATGTGTGTGTATGTGACTGTGTGTGTGTCAATATATTTATCAATATCTGCCTATTAATGTTTCCTCCTGGTCTGCCCCACAGCGAGCACGTTGCCCAACGACCCCGTCACCCCGGGGACACCACCACCACCTGCAGGCCAGGGCAAGGAGGAGAAGGTCAGGAAGGTGACCCTACTGGGCGTGTCCCGCGCTGTCACCCCCAACGCCAGTGGCTGGACCTTCTTCAAGGTCACACGCGGGGACAAGGGCACGGGCACGCCATTACTTGAGTGGCCATTCTAACTTTCTTAGCCACGCCTTGGTTCACCTTCAGAAAGTTAACGCAAACGTACATTAACTTTCTGTGCTTTAATTCCACGCCTTAAAGAGGACGTCACTTCCTCAGCATCAATCGCAGCCTCCAGCCTCAGAGGTCATCACAGTAAGGAGAGGTCAAGGCGAGTAACGGTGAAGGTCACTGTACACAGTACACACACACAGTACTTTACCAGCGATATATATAATTATTTATTTGTTTGTCGATGTTATAACTAGCGACTTGCATTATAAATTAAGTCATGAGCTTAAAAATACACATTAAAAATGATAACATTAGCAATTCTATTCATTGCATACCTCCATATTACTGATGTTACTGTTTACACTTGTATTCAGCTGATACGTAAATGAGGTCAAATTACAGTCATCTAAAGAGCTCGTTAAAGTGTTCTGTCAGTCTGTGTGTGTGTGTGTGTGTGTGTGTGTGTGTGTGTGTGTGTGTATGTGTGTGTGTGTGTGTGTGTGTGTGTGTGTGTGTGTGTGTGTGTGTGTGTGACTGTGTGTGTGTGTGTGTGTGTGTGTGTGTGTGTGTGTGTGTGTGTGTGTGTATGTGTGTGTGTGTTTGTGTGTGTGTGTGTATGTGTGTGTGTGTGTGTATGTGTGTGTGTGTGTGTGTGTGTGTGTGTGTGTGTGTGTGTGTGTGTGTGTGTGTGTGTGTGTGTGTGTGTGTGTGTGTGTGTGTGTGTGTGTGTGTGTGTGTGTTTGTGTGTGTGTGTGTATGTGTGTGTGTGTGTGTCTGTGAATTTACTATTTATATTTATTTCTTGTCCCTGTAAGGTCGAGCTGTTAGCTCTTGGACGCCGCCTTTCTAACCGTGGGTTGTCTAATGTTGACTCCCGACCTATTTTTGGTCTATAATGTCTGCTACGTATATTTCTCTCTCACACACACATCCTCAGGATGCAGCCAGCGGCAGCTATCTAACTCCCAGGTACCTGTATTGATAGGAAGCATCAGGTGAAGAAACACTCCATTTGTTTTGGCCTTGGCCCAGAATCGAACCCGGGTCATTTGGACTGTGACTCTTGTGCGTGTTTATATATGTGAGTATCTCCTGGACCATGATCTGGTTCTCCTAGAACATGTTCTGGTTCTCCTAGAACACGATTCGACATCATTTCCAATCAAGTTCCCAGTTATTGCTGGGTGAACAGGGGGTAAACGATGAAAGAATGGTGCCCAATCGTCCTACCCTATCCAGACTCCCAACCCAGTTCAATGAAATATGCCAATTAAATAGCATCACAGGGCCATCCAGATTTCATTGTGTGCATATTTTACCCATGCAATTATCCAAGCTGTAAACGATCTGTCACCCACGAAATAATTCCAACCATGCAGAAAATGTGTGTGTGTACCAGTGATCACGTGTTCCCACACACACACACACACACACACACACACACACACACACACACACACACACACACACACACACACACACACACACACACACAGAGGCATGTTTGCTGCCGTTGTCCACGGACTCTAGTAGCATTAATTTTTTCTCTCTCATTGTTATTATTATTGTATTACTAATAATGATAATATTACACACAGACATCATACTAACGTGATATATACCAATGAGGCTCTTCCCTGGGGCTTTACACTGCCTAGGTCGCGGCCCCCTCACAGCCCTGGTGGCATTTTATCATTATAATTATTATTATTATTATTGGTTTGGTGAAGGTGAAGGAAAGATCCAATTTATGTTTTAAGTGGATTTTTAATTCACTTATACACATATTGAGTTTTTCCTTCACCTTCATTGAAGCACTGAGGCATTGTAGTAAGTTTTTTTACTGATTTGGTGTGGGGGTTTAAGGTCACTTAACCTCTGGAGGGTTATAAAGTGCATCGAAACATATGACTGAATAACAACAGGTGTGCCTTACTCCTGAACATAGGTCAGTAATGTGAGATTTGGGCTTACTGAATGAAATTTTTATGTTATAAGATGCTAATTATATGTTAATGGAAGTGTTGAGACTGTGTTTGCACCATCAAACTCTTGTCAATGCGAGATACTTAAATGTGTGAATTCTCAATGAAAAGAGAACTGAAGTTGGTGTTCATGGCAGGAGCAGGTATGTCTAGTAGCCGTCTGTGGCACCTCTCAGTGGCACCTTATGCCTGAGGGTGGCACTTGTTGCCAAACTCAGAGTGCCGTCTGCGAATTGGTTTTTATATACCACCCCACAACTTTTCTGTGTTGAAGAATCTAGAATGATATTCGGCACCAAGACGGAGGCATTTAGATTTGTTTCTCACTAGGTAACCAAACGCTGTCTTGGATCGGTAGAGCATCGGTCTCGCTTCTTGAAGAGTCGGCGTTCCATCCCCGATGGTGCAAGTGATTGGACGCCGGTCACTCACTCCGTCCTCATATCCTAGCTCCATGTCCCTCTGTCACTTCCAAGTGCTATTTAGTCATACTGACTTAGAGCTTTCTCCTCATAATTCTCTACGTGACCTTGGGAGTCACCTACCAGCTACAGCTACACCCACAGAGACGAGTACTCACAGACAGATCAAATGTGTCGGTCAGACATATGTTCTAGGTTAGACATTCATATATGAATGAGTTTGGATGGATATATAAATAGGAGCTGTCTCGTATGGACCAATATATAAAGCATGTGCAATTTCCTTGATTCTTAGGAAGCTAGTTCAGCACACTCGTTCACTAGCAGCAGCCAGTCACAGTAGTTAAGCAATCATTGGGGGCATGGAGGTCATTCCTCTCCTCCACACCTCTCACTGAGGCCAGAGACAGGTGGGGAAGGCGCGCCCCCCCCCCCCCTTCCCAATTGTTATAGAATAAACATCCATCTCATCTACGTTCTCTCCCGTGTCAACCTGTCCTCACTTCTCCCTCACGATGGGTCACTACTAGTGGGAGAGACAGAGGGAGAGGGAGAGAGAGTGTGGGAGGGGAGAGTTGATGAGCAAGGTATAACATGGAGACACATCTACACCTTATTTACGGGCTATTCATGCCCGTGCCACCTCTTGGATGGCTTAATCGTAATATCTACAGCTAGGCAATGTAACGTTAGACAGTCAAAAATATATATACACACTAACAGAAGTGAATATAAATAGATTATCTGACACATATATAAAGATAATTATAGTGATTTAACAGATGTCATGATATAGTGTGCCACAAGTCTGGAACAGGAGCTGACGAGCCGTCACTGTCTTGGACGACAAGACTGAGGATAAAGCCGGGGATAAAGTAGTAAACATTACGGTTACTGCCCGCCTGTCACCAGGTATTTACCTCAATGTTTCACCATTAAATTACCAGCACTCAGGAGAGAATCAGAGGAGCAGATTGTTCATGTATGATGCATTCATAGCTATCTTGAGGTTATCTTGAGAAGATTTCGGGGCTTAGCGTCCCCGCGGCCCGGTCCTCGACCTGGCCTCCTTTTTGTTACACATCTCCCAGGAAGTAGCCCGTAGCAGCTGTGTAACTCCCAGGTACCTATTTACTGCTAGGTAACAAGGGGGCATCAGGGTGAAAGAAACATTTTGCCCATTTGTCTCCGCCTCCACCGGGGATCGAACCCGGAACCTCAGGACTACGAATCCGAAGTGCTGTCCACTCAGCTGTCAGGCGCCCTATGTTATGTTATGTTATATTTCTGGCTTCTACATCTTACCGTTTTCCTCTTCAATTTGCTATTCTTTCACTTCATTCTCCTCTTATTTTTACATTCTTATTTTGTCCTCCTTTTTTTCTTTCTACTCCTCCTCCTCCTCCTCCACCTTACCCCCCTCCCACTTATACTGCTTCTCCACCTCTTCTTCAACTCGAACTCTGCCTTCTTCTCTTCATCCTTCGTCTACTCAACACTTAGTCGTTCTCCTCTTAACCTCCTCTCTCTCTTCCCCTATTCCCTCATGTTCCCCACTTCTCCGCATTCCCTTAAATCCCCCTCTCCTCCTTATTCCCAATCGCATTATCTTCCCTCTCTCCTCCTCATTATCTTCTCCCCTTTCCCTTCCCCCTCCCCCCTCACCTTCCCTGTCCTCCTCTCCTACTTATCTCCCCCCCCCCGACCATGTCTTAAGGATTTTTCCACATGGTGAGTCCGTATTCAGTATAATCCACTACAATTACACATCCCACAGTGACTGGCTGTGTGCTAGCAGGTGATTGTTAGTGTGACAGTTATTGAGTGTTGTAGTGAGTAAAGGAATGTCTGAGACTGTGAGTAAATGAATAAATCAGTGAATGTTTAAAGAGTTGTGAATGAGTGAGTGTGAGAGAGTGAGAACATCAGCCTAAGAGAGTCGTGTTAGTGAGAAAGGAATATGACAGGATAAAACAATCCTTCTCTCTCCTACTTACACTCCTCCCTTGATCTATTCCTCTCTCTCTCTCTCTCTCTCTCTCTCTCTCTCTCTCTCTCTCTCTCTCTCTCTCTCTCTCTCTCTCTCTCCGTCACTGCTACCAGCTCCTACACTCCCTCTCACCTGGCCAACAGACGCTAAATGGTCTTAAATGTGAGTCAGAACTGGGCAAGAGGAGGAAGGAAGAGCCCTTGTCATGAGTGAGAAGTGACAGCATAAGTGATCATTTATCTCTCTCGCTAGTCTCCTTGGGGGTCTCTCTTTCTACCTCTTGTCTCTGTCTCCGTGTCCGGCACTCGGTCTGTCTCTCTCAGTTGTCATCGGTGGTGCGAGGCTGACAATTGAGACTACATACTATATCTTGAGGTTATCTTGAGATGATTTCGGGGCTTTTTAGTGTCCCCGCGGCCCGGTCCTCGACCAGGCCTTCACCCCCAGGAAGCAGCCCGTGATAGCTGACTAACACCCAGGTACCTATTTGACTGCTAGGTAACAGGGTCATACGGTGAAAGAAACTCTGCCCATTGTTTCTCGCCGGCACCTGGGATCGAACCCAGGACCACAGGATCACAAGTCCAGCGTGCTGTCCGCTCGGCCGACCGGCTCCCTCTAGACTGCATGTAGTTCAGAGGTTTGAGATCAAGTCAGGTAAGCTCAGATCAGATAAGATCAGGTTCACATCAGATTATTGAAACAATAGTCATATCAATGGGACAGACCAGCTCAGATTATCACTATTACAAGTCCCTCAAATAAGCTACTCATACATAATAATTACCATTAATATATGTCGCAGATGAAGTTACATTAGCATAAATTCCTAACATATTATAAGAAAACAAGTTTATCATTGCATTCTTGATGTGAAATTTTTTAATCTAGTTTGCAGGTGAGGTCAGCTTCTCGGCTCCATGAGGACAGTGGCCCTTACACACAGAAATCACAATAGCGTGATGGATCAAATGAACAAATCCACAAGGGCCGTGATGAGGGGTTCGAACTTACGTCCGAAAGGATCGTAGGTTCGAACTCCCATCACGGCCCTTTGTGGATTTGTACAGTATCCCTTCTTATTACACATAACGATAAATCCACGTTCACTTTTACGAAGACAGGCATTATAAGGCTCTTAACACAAATATACATTTGTCCGAAACGCTATGCGTACTAGTGGCTTTAGGTATTGTATGTATTATATCTTTAAATCCATCATTATGTAACTCATTGGATGTACCTTTACCTGAATATAGAATCTGACTCTGACATATATCATATCATAGTCTCCTATGACTGATGTATGTATACTACTACATTATGCTAAAAGAAGAGGAATGTTCTTCCCTGCTAAATATCCTGACATTATAGCGCTCAGTGAAACATGGATCGCAGCAATAGAGTGTCTCATTTGCAGAGCTTTCTGGACCATGGCGTATATTGTATTCTAGAAAGATCTCTTTCACGTGAGAGAGAGAGAGAAGTGGAACTGTGAGGAGTACGGAAAGCACCAAGCAATGCCGACTATATAGCACTTGGAAGGATAAGGATTTGGGATGGGACAGGGGGAAAGGAATGGTACCAAACCATTTGGAAGGAGAGAGAGAGAGAGAGAGAGAGAGAGAGAGAGAGAGAGAGAGAGAGAGAGAGAGAGAGAGAGAGAGAGAGAGAGAGAGAGAGAGAGAGAGAGAGATAGAGAGAGAGAGACAGACAGACAGACAGACAGACAGACAGACAGACAGACAGACAGACAGACAGAGACAGAGACAGAGACAGAGACAGAGAGTGATCAGTAGGTCATTAATGTCCAGCTGAGAATGAGATCACATTAGTGTATGAGAATACTAAGATGGGATTGAACCAGTGTGCCTCAAGGGCAATAAAAGTGAGCTCCACAGAGCTGTTGTGGTTGGTCACCGGAATAGTACTCGGACCCGTGAGTTAATTAGCACGTAATTACAGAATGTAACCGAAAACCACACGAGCCCCCCCCCCCTTCCCCTCACATAATTTTGAGGCACCTCCTCGCCGCCCCCCCCCCTCCTCCATCCCCCCCCCCCTACATACACACACACACACCGCTGCACCCCCCCCCCCACCCCAAGACCCCAAACACATCCTCCAACGTTCCTTGATTAGGAACGGCGCGCGTCAGCGGGTCTCCGCCACCACCTTTGTTTACTGCTGACGGTGGAGACCTCATCCACCTCACCCTCATCCACCTCATCTTCATCCACCTCGTCCGAGTCTTGTGAGTCAGTTTTGGAGGATGTAGTCAGGGAGATGTGGCCAGGGGGATGTGGTCAGGGAGATGTGGTCAGGGGGATGTGGTCAGGGGGATGTGGCCAGGGGGATGTGGTCAGGGAGATGTGGCCAGGGGATGTGGTCAGGGGGTGTGGTCAGGGAGATGTGGCCAGGGGGATGTGGTCAGGGAGATGTGGCCAGGGGGATGTGGTCAGGGAGATGTGGCCAGGGGGATGTGGTCAGGGGGATGTGGCCAGGGGGATGTGGTCAGGGAGATGTGGCCAGGGGATGTGGTCAGGGGGGTGTGGTCAGGGAGATGTGGCCAGGGGGATGTGGTCAGGGAGATGTGGCCAGGGGGATGTGGTCAGGGAGATGTGGCCAGGGGGATGTGGTCAGGGGGATGTGGCCAGGGGGATGTGGTCAGGGAGATGTGGCCAGGGAGATGTGGCCAGGGGGATGTGGTCAGGGAGATGTGGCCAGGGGGATGTGGTCAGGGAGATGTGGCCAGGGGGATGTGGCCAGGGAGATGTGGTCAGGGGGATGTGGCCAGGGAGATGTGGTCAGGGGGATGTGGCCAGGGAGATGTGGTCAGGGGGATGTGGCCAGGGAGATGTGGCCAGGGAGATGTGGTCAGGGGGATGTGGCCAGGGAGATGTGGTCAGGGGGATGTGGCCAGGGGGGGGATGTGGCCCAGGTCAGCATCATCAGAGTCCGTCAAGGGGCGATGACACTAAGTGCGCCACTAGGCTGCGGGTCAAGAAAAGGTGCGGTCAAGCTCCTCCATTATCGTCCTCTTTCTTCGCCTCCTCTTTCTCCTTTCTCTTTCATTTTCCTTTTCGGCTTCGTCTTTATTCCCCTCATTATCTTCCCCCTTCTCTGTGTGTGTGTCTTCTTAATGTATTCCGTCTTAGTGAGGACGAGGACGACCAATGACCAGCCGGAGTGATCTGTGGACTCCTCCAGTGGTCGTTATCTTGGTTATCTTGAGGTTATCTTGAGATGATATCGGGGTTTTAGTGTCCCCGCGGCCCGGTCCTCGACCAGGCCTCCACCCCCCCAGGAAGCAGCCCGTGACAGTTGACTAACACCCAGGTACCTATTTTACTGCTAGGTAACATGGGGCATAGGATGAATGAAACTCTGCCCATTGTTTCTCGCCCTGGATCGAACCCGGGACCACAGGATCACAAGTGCAGTGTGCTGTCCGCTCGGCCGACCAGCTCGTCGTGGGGTAGGAGGCGTCCTCTCACCTCTAGTGCAGGATTGCAAGCTGCAATTTTCATGTGGTTGTTATTTTTCGATTCTGTACGCAACCCTCCCCCCCCCCCCAGGGAGCCGGTCGGCCGAGCGGACAGCACGCTGGATTTGTGATCCTGTGGTCCCGGGTTCGATTCCGGGCGCCGGCGAGAAACAATGGGCAGAGTTTCTTTCACCCTGAATGCCCCTGTTACCTAGCAGTCAAATAGGTACCTGGGAGTTAGTCAGCTGTCACGGGCTGCCTCCACGGGGTGGAGGCCTGGTCGAGGACCGGGCCGCGGGGACACTAAAGCCCCGAAATCATCTCAAGATAACCTGTGACTATTCACCGGTCTTCATGCTTCCATCCTCATAGTCTTGTCCTTCTCTTCGTCTCTCATTTTAATTAGTTTGAAAAAACTAATTAATTTAACATTTTTCTCAGCCTTCTCCTTTCATCATCCTCTCAAGTTTTCTCTCATATTTTTATGCCTCGACTTTATAATGGAAAGGGTTAGCAAGCGGTTGTTTTAATTAGTTTGTTTGTGTGTGTGTTTGTCCACCTATTTGTGCTTGCAGGATCGAGCATTGATTCTTGGATCCTGCCTTTCTAGCCATTGGTTGTTTACAGCAATGACTCCTGTCCCATTTTTCTATCATATGTAGTTTTAAAATTTATGAATAGCGTTTGCTTCCACAACCTGTTCCTTAAGTGCATTCCATTTTTTTCCCTATTCTCACGCTAAAAGAATATTTCCTAACATCTCTGTGACTCATCTGAGTTTCCAGTTTCCACCCATGTCCCCTCGTTCTGTTATTATTACGTGTGAAAATTTCGTCTATTTCCACTTTGTCAGTTCTCCTGAGTATTTTATACGCTCCTATTATATTCCCCATGTGTGTGTGTGTGTGTGTGTGTGTGTGTGTGTGTGTGTGTGTGTGTGTGTGTGTGTGTGTGTGTGTGTGTGTGTGTGTGCGTGCGTGCGTGTATGTGTATGCGCGAGTGAGAGAGATGAAAAAAATTAATTTCAGTGTCAGAGAAATTACTCACTGCTCTCTCACTTTGGGAGCAGATTTTCAATTATTGTAGCACATCACGCAATGCCCCTCCAGGCCCCCCCCCCACTCACCCACCTACCCACCTAAGTACAGTAGACTGAACATAAAGAGGTAAACCATACAGCCCCGTAGTCACTGTACATAAGCACTGCTAGGTGAGCACTGAGTGTGGTTTAGGTCGAGAGACCGTCATCTATATCATCTATATCTATATCTATATCTATATCTATATCTATAGTGAACTCTGTGTTTTTGGATTGTTTGAGATTCTCATTCACGACACTAGGCCCCCAAATGTCATATTTGTTTAGGCTTGACCAAGTTTGTATTAATGCAAACTATGGAAAATAGCAAATATTTATGGATGTCATATTATGTCAAAAAACGTATGACAGCAGGTGGTGACACATGAACACAGGTGGTGACACACATGACAGCAGGTTGTGACACATGAACACAGGTGGTGACACACATGACAGCAGGTTGTGACACATGAACACAGGTGGTGACACACATGACTGCAGGTTGTGACACATGAACACAGGTGGTGACACACATGACAGCAGGTTGTGACACATGAACACAGGTGGTGACACACATGACAGCAGGTGGTGACACATGAACACAGGTGGTGACACACATGACAGCAGGTTGTGACACATGAACACAGGTGGTGACACACATGACAGCAGGTTGTGACACATGACTACAGGTGGTGACACACATGACAGCAGGTTGTGACACATGACTACAGGTGGTGACACACATAACAACAGATGATGGCATACTTCCCCCTCATCCTCCCCTCATTCTACCCTCCCTCCCCCCCCCCATCCCTTCCCCCCCCCCTCTCTACCATAACCCCATTCCCTCTCCCATCTTCTCTCTACTAATGATCATCTCCTTATCGTGTCAGTCTGTCCCCCCTCGTCCTCCACTCACTCTCAAGATCATATCAAGAACTGGAGGAATAGAGAAAGGGAAAGGGGAAGGGAAAGGGAAGGGAGGGACAAGAAGGTAAACTCTCCCCCGGTGATAAAATTTGTCTGGTGACAAATGTGATAAAAAAGTTGTCTTGCGCAAGAGCCATCGCAAGAGAGAGAAAATGAGCGCCATCAATTTGAGTGCTGTAACAGGGAAGGGAAAGGAAGAGTAGGGGTGGAAGGGGGTACCTGAGAGGGCAAGTCTTCTAGGGCTCTGGTTCAAGCGAGCTGTTAGACGAGGAGAAGGCAGCAGCCTCCATTTGGCAGCTGGTGGCACAGGAGATAAGGCTAAAACGTCCTTTGTGCCGGGAGGCGGGACTGACAGACTCCAGCATCATACCAGCGACCTGAGGGAGGGCGGCGCTACAAGGGGGGGGGCCCCGCAGCCCCCCGTCAACTATAACCTCTTTATTAATATTATTCCCAACAACGGCAGCAAAGAGGGAACAATGTGGTATTAAATTTAGAGCAGAATGAATGAGACGCCGATCATTGCCTCAAACTGAACTGGAGAAATATATGACAGGTAAACGAACTGGCGATGAAGGGCAAGGATAGGTGTATGTTGTGACGTATAAGGCTAACCACACACACACACACACACACACACACACGCACACATACATATATAGGGAGTCGTTGCATTAGATAACGGCTGGCTAGAAAAGTGGGGTCCAAGAGCTAGAGCTTGAAGCTCCAGGCGCATATAGGTGAGTACACACACACACGGATTACCTCAGTAATTACTTAAGTGTAGTTACAGGATGAGAGCTTCGCTTGTGTGTGTGTGCGTGTGTGTGCGTATGTGTGCGTGTGTGTGCGTATGTGTGTGTGCGTGTGCGTGTGTGCGTGTGTGTGTGTGTGTACTCACCTAGTTGTGCTTGCGGCGGTTGAGCTTTAACTCTTTGGTCCCGCCTCTCAACTGTCAATCAACTTCATTGTGTGTGTAAATCTTTAAAAAAAGTATTTACTAATCAACAGTCAACTTAATAATAGAACAAAGAGATGAGAAATGAACTAGTAGAACAAGTGCCCGATGAATGAACTAGCAGAACAAGTGCCCGATGAATGAACTAGTAGAACAAGTGCCCGATGAATGAACTAGCAGAACAAGCGCCCGATGAATGAACTAGTAGAACAAGTGCCCGATGAATGAACTAGTAGAACAAGTGCCCGATGAATGAACTAGTAGAACAAGTGCCCGATGAATGAACTAGCAGAACAAGTGCCCGATGAATGAACTAGTAGAACAAGTGCCCGATGAATGAACTAGTAGAACAAGTGCCCGATGAATGAACTAGTAGAACAAGTGCCCGATGAATGAACTAGTAGAACAAGTGCCCGATGAATGAACTAGTAGAACAAGTGCCCGATGAATGAACTAGTAGAACAAGTGCCCGATGAATGAACTAGCAGAACAAGTGCCCGATGAATGAACTAGTAGAACAAGTGCCCGATGAATGAACTAGCAGAACAAGCGCCCGATGAATGAACTAGTAGAACAAGTGCCCGATGAATGAACTAGTAGAACAAGCACCCGATGAATGAACTAGCAGAACAAGTACACGATGAATGGAGATTGTAGCGGAAAGTACAGGAAAGACCATACCATTAATTAGAAGTAATTTCGTTAGGCAATAACAGAAAGGAAGGGAGAGTAGGGAGAATTGAGAGAGTAAAGAGGGGGAGATGAGTGGAAAAAAATGGATAATTGAACAGACGACGGAGCAATTGTAGTTTAGAAACCTGAGGACGGAAATATGTGCTTCACACAATCGACTTGAGAATGGTCCAGGACGGACCGAAACGTCGTCGTCCCTTCAACTTCTAGTGTGTGGTCTGGCCAACATGTGCTTCTCGTGGAGACAGAGAAGCACGACCTGTGTGCTTGAGTGTTTCACAGACACTCAAGTCGACATTCGAAGTCTATCGCGAAACGTGATGTAGCCAAAAATAAAAATATCCCAGAAGGCCACCAACAATTTTCAAGTGTGTCGATTGCACCGGTCGCGTAAATTCTAGTCATATTCTTAGCGAAAAGGCGTGACCCAAGAGCTGAAGTCTCAACGCCCGCAAACACAAGCAGGTGAACACACGCACACTCACAGTGTGAAAGAAAGAAAGAACATTAGAAATAACTTTTTTAGTGTCAGAGTGGTTGACAAATGGAATGCATTAGGAAGTAATGTGGTGGAGGCTGACTCCATACACAGCTTCATGTGTAGATATGATAGAGCCCAGTAGGGTCAGGAACCTGTACCTGATTGACGGTTGAAAGGCGGGACCAAAGAGCCAGAGCTCAGTACAGTGGAGACGTACTGAAGGAACACTTCTGTTTCAAACAGCAGTGAAATTAGTCTTGTTGCCCAAGGCCGCTTAATCATTTCCAATGCAATTTAGAATTAATCCTCATCGGCCATAAGTTTCCATATTCCAAACAATAAATTAGCGAGAGGCGGAACCAGACGTCACCCGTACGCAGGTTCTCATTAAGCGAACATAAATCCTCTTAGCATGCTCGCCCCTCGCTTGTTATCTCAGCATTGGTTCACGGACTTAAACGACTGCCACATGTTGAAGCAAGTTTAAATTGCTTGTTTATTGTGATTGTTGCTGGATATGAATATCATTATGTGTGGGTGTGTGCTCATCTAATTGTATTCACCTAAGCTGTGCTTGTGGGGGTTGAGCACTGCTCTTTCGGTCCGCCTCTCAATTGTCAATCAACTGTTACTATCTTCTATTTTTTTCCACACCCCACACACACTCCAGGAAGCCGCCCGTGACAGCTGACTAACTCCCAGGTACCTATTTACTGCTAGGTAACAGGGGCATCAGGGTGAAAGAAACTCTGCCTATTATTTCTCGCCGGCGCCGGGAATCGAGTCCAGCATGCTGTCCAGTCAGCCATCGGACACACAGCTGTGTGTGTGTGTGTGTGAATGTGTGTGTGTGTGTGTGTGTGTGTGTGTGTG
>NC_091154.1:40257217-40352198 GCF_040958095.1 Procambarus clarkii | reverse complement strand
ACAAGTGGTTTTCCTGGTTATTACATGTAGATAATGTAGTAGAGACTACTGAAAATTGGAAGAATGGCAGTACCAAGATGCAAAAACAAGGATTATTTTAGTACCAGCAAATCAAAACCAAGATCTAGTTGAATAATTTCTTAAAACCGAATGATAAAATGACAATTTTTTATGTTACACGATTAGTTTAATCCCAAAGAGTACATGATTGTATAAACATGGCAGCATTATGGATGACAATGAACAGTTTCACAGAAGCAAATAACCATCGGACTAAATTTTACAATTATTGTACAGTGTAACATATGCAAAACTTCCTCTGAACAATCCGGTTCCTGCCCATCCCAAATGCTTTTAATTTAATCTATGTTAAGAACATCTGTTGACTAGTTCACGCTTCATTTGGCTATGCTCAAGTTAAGAATCAAGACTTTTCAGTACTCTTAGCTCAGCCTGTAAAAAGCTTACTATTTAATACGGCAAAAATTTATTATGATCTAAATAGACACATTGCCGATAACTGCCATTATTGCGACTACACTCAACGAGTAATTTGGAAAACTAATGTATAATTTGGTCATTTCTGTGGTACTTTTTGACAGCCAGCCTCCAAACCCAGTGTAATAAATTTATATTCTTGGCATGTTCTTTTTTGCCAAAATTTAGTACTGTAGTCCAATAAGATTTGGAAATTTTTAAAATGAATATCACAAATGCCAACTTTTCTAAAAAGCTGTCCAAAACATTCAATACATATAGCTTTATGCCAGCACACTAAACCATGGAAGAAAAAATGCAAAATAGGAGTAAATAAAGTTTACTTTTACTACTAAGGATTTTAATGCTTATGCTGCAATATTACCCGACAGTGAAAATTTTAAACTTTCAAGACCCATTTCATGAGCATAAAACATTTTTTCCTTTTTGCCCATCAAAGGCATCATTGCCCCATAATGGCTGACCAGAACTGCAACCACTAATGGAACAAGACGAAATACTCGATTTTTCGGGTTGACTGGCAGAGAATGGATTTCTTGCACATGTGAATGGGTCCTCCAAAATGTGCTTCAATGAAAATGGATTTTTAACACTGCCTGATGGGCTAAATGGATTTTTAATTGTTCCACAATGGACAGATTTTTCTACCATCTTTGATGAAAAACTATTCTCTGATGTAGAAGGAACAATTGGGTCTTTGCCTACCTTACATGGAATAAATGGGTCTTTTGCCACCTCGTATGGCACAAGTGTATTTTTTACACTTGAATTTGCGAACATTAATTGTGAAGGAGGAGACTGGCACGAGTGCAGGAAGGCCATGTTTGGTGATCCAGAGAAGTCTTCCCAAACATCTGGTGGAGATTGACCCAGTAACCATGGATCTGTTGGAGAGCTGGCTGTAGAGCTAGAAGGGGGAGAACTAGCTAACTGCCAGAAGCCACTCCCTGTCGGAGAAGCTGGTGGGAGATCCGTTAATACTGTAAGATCGAGGTCTACCCATCTCTCCGGGGATATCCCAGGCAGACGATTCTGGTCCTCCCGTCTCAAAGCCAACCTGTTAAAACAATGCATACTTAAAGCATGTACAGTAAGGAAATTCTTATAATAAAACTAGCTCATCAAAGTACTGTAATGTACAATACATAGAAACCAGTTTAGCATGCAAGATGTCTGATAAATTCTAGAACCTTATAGTCATCAATTCAAACTTATGCATTTGATAAAGGAAAACTACAAAATTTACACTTTTGCCATTACATTAAACTGAAGAATTAGCTTACCTTTCAAACCCATCATTAATCTCATCGAAGTCACCAAAGGCATCCTGTTAAGCCACAAACAATAAGTTATTCTATAGTTATTTAAAACTTATAGGATTAGGGGGCCTTTTCTCCCCCTCCTCCCTGTTACAATTCACTACTATTGAGGTCAACATCTACTTTAAAGAATTTGCCTTGCCCACACACAAGTGTTAATTGGAGATCATAATTAAGATTAACAGAACACTAAGCCATAAACAAGCAGTTTGAAATAGACAATACCAAAAGAATGCAACATCCAGGAAAACTAAAGAGGCCTCTGGAGTAATTTGGTACTGGTTAGCCTCGACGGTAACTTGTGAATCTAGTCAGAGGTCTAACACTGCACAGAAAAAGAAATGTATAAGAAGCATGCACAACCACTATGCCACAAGGCTTCATATCAAAATTTCAAATCAACCAGTTGTCTGCATGGGTCCTGTAGTACAGTGTTCTACATTCTACTCTACTGGGACTTCCTATTTAGATCCCCCCCTCTTCCCCAGGCAGGACATTTATTTGTACCCGAGAGTTTGGCAATTGTGGATTACATACAATAAAAGGTCAATAGTTTGACAGTAAATAGGGGTGAGGCAGATTACAACATAGGATTAAGTACACTACAGGCTTCCTGTCCCAAGAACATGAATATTAATGTGAATGTTAAGTAGTCCTTTTCATAATGCAAAAAGAATGTGTGCCAGTGTAATTTTAAATTTAATCTATTTAAGAATTTTAATTAAGCCCCATTTAATTTTCTACCAATAATCCTGTTTACAAATATATTTCATGGTATTTTTCCAAGCAGAAATGCTGGAAGATCATCTACACAAGCCCCTAAATTATTTAAAGGCTCTATAGTTCCCTTGCATTTATAAAACTACAATTCATGTCTTACTTTTCACCCCACTGCATATTTCAAAAGTATTTCAACTTTTGAATTTTATGCCAGAAACCAATTATTTAGTTTCTCTTGACATCTATGTGGTATACCCACTTCATAACATCTATTGGAGAAAATTCTTCATACAACCAAGAAATATTAAAACAGTATGTATGTAAGAGCTAATAAAAATACCAAGCCAGGACAGACTACTGGCTAACACTAAGTAAAAGAACAAACCGCTGTAGATTTGGACAAACTTAAGTGGGTAGCAAAATTTTTACAAAGTGGATTTGAAAAATGCCTTCCGTTATTTTAATAGCACTGTCAGGATAAGCAATAAGTACATACATGGATTGAGCCCCGTCCCCATGAGCCGATAAGTCAATTAAAAGTAAACCGAATAGGGCCAAAACCTAATTTGAAAGCATTAAACTTAAATTGCAAATCTTAAGTTCTGATATTTGATAACTTTTCAACTACTATAAAAGTAGATAGACAACTTATGATTGCGTTGAAGTTAAATATTAATGGTAAAGTGCTGAAAATAGCACGTCAATGCACAAAGTACCCGGTACAGGATATGAAAATAGCAATTTGTATGACGAGATGAAATTAAAGCCCTAGTGGATGGTGCAGCGAGAGCCCTGAAGAGAAAATACTGTAGGAATACATGCAGCCCAAGGACTACAGCGAGTGGCAGTAACTTTTGTAAAGAATTATGGGGCAAGAGTTAAAAACTTAACGGAAACTGTTAAAGCGGCACATTTAGCAGAAAGGAGCAATTTATGTCATGGAAAAATGTGGGATGTAAAATTCAAGCTTTGAGTACCACAGTTTTGCATTACTGAATGAAGGATAATAGGCTAGTAATTAACACTTAAAATGAGAAACCAAGGGCAGGCAAACATTGTTCAATGTGTAGTTTATAAACGATGCAATAATTTATCTAGTTATCAAGAAATGTTAAGCCATTGTGGCTATACAGCATAATGGAGGGTGAAGGGGGCAGCTTTAATTAGTCATTTGTAACGAGTTACTGTATTAAGACTATTGTAACCGATAGACCATTTATGAAAAGATCCGTCTCATTCACAACTTTAATTCTACCATTTGAAGAAACGACTGCAATCTACTTTCCAGCCTGCACTGCACATCTTCCGTGAACTAACTTAAAACCACTTGATACCTTGGCTACACCCATTTATGTATGAAACCCACACTTCACCTGGAGACTTTTGCTTGTGTTTTTCTTTTGATTTTGATTTGCCTGGTGGGGGTCTGCCTTGTGTGGTGGTAGGACCACTAAGGATTTTGGTGGGCCTCTACTAGGTCCCCGTGCTTTCACACGTCGCAGGGGTTCAGCTTTTAGTTTCTTTGCTTGGTAGCTCTGGGATAACTGGTTAGCAGTTCCTCA
Source organism: Procambarus clarkii (assembly GCF_040958095.1). Taxonomy (NCBI): domain Eukaryota; kingdom Metazoa; phylum Arthropoda; class Malacostraca; order Decapoda; family Cambaridae; genus Procambarus; species Procambarus clarkii. The sequence goes on along the minus strand of NC_091154.1, from coordinate 40,348,099 downwards.
CCTGGGCTTCCCTTAGCAATAAGCCTAAGGGCCCATGGAAACCCTCATTGGGGCTCAGTGGTCTGATGGAGGAGACCTCCAAGTCCCACCTCGTCTTGTGCGAGTTTGAAGGTTGCTCTGTCCCCTTGTCTCAGGGTGACACTCACCAGCTGTCTCCGACATGCTACTTGTTGGGTCAGTAACATCTTTGATTTGGAGTCCTGCAAGTGGTTTTCTTTGCTTGTATTCCATTCGCCCAGTCCACCGAGACATATTCGGATGCAGCAGCTTTAACGTTGCATGCGATGTTAAGGTTGCAGCAACGTGGGAGGTTGGTTGCCTTTCCGGATGCCCAGCAGCTGCCCCGCTTGGATTATACTGGTAGACACACTGGCAGCTTCGGGGATTGCTTCTTACGGATCTGCGGCGGAGGCATTCGAGCCCGTTCTTCCTGCCGGAGCTTTTGGGTTGTGCCAGTGGTCCCCTTCATCCCTGCTTTTCTGGTGGAAGCTGCCTTTTCTTTAGAGAAAGAGGGTTTGGAGGACAGCTTGGCCCTGGGTCCTGACGGGGGATTACAGGGCTGAGGAGTCTACATGGAAAGGGGGGGGGGGGTTGTTTGGGGCCCCAATTGACCCTGCTTGGGTGTTGGTAACCTCGGCACAGGGTTGCTTGTTACAGTTACAGGTAAAATAGGTACCCGAGTGTTAGTCAGCCGTCACTGGCTGCTTCCTGGGGGTGGAGGCCTGGTCGAGGACCGGGCCGCGGGGACACTAAAGCCCCGAAATCATCAAGATAACACCCTCCCTGTACAATTTTGTTAAGAGTTCGACTCTTCCCCTGGTTCTGTTCAAAGTTCCCTTGGGTCCTTCAGTTCCCCCCCTCCTGGATGTTTTTGACTTCCCACATCCCACCGAGGAAGGTGTGGGAGTACCATGCTGTTTATCTACTACGAAACCCAAATTACGCATCGATAATGAAGCGTTTCAAGTTTGGCTCCTCTTATTGAGTGCGTTACGAGGTGCCGGAGTCTACCTGGCTGGCAGACTGCCTTTTCTTTTTGTTGGGGACTTGGCATTCCTTCTGTCGGACCGTGCACTTCAAAGGCGGGAGTTGACTGGTCGTTCAGGTTTACCTGGGGGGGGGGGCCCTACCTCTATGCACGCTTGTTTGCCCCTGTTCTTCCTAATGATGTTGGCCAAGTATATATATATATATATATGCCATGCACAGCTTAAGGGTTAGAAGTTAAAAGGTTTGTTGAACTGGACTTGGGGGTTGGATAATAAATGGGAGTATGATAATTCAGTAAGATCAACAAAGCAAGCAGCAGTAAAAAAAGTTTAAAAAGGCAAATGGTGGCAAAGTACTGAATGATCAACTTTGATCTATCATCTTTGTGATATTTTAATTATGGGAAATTTTAAAGAAAGTATATCAAAGTTGAACAATTCGAAAACAGGCAATTTAAAAAGCACTAGCTAGTAGTATCCACTACTATCAATCTACTTGCCTTCTACAGTACTTGGTCCCTGCAATTCCTTTTATGAAAGGAAATGTCTAATTAGTAACTTTCCTAACATTTGAACCTTTGTAATTAAATTTTTACAGAACCTTTGTAATTAAATTTTTCATACTTAGCATGAACCCCAAGACAAATGCACAAAGTGCATTTTGCCATCTTAAGATGAGGAAATGATTAAAATTATGCACAGTTAAGCACTGTAGTCTTTCTATACAGTTAGAAACTGTATAGATTAGTTGCCAAACTGACCAAGGACCTGCATCAAGACTTTAGAAATGTTTAGTGAAGTTTTACATTCAATTTTCTCCTACAGTATTCAACTATTTCCCTTACTGTTAATATGGTAGTAAATTAGATACAAGTACAGTGCAACAAACTAGGTACTGTATGAACAATTACCTTGGCTAATATTTTCATTAATAATTACAATTATGAAAATTCTAATATTACCTTTCATGTTTCCCAGCTATCTTAGTGCAAAGTATAAAACACCCTTACTATCCCCATTTACTGTACTAGAAGTACACCCACCCAAGGTTTACTGAGAACTGTGCCACTGCTGTTGCTCTCCACCTGGTTATCTTTGGAAGTTTCTGTAGATGCCAGCTGCTCAGAAAAACCCTCCAGATCAATCAGCAGTGCTTGTGTACTAGACTGGTAACCTGCCAAAAAAAATTAGTTCATTCATCTTATCAAAGTTACTGGTTATACCACTAGGTTACCTTTACTCAAGGTTTGGCTTGTGGCTTTTGCATGTACTGTTCTGATCTCAAATGCTTAACGTGATCATTACATAATTTTATGTATACACAACATGTATATGCAACATATCTGAGGCGCAATAATAGGGGGCATAAATTTGCAAACACACATCAATCATTACAACAGAAGCATAGCAAATTGCAGAAATGACGTGTTGACATCTGATCTGTTACGAACCCCATTTACATTAAAGCAAGGCCTAGGCACTAATAAGAATTGGCAAATACATTTTAAGGGTCAGATTTTTTTCACTCAAATGGAAAAGTTGAAGGTAGGCACAATTGGGATTCAGGAGCATTCAAGCCAAGAAGCTAATCATTTAATAATTTTGAGGGACAAGAAGCTTTTACACATGCCCAAAGAGTGCACATATACCAGCCTAAGTACATACAAATGCAGCATGTACTATTAGTATAATGAAGGACAATTGCAAACGTAACAATTTTGAAAAATATTTTTAGTACTGTACATACCATTACAACATTGCAATTTGTTTAAGAGTTAAACAATTATTCTCTGGCCATCTACAAGCTGGAGTCTTGAGAGAGCTGGACAAAGCTAGTAATTATCACAGAAAATGGGGGGGGAACCTTCAAGCAGCTGTTTTCTTGTCCTCACCAAGGCCACTAAACTCACTCTGGTAAACTTTTTTTTTTTTTGGTGCCTACACAAAAATCCATTATCTATTACATACCATATTAGAATTTGTAGGCTAGAATGTATTTTACCTTTAACATTAGTCAACATTCACAGTACCAAATGCCCAATGTTTAAAAACCCTACATTTCAATTTTACACAAGGTCTATGTACTGTACATTTAAATACTGTATATAGTAGAATGTACAGAGTTGTGCAAACGAAGTGGCAAATGGTGCCTTCTTGCCAAGCCAGAAAAACATGCAGCAGTTCCAGCTATTCTTACAGCAAAGAAAATTTGCAGCAAATCAAGGTAATAGGCGAATCCCAATCCAAAATATGAACATTGCTACTTCAAGAAATTACACGTTACCTGAAGTACTCATATCCGACGATCCAAAATCAGAGCGAATGGGAATTGGGGAAGATGTCTGGCTGGATGGCTGCGAGTGGACATTCAAACCACCATTTTGAATCGATGCAGAACCAACCTGTGTGGTAAGCTTCATTTTTCAGCCCTAAACTATGATTTATAAATTAACAGGCATTTCATTCTTTCCATTCAGAAATACTAGACATTCCCATACAATTAATGTAATTTTTATTACTACACTATTTAAAGTTAGCATCAGTGTATACACTTTATATTGGTACATTCTAGTCTATGAAACCTCACGAGGTAAAAACATTTGTTATTCAATACATAATTTTACCAGGTCTTCCCCACATAGTTCAGATACTTTGTCCTTACACAATTAAAATGTTATAATTAAGGCACGAGAGATTCACAGGCATTTTGGAAAAATGTATGATTATTTGGCACGCCTTCCTTATGACTAAAAATACCAACCTTCACTTCAGCAGGCAATTCCTCATGTGCATATACATCTCCATTTTCTCTGTTTTCCACAGCCATTTTCCAATACTCGTATGCTAAGTTAAATGCTTGTGCAATTGAGACCGTTACTGCTTGAGCCTGAAAGGATCATTTTTATTAGCACGTGTAACACATTAAGGTAAATTCACATCTTTAAACCATTTGTACAAGACTAAACATTTAAGGAGCAATAAAAAAATTAAAAACCTGAAATATTAACTTCCTGAAGCTCGCATACACAAATTATGAACTTTGTTAAATTGTCAGGTTGTGACATGACAAACCCACTACAAACTAAGCATTAGTCGGCAATAAAAAAAAAATTGCCACTTAAACTTTGTGAAAGTTTTAACCTTCAGTATATTCACTGAAGCAATAAGTCCTAACCCTTAAACAAGACTACCCTTCTGTGTTCAGTTGATAGGGAATGAAAGAACTAACCATTTCTCTAGTCATGCCATTTCTATAAAAAAAAAAAAACAATCTTATGAAATGTGGGGTTCCTCCCCTTATTTGATTTTAGTCACACTGACACTACTTACTATCTTTCTTTTGGAGCAGAGAAAAGCATGACACTCGCAAGTATCATTGTCATTTGTGGCGATGAAAGCAAACACGTGGTCATAGTGAGCATCTGCAGAACAGTACGAGATCCTGAAAACATTGCCAACGAATGATTAGCTGGCCCAGTAGTGATCAATTAGAGTTTTTAATACAAGTACATGGTTACAATCCAATAAGACTACTGTACAGAAATAAGTAGGGGATGTGGTAAATACATGTCAAGAAAGGCAAATAGGAGGATTTTGTACACAAGAAATTCCAATGTTTGGTACAAGAAACTAGAAACAGAGGGGAGGGGGGGGGGGGGGGGAAAGGTCCTTGATAACTAGGATGCAACCCACCATTGCCTATCCTCCAGGTAACTGCCACATGGCATAGTGTTAAGACGCTCACCTGGCGTTTCGCGCGTGCTTTGGCCTGGGTTCGTATCCTGGCCAAGGAGGATTTACTGGGCGTCAATCCTTTACTAGTCTGTTTACCCAACAGTAGCCAGGGAATGCTAGGATTAAGGACTTGCCCAAAACACTGTGCACTGGTGGCTGAACAGTAAGAACTTAGATTTAAAAAAATAAAATTATGTATAACCAAGCTAATTAGACTCAAATTACAGACTTTTCATGCCTGTACCCCCTCTTGGGTGGCTTAATCTTCAACCAATCGGCAGACTCAAAGAAGTTATATCAATGAGTCAAACTTATGGATGGGCAAGAGACCTAGCACTAATATTTGTATAGTTGCAATTATAAAAACCAGCATATATTAACTTTTGGAGATTACACTTTAGTACAGAGTTTTTAGGTCTTTGAAAGTCTAGGAAAAGGCGATAAGAGTCCCCTCTTCTAATGAAGTTCTAGGGGTAGGAGAGCGAGGAGCCAATGCACTCTTGGGAAGAATCTGGAAGGTAAGCAATTCCCATTCTTATGGCTCGTTTCATTTGCCCGTCTTTAAGGGGCCCCAATACTTTTTTAGTTTTTCGATTTCAAACTTTACAAGTTGTATATAAAAGGGTTTCATCTGGTCCAAGTTTCAGCATTGTAGCATAAATAGGAAGTAGTAATTATCAATAGAAGGCACCAAACCGGGAAGGCTATGTAGTACGCATAAATAGAAAGAATGATTTAGGTGTCAAATTTTCCAAAATGGTCAAAAACTATTGTTTGGAGGTTATCGAGATGATTTCGGGGCTTTAGTGTCCCCGCGGCCCGGTCCTCGACTAGGCCTCCACCCCCGGAAGCAGCCCGGGACAGTTTACTAACTTCCAGATACCTATTTATTGCTAGGTAACAGGGGCATCAGGGTGAAAAACTCTGCCCATTGTTTCTTGCCGGCACCCGGGATCACAAGATCACGCGTCCAGTGTTCTGTCCGCTCAGCCACCAGCTCCAAATGTCATAAGGAATATGTATTATCAAATAAGTGTCAACTGAAATCATGTCTGACTGCTATTACAATGGCATATTAAAAAAATTAGTTTTATTAAAAAAAATTTAAGATTTTTTTTTTCAATTTTTAATTGTTAATCTGATGATTTGCATGAAGCTTTTACACCTGACGGCACATAAGCCTATCTGTAAAGGTGCCAAGGGGGCCAGGAAATTTATGTCAACTTCAGCCACATATGGCAGCTCCTTGGACTTCCTTTACCTATTTATTTCAAGTAACAAACGTTTATATAACCCATTTTTTTTATTCAATTTACATGAAACTTACACCTTATATGTAGTGTATATCTAAAATCTTTAGTCAGCATTTTTTCCTAAGTTTATTTATTGATTTTATAATAGCAATAAACATGTTACTTTTTTTGGGGGGGGGGGGGAAGGGGGGGGGGGGGGAACTGATTTGTATTAGGAAAACATGTTTTGGAAAATCCCCAACTACAGATCCTTTATTATATGCTTAAGTGTCAGATTGTTTATATCCAACTTGTGGTTGATATACACATGAAAACGTGTAATATTCGTTGAAAAAATATATTAAATCTATTTAGGCTGCAGTTCTGAAACTGAACAATTGCAGGCCTTTTCATATACAACGTCCAAAAAACGACATTGGTCGACATTGAAAAACGTTTAGTAAACCTAATCTAACTATACATTTAATCCGTTTAAACACCAGTACCATCCCCCCTACCATGTGGGTTTGGTGCATGTGCCGCCACGCTTCATTGCTCAGTCTTCACCCCAATACCATCGCATGAAGCTGCGCTTCTTATTTATCCAGCTGCGCCTCATTTATCCAGCTGCCCTTAATTTGCACTTTCCTCCCTAACTTGCAGCAGTAACCCCTCATCATTCTTCCTCCCAGTTTTTAAGGCACAAATCACACCACCGAAGACGTTGCCTACAATATCCCAAGCAAGAAAATAGCTGCGGCTATAAACAGATGTGATTTATGAGGAGCAGCAAAGCTGGTTACTCCGGGGCGCTGTGGGTGCATGTGCACCCGCCAGCAGGGTGCGCGTGCCACCCTAACCTACACCACTTTAAGGGAGTAAAGCCGATGGATAGGTACAGCTGAAGAAAACCTTTGCCGAATAAAGCGAGCGAGTGCGTGAATTTGATACGTCTGGTTCCTCTATAGTAAATATTTCATTCAAAATGATCCGCTACCAGAAATTTTAGCCAAATATCCCCAGTTTGCCAACTGTAGGTAGTAACTAAGTGACTAACCTATCCACTGCTGCCCACTGGATGAGGGGGGGGGGGCCGGTGTGCAGGACAAACATATCAATTGTGACACTAGCTCTACACGCGTCAGTTGCTTAAATTAGAAACTATTTGTGGTCTATCTCTAACCTATTGATGTGATGACTTATACTAAATTTTGTAACTAGCTCAAGATTTTAACTTAGCTAATTTGTGGTTCAGTCCCCGAGCCCATTAGTGCCTCTAACCCCTTCCACTACTGCCCACTAGATGGGTATGGGGTGCATAAATGAACTAAACAGTTGACGGGGAGCATTTAATTAGGTTATTGCATGCCATTCTCACCTCGTATGCATGTACTTCACCTGAATAATCATTTGATGTGCGATTTGGCATTGTTAAATGCTTACGTAAATATTTGGCAATGAATGTTTGGTTACTTTCATGAGCGTTCTGGTTTGCAATTAATATAGGTTACATATTGTGAGGCTCTATATCTGCACTTTGACCAGCTGTGGTTATTCTTATCTTTCTATCACTGGCCAAGATATTGTTGGTTGTGCGTTGTAGTTTGATTTACTGTGGTTTAATGTTAAACGGTTCATCGAGCAGATTTTTCCAATATGGAATAGGATGGTGCCGGTTTAAAGAAGATTGTGATAGAAGTCAGAATAAAGTGTGGAATTAAAAATTGGCGGCTGGCGCATTATACAAATGTTGATAGTCACCTGGTGCTGCTTTACGAGGGTACCAGAAAGGTCACTCACTTGTATATGGAAGTGTAGAGGAGGACCTCGTTGGTAGATGTGTCAGCCATGCGGATGCCCTCGAGGGAGACGTGGAGGCCGACCCTCTCAGGTTTCCGTGACACCTGCTTGGCCGCGTGGATGATGCGCTTAATCGCCTCAGCCGTGGACGCCTCGCCTTTAGGATCGTCGACCAGTGTGGAACCCAGGTACTTGCAGTAGAAGGTCACACCCTCCACCACGGGCTCCCGGATCGTCGCCCACTCTTCTGACAACTCTGCCGAGACAGCACATTTATGAACTAACGAATGCTACCACCACGAACAGATCCAAACTATCATTGTGTACATTGATGCATAGATTGCATGTAATCGAGGTTAGTCGTGTTAGTGTTTTCGTCGGCTGTAGGCGAGGATAGATCCTTCCTCTTATTTTTATGGTATTATAAATAAACTAAACTAATTTTAAGTTTTCCGTTTATAAATTAGGAATGCAAGAACAGTTTTTGCCAGTTTTATGCAGTCTGATTAATGGCTAGAAATTGTGTACAAAGACGTTCCATTGTGTTCCCCCCACCCCCTTCCTCCCCACCATGTTAACATAAGAGTGCAAATAAGCCAGATGGTAAATGTAGATCTAAGGAAATATATGCGCTTTTTAGCATTGTAAATGTGGCCACGTCTGTGGTAGAAAAAATAATTCACAATCCTACTTCATTCAGTTCATTGTAATTGCAGTTTTAAGTTAAATAACTAAGTAATCCCTTTCCATAACATTTGCGCAGTCTTACTATGTGGCCCCCGGCTAGGTTACAAGGATTAAAGAACTATCCCAATATGCTGTAGTAGTCTACATTCCACAGACAGGAGAGGACTACCACCATTTGTGAATCTGCTGATCTGGAAACCATTTGTATAGATTTGAGGGCAAGTACAATAAACAAATCAGATAGAATTTCTACTTTGCTAACTAAAACCTGTCAGAGCATAATATTGTTCAGTTTAAAAAAAAATTAAAGCTTTCATTTCAATTTGAACTTTTACACTTAGAAAATCCGCAAGTTAAAAATTTAGGACATACTTTCATTCTATATTCTATATACAACATTCTATATTAAATTTCGAACTTCAGAACATTAATCACTGCTCAACATTTAAGGTGGAGTCTAGTAGGAAGAATTTGAAAGCACGGCAACTGTCAAAGTACACTGATATACGGCGGCGGCATCATCAGTCTAGGCTAACCTGAAACCACTATGCTCATCCAAGTGTCTAGTTACACTAAACATTATACCGTATACTGTTTAAATATTTAGTGCGGAAGGACAGGCTCCGGCGTGGCCATTTGTACGAGTTTTAAGGTCAGACATTTAATAAACAAGGTACACTGAACGGGGAGTGGGCTTTGAAATGAGTGGGGCGGAAGAAGGGGCTGGGGAAATTAATACTTGGCACAACCCTAAAAGCTCTGCAGAACGTCTTGGTATACTATTCTATTCAAGCAAGGGTAGCTAGAGCATGAAGACTGCAACCTTGCAGGGAGGTCGAGGAACCAGATCTTCCATCAGCTGGGGCTGGTCCAAAACTAATGGTTGCCTTGTATGAGCTACACAGTTCCCGAGGGTGATACGAGAACGATTCATATGTTTAGTGCTGAACTAAAGTCATGACAACTTCTGTATGCCACCGACATTCAGTGCTACCATACTCAATATGCAGTTTCAAATTATACCAATACAAAATACCTCTTGTTCAATTAACTGCACAGGCGGCAACTTATCTGTAAAGACGTAGTAGAGAATTTTAAGTGCTTTATTTGTTCGCTATAATTTAGTCTTACCCGAGCCAATGTGATGCTATCATCACAAAAATAGCACTTTGTATGTCTTGTCACCACACTCTCCACACCCTTGCAGTGGGTGAAAGTGTTAATCATAATTAGCTTGTTCAAGGCAGTGTACGCACTACCAAATTTACGAAAACATTACTTTTTACTGTTGTGTAGAAAGTCTGCAGTATGTTTTCTTCGGAGGGCTGTTATAAGACGATCTAATCAAACTAAGAGTATTAGTGTTCCAGACAAGACAATACTATATCTCTACCCCCCCCCCCCCACCCAAATGCATCGTCTCGTCGGCATGGGGACAAATTAATTACCCGAGAACATTCATTTTGAACAAATAGCCTGGATGGGTCATAACGGAAAGGATGATATTCTGGAGATAAGAATTTTGCACCAAGACTAAACTTGTCAAATTATCTGCACGTCTCTTGCAAATTGTCTCTGCAATATACCCAAGTCATAAAAGTATTTGTGTGTACGTCTGATACCATACTACTTGTGTAAAGAAGGAATTTTATATGTCTCAGAATGTTCGGCAATGTTTATTGTTGTTTGTGATGTGTATATGTATGAACACGTTCTACTGAACGGGGTGAGAAAAGCTTTAGCTACCTCATCCCTTTGTGTGTATTTTACCTCAATGAACTTATTTCTATTTCATTCTGGCATGTCCCATTGGCGGTGCTGGGGCTTATGTACTCTAACCTTATTGCCTAGCGACAGGAGCTTTACCCCATGCTAGGACAACCAAGCTATGAAACTGCTACAGACAGGATACCGTCTGATAAACCACTACTTGTAATAATTGTTGGGGGACAGGCAGCCAGTGTATATATACATGTTAGGCGTGTATCGCTGCCCCCCCCCCTCCTCCACCCGTAAGGCCTAACTACTGACCCTCCCCAGTTTTACACAAGCCGACTAACTTCTGGGTAACTTTACTGCTTTGTTAAAAGCAGCATTAGGCGATGTCAAACGCGCCCAACCATATCTTTATTATCAGAGATTAGACGAGAACGAACCAGACTGCTCTTAGTATAAAACTTAATATTTGATTTGCTCTTAAAATCTTATTGCTTCCACCATACCATTATGCAAGAATAAGCATCACTGGATACCCAGTGAAATTTGCAGTCTAGCACCGATACGCTATTTTGGCTGCTTCGGTTTGTACCTATAAATCCGATTTGTTTTTGTTAGATATACACACGAGTTGTTACATTCTTGTTCTTACATAATTCTTATCTTACATAAACACTACAAACTCTTGTTCCAGACAAAGCCATGAATATAATTTATGGATATAATCCAAGAATCTAAAATGAAACCATTTTAGAGAAGCATCTTTTTTGCCTACTGAATATAATATACCGACCTCACGGGGATGGGATGCAAGAATGCCAAATCAAAAGCAAGTCAACACCATGTGAACAGCTAGGCTTAATATAACTTGGGAGGGGAGGGGGGGTTCCAGTTCATTAACCTATTATACAGTACCTCTTCTGCCTAAGCCTCTAGGCTGGGTATAGGCTCAGTAGCGAGTTGTTATAGATTAAGCTAGTCTGAACAAGTTCCAAGTAGCACGGGCTATGGTGAGCCCGTAACTTACCTGATACAGGAGCGGGGCAAGTAGCACGGGCTAAGGTGAGCCAATGGAGGACTTACCTGGCACAGGAGCGGGCAGTAATGAGCTAAATTCAAACTTATAGTGCTCACCAAGAATCACGTGCAGGTGCGTCATCCACAATGTCTGAAGGTTAAAGAAATGACCGTGCATTCAAGACCGACTGCGAGGGAAATGTGGTATAATATTAGGCACCAGGCAACATCTCGGCAAGACTTTTCTGAATCTTCTCCCTGCCCAACCCAACACCCGTACAGACATCTGCCAAATGTCAAGCTACCATACAAAGAATGAATGCACAATAGCCAAGGCCGCCAACACCCAGGACCACCAAGCACCATCCCCCCACCCCTCCCACGCCCACATCCAGGGTCACAGAGCACGCACACCAACCCCAACCCCCCCAAACCCTTGATGCCTCAAGGTTAGAGATGATGTCTTGCTGGCGGCAAGCCGTGATGCAAAAGTTCTCTGCTCAGCTTCGCAATATCAGAGATGCATGTTAATTAAACCCATCCAACAACGGTGGTCTGTCTGGCCGTGTCATTTCCTAGCAAGCCAATCGCAACCACTCGTCCATCTCGCCAGCTATTTATTTACACCAGCGTGTTTATTTCACACCATATTTATATTTTATTTACACCAGCGTTCTACCCGTTTTGCCTACAGGCAAAACAAACCTATATTGTATAAAATATTTATTTTGTCAGTCCACATTGTTAATTTTTTAGAATGATGAAGCTAAACTTCATAGGCCTATTAGGTTTTATATGACATACGGTAAGATATGGACACGTTAGGCTATCATGTCTTTCAGAATTCCAAAAGAATACTTATGGGAGTATTTTGTATATTCCATCTATAATATGTAGATGGGTTGACCAAATCAAAACTGCAGTATCCACATTTAACCAACTAAATTTTAGGTTAAGGTAGCACATTACAACAGCCCTATCTGTAAAAATTGTGAAATTAGCATTGAGCACCAGTCACTATTGAAGGTGTAGATTTATTTGGCCCAAGACTATATGGACTTGCACCCAGGACACGCTAAACAGGCAAAGAACAGGATTGTTTGTCAGCATATAATTTTCCATGTATATTTTAGGCTTCTTAAGATGCGACCTTCGTATGAGCAAGAATTTTTACACTTGTGCCTCAGTTGCTATAAGTTTGTCATATGAAGATGGCCGGCTTATTCTATAGCAGTTATTTCCTCATCTTCAGAAATGTATTCATCTTAAATATTCTAACTTTCCCTTTTCTCACTTTCATGGTAATGGCTCTGGCTTCTGCCAGACATTCGAACCCAAGTTAGCTTGCATTGTTTTGAGGGTCCATAACGCCATCTGGGGCCTATACACTATCAGTTCTCGTTTGCCGTCTTTTTAATTTGACTTCTATAGAATCCTAGAATGCAATTTCAGAAATTAAAGGGTAGGCGACATGCATATGTAGTAGATGTACAGGATATTACCCCACAAGACAGTGCCAATATAATTTGTTTGGCTGGGCGAATGATTCGCGAGTCACTCAGATCAAGCACCACAGGGTTTAACCAATAATTGCATGAGGATTTATTTGCTTGTCTTCTTGGGAGAAGAGAAACAAGTTTAAACATCCTTATCACTAATAGTACCCCTATACAATACTATGATAATTTAATGAACAAGTTGGAAATTAACTTGTCAAGCATACATTTCTTCGTCTCTCCACCCTCATTCTTCCCCTTTTCCTGCCTCGTCCCCATTTGATCTCTTAACATTTACATTTATTGATATACCAAAAAGCTAGGGACTGCCAGCCATCTTCACGTATCTGTCACTTTTGTCCGACCACCTCTTAATAGGACCGTCCCTAACCTATTTATGGCCGTCCGGTACCAGAGACCTCTCGCCTTGAAAAGTTGGGTAAGGCTTAGGACAAACACAGATAAGGACAGATTAGGCTAGACTATCTTAGCCGACGTTCATCACATCCATGGGTGTACAACTATCGTTCAGATTTGCTTACTGTAGGTGCAGCATGCACATGACTAAAGCTGCCGCCCAGTTGGGTGGGTGTAGAGTAAGACTAGTAACATACTCAGATGTAAAGTGCCTTATAGTTAAGTGTAAGCCTCTTTTTTAACCACCGATAAAAAGATTATCGACATTTACATGTATTTGTGCAAATTATTGTACATGTACATTTATACATAACCTTAACAATTGGTTAACCACCTTCAAAAGATTGTCACTTGCTTAGCCGAACGAAGCTATTTGATTCAGTTCCTGAACCGATTGTGCGCCTCTAACCCGTCCCACCACCGCTCACGGGATGGGTTATAGGGTGCATAATTAAAAAATTGCATCTACTGAACACGTTATCTTCCTTCTCCCTGACCTCCCATTGAAACGATTAAGTTATCACTGATCCGTTTACTATATCAAGCTCGAGTGATAACCAGTGTTTTTAACATTCAACTAGCAAAGTTGAAGCTCACGTCCCTGTTTACTTCCCTTGCGTGTTGAACAGTTCTTCTCCTAGGGAAGACGACCAGGTAAAAATATTGTAGTCTTTTGTACACTTGCGCTAGCGCACAGACCTGCCAAGGCTGTTTCTCACCCTACCTGCCTGCCAAGAGAGGGGGGAGTGTGGTGGGAGGGTTTCGTGTTTACGTACATCCCAGCCAACTCTCCCCTAACACTCCCGACCTGTCCTCTGCTATCTTGGCCGCTTGCCTGGACTAGGTGAATTATCAGCGCTGTGAGCTGCCTTTCTTCCTATATCGTTTATCATTCCCTTCATTACTGTATCCGTTAATATTTCCTCAGTCTTCCTCTACTTGCTCCCCTCCGTCATGAAGGACGCTTTAAGCCTTAAATAATCACGTCTACGCGTACCATGTCACGTCGTCCCTTTCCTGCCCCAGCCAAGACTAGCAGTTTAAACTGTTAATCAATATTATATGGAGTTCAAAGCAAATTACAAAATACACCACTAGGCCGGTAATTTGTTGCATTTCGTAGTGTCAATATAACCAATGCATAGCATTTGTTAATTACCTTTTACCGAAACCAAGAGCCAAAATATTAAGAGCTCTAGCTCCTTAGGAGGTAGGCAACACCCGCTGCAAAGAAACTACAAGAACGAGCACAAAACTACCGAACAAGCAGCATGATGTCTAACAACCCAACAACCATAACGCAAACTCTGCACAACCCTCATAACACGCCCCCCCCTCCCACCGTCCATAGAAAAATAAACTATCAGCGTTACTTATCAAAGATAAACCAGTCACCACTACCCTCACTTTTCCATACGTTATATGAAGACTCCATATAGTCAACATACTTTATACTGCAATTACAGCTTTAGTTTATAGAACAGGCACATTGCTATCGACAGTTTTTTTTTTAGGGCAAGAGCGAGACAGGACGAGCATAAATCATTCGTTGTCCAGACTACTGCATGCATCGCCAGTTTTTAGTAGAAATTGCAACATTGGTAGATATAGCTGCCTCGCATGGATCTTTTAAGAGACTTTCTGCAGTTTATTCGTGAATGCTAAAGTCTATGGTTTCGTTATTGGTGAAATTAAGCACGTTTTGCTTAGGGAGGTTCCCCTAGTCAACAAACTACGCCCAAGCATGTAACCCACAACTAATTGTCCCGTTACCAATTTTACTGGCAGGTGAAGAGGCATCAGGCATTATAAAACTTTATAAAATCCAGTTCGCGGTCCATTTTTCAGAGGTTCAGTAAAACGAGGGAGGCGTATGGGAGGGAAGCCTATGAAGGATTGTATTAGAGGGGTTACGAGGTCTGGTAATGGAATGATGTTGCTGAGGAAGGTTGGAGGGAGGAGGGAGGGGGGGGCGTGAGCACGTGATCAGCGCCTGCCTCGCGCCAAGTCCCTGCAGCTGCTCGTTAATTTCCCTAGGTACCTGCATCTTTATGCCTATACGTCATTGAGTCTGGACCAGTCGCGCACATTTAACATTAAAGGGGCTCACTGGGAATACCAGACCGCCACTGGGTATACTACCCGTGAATGGCTCTACACAACGTTCATACCTCTGCCAGGTAAGGGAAACAACCTGGGCAATCGCAATTAGTTTCCAAGTATACAGCTACATAAATGTTTAGAAAAGTAAAAACTAAAGCATGGCAACCTAACTTAGATGCCAAATTTAATGCCTTGGCCATTTGAATATACAAAAAAAAAAAAAACTAAAATCACAAATTTAATTTCCCAAGTTTACCATGTTACAAACGGGTTAACGCTATAACTTTCCTAAAATCAAATAATGTAGGGGGGGGGGTGTTTATAGAACATGCAGTTTTGTTTTATTTAAGGTTTCCGCCTGATGACTACATGGGTGGGAGAGAGGGGGGGGGCCCCCCCAAGAACTAACCTTTACACTAGCCTACCCTAATCACTAGGCGCATAGTTGGCGTCAATTATACCAATCTACGGTAGCCTATACCGTTATTGAGAAGTTTATGGTAGTCATAATGGGTCAACAGTGGTATTCGTATCCGACTACGAATAGTTTACCCAGGTAACAGTAGAGTGGAACTGGGCATTGCGGTAGTGGGTTATGGCAGGCAGCAGCCAGGAAGGACAACAAAGGAATACCTGGCGAGGGAGAAGATGGTCGGGGTAGACCAGGAGTCAAGTCTACACAAGTATAGGTCAACCAGGTAACCACCGTCCTGCCCGTCCACCACAACTACGCCACTTTAGTACAATAACCGCCGATAAAACTCTGGCCGCAAAAGTTATATTAATCAACCCAACACGCTAATGTGCCTAGGCCTAACATGCGTAATCACAACATACCACAGTTTAAACTGGCTTCAGATAGCAAGTGTTTCCTTAATAGCCTGTGCTCACGCAGCAGTGAATAGGTACCACTGGTTAATTATAACAACTCAGTGGGACGTATTCCGGGGGGAAATTAGGGTTAAGGACCTCCCCAAAACGGTATGTGCTAGTGGCTTTACAAAAAAAATTTAAGAACTTTTGCATATATAAAAATAAATAAAATGAATAAAGAACAAGTAAAGAGGCACTAGAATACTCACTCTTGTGTTTACTAGTGCCGTTAAAGAGCGCTCGCAGCAGGGACGACATGACTCCCACCACAGTATTACCACAACTCTTAAGAGCAGTACACCACGATACACCAGCTGACCTCGCCCTTAATGTATTACACACTTCAGCGTATATATATACACACAACACGAGCAGATGTACAAGCGTCACAGGAGAAGACAGGACGTGAGGTGTCCCAGCGATGGTCGACTCCACTCTGCTGCTTCACTCTCTTGACACCCCGCCAAACGTTGGCCCAGTTGCCACCTCCTCACTTTCCTTCCCTGTAAACAAACCACTTTTACAAAGCCAAACAAGATACAACTACGAACCGTTTGACTCTTAACCTATTAACAAATTACACCGCAATCCTTCTAAACTAATAAAAACCATAAAAATGTAGTAAATCTAGGTCATATATAAGCAAGTGCACCACCACCAGCTGGTCGATGGCGGTAGGGCTCCAATAGTCATGCGCGCCGGGCTTTAAACCAATCAAAAGGGGGCATTTAAACCTTTCCAGGGGGAAATGGGACATCTTGGCTCATTTCTGGAAGATGGGTCGTTAAGGTAGTGTTGTAGAGGAGTTACGAGACACGTAGGGGTCAGGCCCTCGGCTCGTTACGAGTTGACGAGAGGTCGTTGTGTACAGTTCGTGGCACAGAGATGGAGATTCTTCAAATATTTAGGTATATCGAAGGGTTATATTTTCATATTAAGGGACCATGATCGCTTCTTTTGTACTGTGTGAGCACTGTTATATACTGTGTGAGCACTGTTATATACTGTGTGAGCACTGTTATATACTGTGTGAGCACTGTTATATACTGTGTGAGCACCGTTGTTCACTGTGTGAGCACCGTTGTTCACTGTGTGAGCACTGTTATATACTGTTTGAGCACTGTTATATACTGTGTGAGCACCGTTGTCCACTGTGTGAGTTAACCTTCACTTTTTACCTCTTCATTGATGCAGTTTATGATGTAATTTTCATATATATTCGATTAAACATGAAAATGTTTAGTGTTGGCTATAATATGCCTCTAGTTGGCCACACCTGTACCACACCGTCCCTACAGTTGGCCACACCTGTACCACACCGTCCCTACAGTTGGCCACACCTGTACCACACCGTCCCTGTAGTTGGTCACACCTGCACCACACCGTCCCTGTAGTTGGCCACACCTGTACCACACCGTCCCTGTAGTTGGCCACACCTGCACCACACCGTCCCTGTAGTTGGCCACACCTGTACCACACCGTCCCTGTAGTTGGCCACACCTGCACCACACTGTCCCTGTAGTTGGCCACACCTGCACCACACCGTCCCTGTAGTTGGCCACACCTGCACCACACCGTCCCTGTAGTTGGCCACACCTGCACCACACCGTCCCTGTAGTTGGCCACACCTGCACCACACCGTCCCTGTAGTTGGCCACACCTGTACCACACCGTCCCTGTAGTTGGCCACACCTGCACCACACCGTCCCTGTAGTTGGCCACACCTGCACCACACCGTCCCTGTAGTTGGCCACACCTGCACCACACCGTCCCTGTAGTTGGCCACACCTGCACCACACCGTCCCTGTAGTTGGCCACACCTGTACCACACCGTCCCTGTAGTTGGCCACACCTGCACCACACCGTCCCCTGCAGTTGGCCACACCTGCACCACACCGTCCCCTGCAGTTGGCCACACCTGCACCACACCGTCCCTGTAGTTGGCCACACCTGCACCACACCGTCCCTGTAGTTGGCCACACCTGCACCACACCGTCCCTGTAGTTGGCCACACCTGCACCACACCGTCCCTGTAGTTGGCCACACCTGTACCACACCGTCCCTGTAGTTGGCCACACCTGCACAACACCGTCCCTGTAGTTGGCCACACCTGCACCACACCGTCCCTGTAGTTGGCCACACCTGCACCACACTGTCCCTGTAGTTGGCCACACCTGCACCACACCATCCCTGTAGTTGGCCACACCGTCCCTGTAGTTGGCCACACCTGCACCACACCGTCCCTGTAGTTGGCCACACCTGCACCACACCGTCCCTGTAGTTGGCCACACCTGCACCACACCGTCCCTGTAGTTGGCCACACCTGCAGCACACCGTCCCTGTAGTTGGCCACACCTGTACCACACCGTCCCTGTAGTTGGCCACACCTGCACCACACCGTCCCCTGAAGTTGGCCACACCTGCACCACACCGTCCCCTGCAGTTGGCCACACCTGCACCACACCGTCCCTGTAGTTGGCCACACCTGCACCACACCGTCCCTGTAGTTGGCCACACCTGCACCACACCGTCCCTGTAGTTGGCCACACCTGCACCACACCGTCCCTGTAGTTGGCCACACCTGTACCACACCGTCCCTGTAGTTGGCCAAACCTGCACAACACCGTCCCTGTAGTTGGCCACACCTGCACCACACCGTCCCTGTAGTTGGCCACACCTGCACCACACTGTCCCTGTAGTTGGCCACACCTGCACCACACCATCCCTGTAGTTGGCCACACCGTCCCTGTAGTTGGCCACACCTGCACCACACCGTCCCTGTAGTTGGCCACACCTGCACCACACCGTCCCTGTAGTTGGCCACACCTGCACCACACCGTCCCTGTAGTTGGCCACACCTGCACCACACCGTCCCTGCAGTTGGCCACACCTGCACCACACCATCCCTGCAGTTGGCCACACCTGCACCACACCATCCCTGTAGTTGGCCACACCTGCACCACACCGTCCCTGCAGTTGGCCACACCTGCACCACACCGTCCCTGTAGTTGGCCACACCTGCACCAGACTGTCCCTGTAGTTGGCCACACCTGCACCACACCGTCCCTGTAGTTGGCCACACCTGCACCACACCATCCCTGCAGTTGGCCACACCTGCACCACACCGTCCCTGTAGTTGGCCACACCTGCACCACACCGTCCCCTGCAGTTGGCCACACCTGCACCAGACTGTCCCTGTAGTTGGCCACACCTGCACCACACCGTCCCTGCAGTTGGCCACACCTGCACCACACCATCCCTGTAGTTGGCCACACCTGCACCACACCATCCCTGCAGTTGGCCACACCTGCACCACACCATCCCTGTAGTTGGCCACACCTGCACCAGACTGTCCCTGTAGTTGGCCACACCTGCACCACACCGTCCCTGCAGTTGGCCACACCTGCAGTTGGCCACACCTGCACCACACCCTAGCCTACACGAACCTATTGTTTTAATCTGTTTCCACTACCTCTCCCGACCTCAATATTATTGATTGATGACTGATGAGGATTAAGCCACCCAAAAGGTGGCACGGGCATGAATAGCCCGTAAGTGGTGGCCCTTTTGAGCCATTACCAGTATCAAGAGCTGATACTGGAGATCTGTGGAGGTGCGGCTGCACCCTGCGTGACGGGAGATGTCTCCCCGTTCAATATTATTCATTAGGATCTGATAATATAGAACATGATCAATCAGACTGTTTTCCCTAGCTTGGGAAAACCCAAGCCACAATAAACGTAGCTTAAATGAATGAAGTTTGAAACTTCTTTCATTTAAATTAGGTTGAGGTTATTGCAATAATGAAAGGGACGTTAATATCGCGCTATATAATAGTAATTAGAGTGAGTAAGATATTATAGCACTAATCTAACGCGTCGCATTTTTTCACGGAATAGACCAATGCGTTAAAAATGTGACGTATTATTAAAATTTTAGCATGGTAATATTGACGCTTTGTACGATGCGTCTTCGTCTTTGGCTTCGTCTTATGATTCGTCGTCAAGTTAGGTGGGTTGATTGGGTTTGTGTATTTCTGGTAATGCAAAAGGTTGCGGGTTTTTTTTTTTTTTTTTTTTACGTAGTAAATGGAACGGTCTGAAATATGTCTGTAAGAAAAAAATGGCTGTATATCTGTCTGAGAAAGGTTGGAGGCTAGGAGCTAGCCTTACACAACTTTGCAGGGTGGCTAGTGAGGGGTTGATGACCAACATGGGCCGGGGAGTGGCGTACCCCATTCCTCCCATTAAAAGGTGTGCGCAGCTTCTATGATGGACAGCACCGCTCCTGTGCCAGGTATGTCCACTACGGGCTCACCATAGCCCATGCTACTTACCCTGCTCTTGTGCCAGGTAAGTTACGGGCTCACCATAGCCCATGCTACTTACTCCGCTCTTGTGCCAGGTAAGTTACGGGCTCACCATAGCCCATGCTACTTACCCCGCTCTTGTGCCAGGTAAGTTACGGGCTCACCATAGCCCATGCTACTTACCCCGCTCTTGTGCCAGGTAAGTTACGGGCTCACCATAGCCCATGCTACTTACCCCGCTCTTGTGCCAGGTAAGTTACGGGCTCACCATAGCCCATGCTACTTACCCCGCTCTTGTGCCAGGTAAGTTACGGGCTCACCATAGCCCATGCTACTTACCCCGCTCTTGTGCCAGGTAAGTTACGGGCTCACCATAGCCCATGCTACTTACCCCGCTCTTGTGCCAGGTAAGTTACGGGCTCACCATAGCCCGTGCTACTTGGAACTTGTTCAGAGTAGCTGGGTCTATAACAACAACAAAACTCCATGATGGCTGTCACGAATCCGTTATTTCCAGGTGAAAGGAATAACGATCCTGTAACTTTGAAACAGAAGTTACCTGGTACCTGGCTGGTTATTGGCATTTAAGAGGAAATAAAGATGTTAGGCATTGCCTTAGGTTGTCTCGTGTGATTATAATATATGTGTAGTGTGCTGTATGGGTTATATATGCAAGGACACGCTGAACGTGACCAGTTACAAACTGCCAGAGGTACTTGTAGCCGCGTGTGTGTATTTGTGTAGGTGATTAAATATGTATGTGTATGTATATATGTATATATATATGTACATGTGTGTATGAGTATGTATACATGTATATATAACATTAATAATTGTCTCTGCACCACCGCCCACGGGATGGGTATAGGGTGCATAATAAAAGAAATTGAATTGCATAGCCCGTGGGAGCGAGAGGGTCGTGTAGGCGGCTTAAGCACCGTGACCTGAGGTTGAAATTGAAATAAGTTTATTGAGGTAAAATACACACAAAGGGATGAGGTAGCTCAAGCTATTCTCACCCCGTACCGACCTGAGGTTGGGCTGAGCGAGTACCATCCACAGGGAAATGGGAAGTAAATTAGTGGAAATGTAACCAGTAATATGTTTGAAATTGCTGGACCCAGAGAGATGTTAACAGGAATCTGGGTTCATATAGTAATAGCTTATTGATGGCGGTTTTAGGCTAAGTGTGTTTCAGACTCCTAATGTAAAGTGGAAATAGTGGGATTTGATTCATGGGTACAAGGAACGCCGCCCTAATGGCGGCTGGTTAATTGTAAAGTGAATGATGTACCTGTAAGTTTCAGTAAGGAAACCTATTGCAGGTAATTAGATATTAATTTTGCCACCCATTGTAAGAGTATGGCCATTTAGTAATAATGTAAGGTAGAGAAATGACTGATGCCTTATCATACATTTGACAGGCAACCAGTTTGCCAACAGGCCAACCATTCAGGCTGGTTCGCATATATATATATATATATATATATATATATATATATATATATATATATATATATATATATATATATATTAGTCTAAGATGTTTACATTATCTAAGATGTCCATACAGTTTAAGAAGAACACAATCTATGTCCACACTCTCTAATATCAACAACCTTTAACATGTCGACTCAGCGCAAGGTGTCCACACAGCTCAATTTGTCGACGCAAGATGTCGACACTGTGCATGATGTAGCGATATATGTTGTTGTTGTTTTAGATTCAGCTACTGGGGACAAAAAAGTCCGAGCAGCACGGGCTATGGTGAGCCCGTCGTACTCACCTGGCACAGGAGATATGCTCGCGATACAGTGTTTGGTGTTCGGACACTTTACTATGGTTTAAGATCTCCGTGGTGTCTTAAGTCTCCGTGGTGTAGTGGTAAGACACTCGCCTGGCGTTCCGCGAGCGCTATGTCATGGGTTCGTATCCTGGCCGGGGAGGATTTACTGGGCGCAATTCCTTAACTGTACCCTCTGTTTAACGCAACAGTAAAATGTGTACTTGGATGAAAAAACGATTCTTCGCGGCAGGGGATCGTATTCCAGGGACCATAGGATTAAGGACTTGCCCGAAACGCTACGCGTACTAGTGGCTGTACAAGAATGTAACAACTCTTGTATATATCTCAAAAAAAAAAAAAAAAAAAGATCCCATACCAGGTGAGGTGGCAGCGGTATTGTGGTGGTGTTAAGGACGGGACGCTATCTGGCCACCGCTCCTGTGCCAGGTAAGTCCACTACGGACTCACCATAACCCGTGCTACTTGGACCTTTTTGTTGCGAGTTGCTGAATCTTAACTAAGCCACTAAGCCATCTGGCAGTCTGCTGACCTGCCACTCGCCGCCTCCTCCTTACTAAAGTGACCAAACACGCGCGGGCCACTGGCAGGAACTCCGGGACGCTTGCTACAGCGCACACTTTCTCCCAGACCGGATATGACGGAGTGTCTGCCTTGTGTCTACAGCACTGCTGCGTTTGGCGGAGTGTCTACAGTAACAACAAATTAGAATATCGCACATATAAACACTAAGTTATTCCCTACAATACACACGATGTGTGACACGTTGAGGCTGACCGCTTGGCCTTGTTTGTTTCAAAACTCGCACACCAAACATACGGAGAAGTCCACCCCAACACTGTACTACCAGGCAGGAAGAGAAACGAATGTAAATTAATGGTCAACGTAAATTAATGCTCTAAATATCATAAAATATCGAGTCCTTCGTGAGGGGCCACGAGGAGGAGCAGGCACTAGGCTCCCTGAAGACTCCTCATGAAGATCATAAGAGCACAGGTGTCGAGGGAGAAGAGACGAAGGGTGGTAGTCTGCTCTTCACAAGGAGTTGTACATGTCTCTATGGTTTCGCCTTCTTAGCCCCACAAGATGTGACGCTGCTAAATAAACTTGCCTTTCGGGGCAAAATTCAAAATTATTAAGAGCTGTGAATTGTTAATTTTAGATTCTATTGTTCTATGGCTTGACTAATCCCCTTCAATTTTTTAAATTATTCTATTTCATGATGACGCAGTTCTAGTCAGCTCTAACACTAATACGAAATTTATATATTAAACAATGAGTACTTCACGTACAGATGGCCACCAGTACTCTCGGATGTAGTTACCATGTTGAGTGAAGGAAGGCGAGAGCAGATCGTAGAGTGAAAGCCTAGCATCAGCATGTTCCTGACTGGAATGTATTTGTTGATTATTCTCTCAAGACAAAACATGAAGCTCTATTAATGTGGCCTTCTCACACAGGCCCAAGAGCTGGACGTGGTAGGATACCAGTGGTAGGATACCAGTGGCAGGATACCAGTGGCAGGATAAAACAAGTAAACGAACTAAAACTTCCTTCTTGCAGGGTCGGTATTCGATCCAGATAATCCTAGAGGTTAGACTCGGTTATCATATCCCAGTTCTTTGACCGCTTATCCCATCTCTTTGTGTTAATCCTTGTCTTGCAGTTTTCTTGTTATTGGGAAGGAGTGTAGTACCTGTGGCGTATTCTTCTTTATTGCTAAAAATATATATACTTATTTACAAATGTGTGTATGTGTGTAGCTTAGTATCTGTGTGTGTGTGAGATGAAGGCTGGCTCTGTCCTACCTGTAATAAATATTTGATCGTCGGCACTCCTCGGACGAGCATACAAAGAGTACCTCGTTCTGAAGGCTGCTGTCCTAGTGGGGAGGGACTCGACGACATTAGGCATACCAAAGGAGCCTAACACTTGACCTCATATCCTAGCTTCTTGACCTCGAATCTCAACTCCATTTCCTCATTATACCCAGCTAACGTATCCTAATATTCGTTTCATACAGTCTTGGCGCTTCTTGCCAGGGATGCCAAATTGGGCTACTTGTAACCCAATTGTGTTACCAATTAGGATAATTGTATTCAATTAAAAAGCCAGCTATGTACGTCGCTACTTACTACTTTTTCAACGACAGTTAAAATAAGCTGGGCTGTTTGTTCTGAAAAGCGAATCAATCGGAAAAAAAAAATATTTGGCTACTTTTATTGTAAAGTTTGTGACATTTAGTTCTTCAGCTCGCGACTTTTTGCAACTCAAATCTGGCACCCCTGCGTTCCTGCTCATAACTTCCTTACCTTAGCTGGTGCCAGGAGCATCAACACCAGCTGGCGACAGTCACTGACCACGGAACGAGTCGGTGGTGACGTGGTCGTCGTGTAAGGAAAAACAGTCTATATGGAGCGAGGAAATGTAGATGTTTATCTCTCAGAATGTTTGGTAATATGTTTATTGTTTGTGATGTGTGTATATGTATGTATTAACACGATGTACTGAACGGGGTGAGAATAGCTTGAGCTACCTCATCCCTTTGTGTGTATTTTACCTCAATAAACTTATTTCAATTTCAATCTATATGGAGCAAGGCCAAGGCTGATGGCTTTTAAGAGTGAAGGTTGATGCCATGTGGGGGCTACATTCACCTGAAACTCCAAACTTAGTTGGAAAGCAAGAACAGTTGTTTGGTTGTCCTTGTGGAACTATGTTTCCTCACTAGATGGGGTGACGTGCACCAAATTACAGATGTTGCGAGGGGTCCTCTCTAAAAATCAGGGAGTTGACTATTATAGTTAAACTGATTTCCCTTCAGTTTTTCTGAGCTATTTACTATATTTCAGGTTAACTTCAAAACCTGAAAACAACAAACAGTCGACAAAATACTATCAAACAATTTTGACCGTGTAGTGTAAAATTAAAATACATCTTACACGGACCGAGACATTTGGACTCGGACATTATTTAATACCCGTGTATCAGAGATCTAAAATAAATATGAATATTATATAAAAAGAGCGGCTTTCCAGTCTACGAATGTTTACTAAATGTAAACAATGTATTTTGCGTTAATGAGTTATTTAAAAGTTTGTGCAAAATTACTTATATAAAAGTTGATGTTCTTGACAACAATCGGCTAGTGATTGGCTAGTTAACCGGAGTGGTGTTAGGCCGTAGGCCCGCAGATAGCAGGAGGCAGATTGGATCAGATTTAGTGAAGTGACATTCAGCGTTTCCATCCTCAATACTACTGGGAAGATAACTGCCTAATTTACCTAACCTACACCCTGGAACGTAGTAGAAATAGCCTAAGCTACTCTATCCCTTTGAGATGTATTTCTTTCTTATCTCAATACACATACTTGAACTTGAACTTGGAAGGTAGTTGAGCGTTTCCTGTGAAGCCTCTCTTCTGATCCAAGCACAGTAGACAGACGAGGCGTGTTCCATCCTCCAGGCGGACAGGCCTTTCGATCCTGTCACGACACAGTTCCTTTCTCCTACGGTCTGGTTTCCTTGTTATCATGTACACGTAGCGGTCATCACGACCCCGACACAGGTCCCAGATTAGCCGGGGTCACAATCGAATGACGAATTCATTTACAGGATTAGTACCTCTTATCTCGATCATGGTGACTTAGTCGGTATTTACTAAAGAATTTACGAGCTCCGAAGCGCTAAGGAATCGTACTCAACCCAAGATATTATATACATCTCGATATTGTTATTTGATTGTGAAAGTTTGTGTTGCTTAGGACGACTTCATAGTGCTACGCAGCGCGTCAACTGTTTCACACAGCCTAAGCCACCACCATCATGATAAGAGGTACAGATTAATGGACTCGTAAAGCTTCGTGAATCCCGCCGACCGTTACAAAGATACGTGTTTGGGAGAGACAAAGACAAGTGCGTTTAGTCACGTTTATTCCACCCCTAAGAGACAGAAATACAATAAACATCACGATAACAGACAAATGTACAAATGCAAGAAGTTGTCACCGGGCTTACGGAACGCGCATTGTTTAATGATAATTATATAAAATATTACAGCATACAGTACAGTCAAAATTATACAAGATATTACAGCATAAAGTATAATTATAACAGATATAACAGCAAAAAGTATAATTATATCATATTACAGCATAAAGTGTAAATATTACAATAGATATTACAATATAATCATAATTATACGAGATACGCGATAAGAAATGCAACTGGAGACTTAATAAGAATAAATTATATGTACAAATTATACAAAGATACAGTTGTGGGTAATTTTGTGGCTGGTTGCACCAGTCATAGACTGCCTGATCCAGTCATGGCCTGCCTGATTTTATCACACTTACAGGTTTAGGAATTGCACTAAATGAAAACGAATTTTGTCTAACTTGGTCATTTACAAGAAGTTGACATAACATGACATACGTTGATGAATAAGAACTTGACATCGTATACAGCTATTTAATTTTTCATAGGGAAACTGAAAGGGATACCAGAGTATAAAGTAAGTACCCATTGTCACCGTACAGTAAATCCTCTCTGCAGTGACCATTGCTCTCCCACAACTCGTATATCTGGGCGCATAAACCACATTGTTTTGTATACCAGAAGTTCTAGGGAAGCTGATTTATTTAAACAGATTTTTATTTTATCGTTGTAGAAAGGTCTGTAGGAAAGTGTAGCCAATTAATGATCTACCGGAGATTTATTTTTATGTAGAAATAGGCCTCCAGGAACTACCACTGAGCTAGATGAACTATGTACAAGTGCAGTGTTCAGAACTGTACATTGTGATGACATTACCCTTCACAGCAACGGTCTCACACAACGGTCTCACAGAGCAGCCTCACACAGCAGCCTCACACAGCAGCCTCACACAGCAGCCTCACACAGCAACTTCACACAGCAGCTTCACACAGCAGCCTCACAACAAAGGTCTCCGAACAGCAGCCTCACACACAATAGCCTCACAACATCAGGCTAAAACAACATCACCATACACATATACATCATCATATACACATCCCTCATCTACACAGACACTGATTTATTACTTAAAAATATATTGACTTATCATGAACACAAACCGACACTACAACAGTAGTGCAGAAACAGTTGTGACAGCATCTGACACCTGACCTCATACAACGAACTCCTGCCACACCTGTTTCATGCTGTATTGCCAGTCTTAGTGTAGGTTTGTCTTCTGTATATATATACAACTGGCAAACCTGTTCTTATATATAGTGATGCAATGTTGCTAACTTATATATAATGATAAAAGGCTAGTTATCAAAAGCCAAGTAACTTTTGACGTTACTCAGATTACATCTTGGATCACATCCTGTAACAGTTACAGTCCTTATGCATGACAGATCCAAGGAAACTATTGAATATATTTATATGTTTGTAACAAGCCTCTTGAATGCTATAATATTTACATTGATGGTTAAACCTACACGTGAGAGTCATGGACAGACAAACTACAGAGCCGTAGAACTGGGTTGGCAGGGCGTCACCTTAGAGCCTTAGAGTCGTAACGTATCAATATGTTTATTTACTCTTTTATCCCCTATTTACCCGCATGTTCAGTTGTGATCTGTAGGTGAGAATGTCTGTCTATCTGTCTAAAGTGAGAGGTTAGACGCTTAGGGCTAATCTCACCCAGTTTTGCAGGGTAAACAGTAAGGGGGCAAGAGACTGTTATAGGCGGGTCGGCCGCATTGATCACATTAAGAGGGAGTCGACTGCCATGGCCACCCCCTACGAAATTGGTGGAAGGTCATGCGCGGGGTCGAAGTCGGCCACGAGGTGGGTCGAAGTCGGCCCCAATGACTTTAACCTTTCGGTGCCAAGGCCGACCAAAACACTGGGTCTACTCACCCACCGCCGGAGAGCCTATCAAGTTAGCTTTATTCGGAAATACTGTGTGTGGAGTTACAATACGTATAAAGTGTATTGATTATGTGGGGAATATCGTAGGTTGGACTGTCACCAGCGACTAATGTTTATCTTGTACTACAGGAACGTACATCCTGGGTTGCCAGCACCAACACAAGACATGTTTATTATATAGACATGGTCTAATGTCTATTATATAAAAGCCCCGCGCCATCAACAACTGGGGGTGTAACGAGTAATAGAGCAACAGGTCCCAGCCGGCCGTTGTGATGAAACACTCGTTGTGGTGTTTCATCATGAAACTTGACATTATGAAACTTCGTGAAACTCCCGAGACCTTATCCAGTTATGCTCCAGGTGGGTTTACACGACTCTAAACCTTGTATTTTCCCAGCCCAGAGCGTTTTAGGCTTTCTATGGGACCTGTTTTTAAAGTGATATCTTTCACTGAGAAAAAGATCTATAATGAACTAAGGAGCCCTTCAACATTATAATTTATAAAAATAATATATTATTTATATATATAAATCTAATACATAAATTGTTGTATTATATACTGTGTCACTTCTTACTCTAAGACAAGAAACTTGAAGCAATATTTAATTTATCTTTGGAAGTTGTCTGTGGTTAAGACTTGGCAAAAAAAGGGGATATAAATAGCTATCATTGCATGTACTTTGTGGAATTGTTTTTATATGTGAGCAAGAAGACCTGGGCCACCCTTGTGTTAACAGGGGGGACCTGGGCCATCCTTGTGTTAACAGGGGGAGACCTGGGACATCCTTGTGTTAACAGGGGGGGACCTGGGCCATCCTTGTGTTAACAGGGGGGACCTAGGCCATCCTTGTGTTAACAGGGGGGACCTGGGCCATCCTTGTGTTAACAGGGGGAGACCTGGGACATCCTTGTGTTAACAGGGGGGGACCTGGGCCATCCTTGTGTTAACAGGGGGGACCTAGGCCATCCTTGTGTTAACAGGGGGGACCTGGGCCATCCTTGTGTTAACAGGGGGGGACCTGGGCCATCCTTGTGTTAACAGGGGGAGACCTGGGCCATCCTTGTGTTAACAGGGGGGGACCTGGGCCACCCTTGTGTTAACAGGGGGAGACCTGGGACATCCTTGTGTTAACAGGGGGGGACCTGGGCCACCCTTGTGTTAACAGGGGGGGCCTGGGCCATCCTTGTGTTAACAGGGGGACCTGGGCCACCCTTGTGTTAACAGGGGGACCTGGGCCACCCTTGTGTTAACAGGGGGGACCTGGGCCATCCTTGTGTTAACAGGGGGGACCTGGGCCATCCTTGTGTTAACAGGGGGACCTGGGCCACCCTTGTGTTAACAGGGGGGGCCTGGGCCATCCTTGTGTTAACAGGGGGACCTGGGCCACCCTTGTGTTAACAGGGGGGGCCTGGGCCATCCTTGTGTTAACAGGGGGACCTGGGCCACCCTTGTGTTAACAGGGGGGACCTGGGCCATCCTTGTGTTAACAGGGGGGACCTGGGCCATCCTTGTGTTAACAGGGGGGGACCTGGGCCATCCTTGTGTTAACAGGGGGGGCCTGGGCCATCCTTGTGTTAACAGGGGGGGCCTGGGCCACCCTTGTGTTAACAGGGGGGACCTGGGCCATCCTTGTGTTAACAGGGGGGACCTGGGCCATCCTTGTGTTAACAGGGGGGGACCTGGGCCATCCTTGTGTTAACAGGGGGGGACCTGGGCCATCCTTGTGTTAACAGGGGGGACCTGGGCCATCCTTGTGTTAACAGGGGGGACCTGGGCCACCCTTGTGTTAACAGGGGGGACCTGGGCCATCCTTGTGTTAACAGGGGGGACCTGGGCCATCCTTGTGTTAACAGGGGGGGACCTGGGCCATCCTTGTGTTAACAGGGGGGACCTGGGCCACCCTTGTGTTAACAGGGGGGACCTGGGCCATCCTTGTGTTAACAGGGGGGACCTGGGCCATCCTTGTGTTAACAGGGGGGGACCTGGGCCATCCTTGTGTTAACAGGGGGGGACCTGGGCCATCCTTGTGTTAACAGGGGGGGACCTGGGCCATCCTTGTGTTAACAGGGGGGGACCTGGGCCATCCTTGTGTTAACAGGGGGGACCTGGGCCATCTTTGTGTTAACAGGGGGGGACCTGGGCCATCCTTGTGTTAACAGGGGGGGACCTGGGCCATCCTTGTGTTAACAGGGGGGGGACCTGGGCCATCCTTGTGTTAACAGGGGGGGACCTGGGCCATCCTTGTGTTAACAGGGGGGGACCTGGGCCATCCTTGTGTTAACAGGGGGGACCTGGGCCATCCTTGTGTTAACAGGGGGGACCTGGGCCATCCTTGTGTTAACAGGGGGGACCTGGGCCATCTTTGTGTTAGCAGGGGGGGACCTGGGCCATCCTTGTGTTAGCAGGGGGGGCCTGGGCCATCCTTGTGTTAACAGGGGGACCTGGGCCACCCTTGTGTTATCAGGGGGGACCTGGGCCACCCTTGTGTTAACAGGGGGGACCTGGGCCATCCTTGTGTTAACAGGAGGGACCTGGGCCATCCTTGTGTTAACAGGGGGGGACCTGGGCCATCCTTGTGTTAACAGGGGGGGACCTGGGCCACCTTTGTGTTTACAGGGGGGACCTGGGCCACCCTTGTGGTAACAGGGAGGACCTGGACCTCCCTCGTGTGCTTGAAGGAGAATCTAGTCCTCATGCATAATTATTCGCTTATGCATCATATTAAGCTAAAAAGGTTGGATGATCACAGTCACGCCTTGGGAGCTGCTTCCGTGACCCGCTTCATTCTGGGCTGAGGGATGGGCTTGTCGTCCGAGCGGCTGACAGGATTTGTCCGCTGGTCCGACTGAAGGTTCCGTAGCTGCGACAAGTATTCGAAGGGCTGGGAGAGCTGTGCTCGCTCCTCGGTGGTTTCTGCCAGCCGCTTGGTGAAAAAGACTGGTCTCGCCACCGTGAGCTCGGCTCGGGTGAGGCCAGCGGCAGGGGGCAAGGGTACAGACGCATCGGTGCCTACCAAATGGGGTTCTTCCCGCTGCTTACGGTGCTTTAGCCGTGGAAGACGGTCTTGCAAGACACGCGAGAAAGTCGTAGCACTTGGCAGAGCATCTGGCTCCCCCTCTACTAGGAGTGGAGGTGGTGAGAAACTCTGTTCCGAGAGGGAAGTCTGAGCAGGATTTTGAAGCAAGAGTGTGGGTCTTGTATCTCCTTTAGATTGGTAGTCTTCGCCAAAAGCTAGTTCAGGGACGTCGTACTCCTCCTCGTCAGTGTAATAGTTCTCATATTCACCTGCTGTAGTGTTTTGTAGTACAAGATCTTGCTCAGTTATAGGAGTGCTAGGTACAGTGGTTGTGGTTTCCTCAGTGGTGACTGGAATAGTGCTAGTATCCTCTACTGGAAAGGGTGAAGAAGTAGGATCGGTGAAGATGGTAACTGTGGAAGTTGATGCCGGATCAGTTGTGATTGGAATGGTAGTGGCAGAGGTGCTGGTAGACGTACTGGAAGAAGTGGTAGTGGAGGAGAAAGTGGCTGAAGGAATTGCAGTAGTTGTGAGCGAAGTAGAAGTAAGTGATGGTGTTGCAAGCGGAACATCAACAGTTGCATTGCTAGAAAGAAATACACCACTACTTGGCAAGGGCTCTAAAGTTGAAAGTACAAACAGCTCTCTGTAGTCAGGGTTTCCCAGACTTTTATCTTCAGCTGAATTAATCCCAAAGACTCTGACCTTAGAGTGACCTTGATGAATAATATAGAGTGGCCAAGAGGCTTCGGTGGTTTCTTTAGAAGGTGGTCCAGATGGTCCTCCTGGATATATAATTTCTAGACCTTTGAAAGTTTCAGGAGTTACAGGGCTCTCTTCGTAAACGTGGGTGTTTGTGCTGGCTTGGACACTAACTCTCGAAGTCGCCTTAGTTACTCCTTTAGCGGTGATTTTGTCTTTGACTTCAGTGATCACCACGTTCGGCCGTACCTGTGGATGGGCGTATTCTGGACTGGCCTCGGAATCTGAGAAGAGATATCCATCCAGGGAGTTTGTGTCAGCCACGGCGTCGAAGTCCCCACCCTGGGGCTTCTCTGTGGCTTCAGCCTCTGTTGTCGTTTCATTGTAACTAGGAGTTGAAGACGTGTATCTATAACTGGTAAGAAGGATATTCTGAATGGTTGTTGCTTCTGTTGAGGAGGATGGCGGTGGTTCCTCTGTGGGCCTTGTGTAGCGGAACTCTCGAACAACAGTAACTGGTTCATCTGTTGCCTCCTCACCATCTGGACCATCTGTGACTTGAGTGAAGCGGAATATCTGGAGGAGTTCGGAGAGAGAGTTAGCGGTAAGGGTGGGCTTGTAAGAGTTCATGTGGTCATCAAGGTGAGGATTGGGAATATGATCACTCGCCTGACTGTCCCCTTCCTTGGATACATAAGAAACAGGACCGAGAGGTTTGTAGTGAACCTTCTCACCATCTGAGCGAGTCTCAGGATGGATATAAGAAGCAATGGAAGGCTCACGTTTCCTCTCTGATGTATCAGATCGTGTATCTATAAGGAACCAGGGGCGAGTGAAGGACTGGGTGGAGTTCGCAGGGGCTTGTCTTTGTGGTGATCCTCTAGGGCGGGATCGCGTGTTGTTCCCCGACTGACGCTGCTTTGTGTTTCCTCGAGGTGAGTAACGAAAGTCTGGTGGGGGAATTTTTCGAATAAAAGATGCTCCGGCAGAATCCGTTGCTGATCCTAGATATGGCGCCTCCTCGATCTGAGACTCTTGAGGGAGGTTACCCAGTAACTCGTGCAGGGCTGGCCGGGTGGTCTTAGACTCTTGATCCCTCGATTGGTTTAGTCGCCTAATCGGGGGATCGAGTCGGTATCGATAACTATGAGCATTTTGTTTACCAGATCCAGAATTGCGATCCCTGCGGCTGAAGGGAAAGACATGACTTGGTCGCTCTACCGTGGTTGAGCGTATTTCGGAGAAGGCGCCTTCCATATCGTAGTCGTCATTGGTGTCAAGGTGCGGGGACTCGTTGGGAAGCTGATGATTGGCGTAAGCATCAAATATATCTGACTTATCCGCAAATCCAGAGTCCTTAGAAGGGATTCTCTGGGGATTGAAATTTCTGTTCAAGTGCACATTGTTTCCTGGATTTTTGGAGGAAACTTCTAAGGCATCAGTCTGAGGTCTGGAGCTCGAACTTTGACTAGAGTGTTCCAACTGCATTGCAGGAACAAAACGGATTGCCCCGACGCTCTGTGAAGGAGCGCGGAAAGCTCTGACAATGTTGGTCTGTGGGTGGATGT
This sequence comes from Procambarus clarkii, assembly GCF_040958095.1. Lineage (NCBI taxonomy): Eukaryota > Metazoa > Arthropoda > Malacostraca > Decapoda > Cambaridae > Procambarus > Procambarus clarkii. The sequence continues at coordinate 40,314,724 of NC_091154.1, read as the reverse complement.
GGAAGTACTCGATGTTCTCAGTGCCATAGACAGAGTGGTACTCCGGGTGTCGTGGTTCTGCCCTTACTACAAATACAGGCGGATTTTCGGGTCTAACAGGATACATAGGTTTCTTCGGAACGGGTTCATTACTGAAGTGGACTCTCTCGAGTGGAGGAGGCTGGTACCCTACTGTAGGATCATCTGCCATAGGATTGCTAACATCCATGGGATACCATCCATCAAACTGTAGACTCCGCTTATGCCTCGGGTACTGTTGACGGGCTTTGACGATGGGAACACCACGATAGCCTGGAATAGTAATATCAATATAGTACATAGGAGCGCCCGGGGCGTGAGGCTGAGCGACTTGCGTGTGACTGCTAGACGCTCGCATTCTCTCGACCGGTGACGAAGCTTGTGATGAGGAAGAGGGCATACTAACAGGAACAAAATAGACGTTATTTAAATTGGATTTCTCTGGAGGATAGCTTGATGAAAAATTTGGTATTGGTCGAGTTCTCGATAATGACTGAGAAAAATCAACTGCTTGATGTTCATTGCTTTTAAATCTATTATTGTTTAGCAAACTGGGATGTAAATTATCTGACGGCTTCCATTCCACTGGAAAATTATACCTTAATGCAGTGTTAGTATTTCCCATAGCCTGCATGCGAAGAATTTCCTGCAGTGAATTAACCCTGAAAGGCGTAGTCGAGGGCAAGCCAGGATAGTTAGCATCATCGAAACTGAATTCGTCCGGGTTAGTCTGGAAGTCGAACCCTTGAATGTTAGTCTCGGAAGGGAGCTCGTGTAAGCGCTGGTCTTCAGCGAAGATATCACCCATACCAGCTGCGAAAGGTGGGTAAGGTGGGTGGGCGTCAGGCAGGTCACGAGGAGCAGGGGAGGAGGGAGGAGGAGGAGGGGAAGTAGAAGGATAAAGATGAGGAGAAGTAGAAGGATAAAGATGAGGAGAAGTAGAAGGATAACGATTAGGAGGGGAAGTAGAAGGATAAAGATGAGGAGGAGGAGGAGAAGTAGGAGGATAGAAATGAGGAGGAGAAGTAGGAGGATAGAAATGATGAGGAGAAGTAGGATAAAAATGAGGAGGAGCAGGAGAGGAAAACATAGTTGGAGTAGGGGAATTCGTGGGGTGGGAAGAAACATGCTTCACAGATCCTCCACCAATACTGACATCCCCATTGGACTTCATGTTGATCTCCAGAATCGTCAAGTTCTGCATCTCTTCAGGGACGTGAATATTAATGATTCGCGTGTGCTGGTTCTGGGGCACAAAGGGGCGGAGAATACCGGGCGAAGACGAGTCGTTGGAAGCAGAGAATGTGTTCGAGGCAGACGTTAGTGAAGGAGCGTGAGGGTCGTTATTGTTTTGGCGAGTCTCTGGTCTGTCATTGCCGACGATGGAAATTGGTTTAGGTGTGCCAAAATCACGGCTTTTTAAAGGAGCTGAAATAGTATTATGAGATGGTCTAATCGTAGTGTGAGGTACAGTCCTAAAGGAAGCAGAATTAGGATCTGAAGAGTGAAAAGGTCTCTGGGCACCCCCAGGCAGTCTTCCCCCACCAGCATGCACACCAGCCCCGCCATGCCTCTCACCCCCACCACCAGAGTTAAAATAAGCAGGAGTCCCCCTAAAGTTCATTGGTCTGGGAACATTTCTGGTGATCATTGCTTGCAGGGGCTGCAGCCTCTGCTGCATCACCTGCCGCACTCCGCTCAACCCTCCCAGCAGGTACGGCACGGGATTGAGAGCGTTCAAGGTCATGGAGAACATGTCCATCCCACTACCAGGCACGCCCTGTCTCGCCGACACCTCCACCTGGCGAGATGCTCTACCGTCTCCTATAAGACTCGCACCTCCTGCTGCTGCTGCTGCGCCGTCGCCTGCTGCGTCTGGCAGGGTAGGCGGCTCCATGACTGACTCCGGCAACAGTTCCTCCGCCGGCATCGCCGTGACCAGGGCAGCCAGCGCCAACACACGCGCACACTTCATCTGTAACAACAAACAGGTGTTTACTTGCTCATAAAACTTTACACACAACATAATAAATCATACAAAATCGTGTATGACGAATATAGTATTTACAGAGGACACCGTGATGAAGTATTTATCCATGTACATAATGTAAAACACAGATGTATATTGGCAGATTTGTGCAAATCTGATTTGCGGTTAGCTTAGTGTTATAAAGTCAGACTGTCCGTGTACCTCACATGTGTCGCATGTTGGGACACACCACAGCTGTAACACGTTACAGACGTGCCTTAATTAATTTAACAGTAACACAAATCAGACATAATGGCTTTATTAAATATGCTCCGTCATGCAACAAGTAAGCATCCACTGTATCATGTTCCTCTGAATATTTTTTAAATGCACATTATTATTATAATAGGATTATTATTATTACAAATATTATTATGAGAATAATAATCGAGATTAACATAGTCTCCCCCTTCCCCCATCCTCTCGCATCACAGAAAACGTTTACCCCGCGTCACCTGTCTTTCTGACCTACTTACCCAGGGAAAATAATTCACTTATTACGGGGATAATCTCAGGTTTGGTTCGTTACAAGTACTGTGGTACTCTAGTGGCATTCAACTCCTGCTACATTTGGGACGTTTCGAATTATTATTACTGAATTTAGCATTTACAGGTATGACTATAGTAAGTTTAAACATATGTGTAAACGTGGTTCATTTGCATAAATGGTTATAAACATTGGTTAATGGTTATAAACATTTATGCACAGCACGAGGAAATTGACTTAACTAATTAAACTAACCTGATTGTGTTTACGATGGTTGAACTCTAATTCTTGGCCCATCCACCTAATCTAGAAATAAGCTGAAATAAGCTAATAAGCATTGCTGAGTAATTGCTCCCTGGATCTTGTCCTACCTTGTTTTCAATATCTAAATTTACCTTAAGGTCAATAACACACTAGTGGTCTCGACGAGGACAGGAAGCCGGCGGCTTGTTAAATGTTCCCCATTTGGCAAGATTTTTTTTCTTTCCAGCTGGATTTTAAAATGTGATATAGTTTTGGCATGTACGGCTTCGGCGGGTAGGAAGTTCCATAGGATTATAACCTACGGAACTTGCTCTAATTAGTCTCAAACATCGTGCTAAGTTGCTTCATGCGACAAACCTTCCTCTGCTCGAGTGTGAACACCACGAGGAAGCTTCTGCTATGTTCTTCATGCAAGTTCAAGTAAGTTTATTGAGACAAGACAAAAAATACATCTCAAAGGGATAGAGTAGCTTAGGCTATTTCTACCGTTCTTCATGCAAATCTTTTGTTCATGTGTGTCTTGTCCTCGGACCACTTGTTCAATTATTACTGTTTTCCCGTGTGATGTAGCTGGGACTTGGATTTAACAGATAAGCAGTGTGTGTGTGTGTGTCTGTGTGTGTGTGTGTGTTCCCCAATTTGCTTAATCATCTCTATTCCCACTTTCAGATGCTTGTTCTTGGCTGTGTTTTGGTTCTGTAATTTATCCATGACTGGTAGGAACCTTACGTGCCTAGTTTGCTAGTTAGGTAACAGGCTATTATTGCTTTTCTTATTGTTTTCTCTTTGGAGTGGAATAAATATACTAGCTGCCTCCCTGAAATGCTAGGTGAAGAAGTCTATCAGTCTCTGCGCAGCCTTCCAGCTGTGCTCTGTGCCCTATAACGCCTCTGATTCAAAAGTCTATTATCCTCTTGTAGTTCCTCCTCTTGTATAGCCAAGCAGCTTCCCTCTGCTGACTTCCTCATCTGCCTCACTCTCGCCTCCACAAGGTACGCAAAGGTCAATGTTCAGTGATTGCTCACTTGCAAGACGGCCTCGAAGCTGACTTTCTTTATGGCCGACTCAGAGTGCATATAAAGTCTACTCTTGCAGGTGTATGTTTGCGTAAGTGTATATATCTGTATCGCAGAGAGAGAGAGAGAGAGAGAGAGAGAGAGAGAGAGAGAGAGAGAGAGAGAGAGGTGGGGAGGGATGAAGGGGGAAGGCGTGGGCTGGGAGTGGGCCACACGAAGTCGCTGCCTTATTCATGCTGAGACACCATCGTCGTCTTGTGCAGTGTACACTCTCTCTCTCTGACCACTGTGGCCACACCACCGTCATACCAACACACACACACACACACACACACACACACACACACACACACACACACACACACACACACACACACACACACACACTGCAGAGGGCAGCAACTTTAGCGCATAGAATGAGAGCGAAGCTGCTGGTCATGGGGACCTAAATCACGGAGAGATAAATTGGGAAACGAGGAATCCCCATGGCGGGGAGGAGACCTGGGGAGCGAAGCTGGTAGACGTTATTGACAGAAATTTCCTAACACAGCATGTGAAAGAAGATACTAGGGAAAGAGGAGGGGATACGCCCAGCCTATTAGATCTCATTATCACTCAGAATGTAGAAGACATCGAGCAGTTGGAACATGAAATACCACTAGGAGCTAGTGACCATTGTGTCCTAGTCTTTGACTACATGATGGAGCTTAAAATTGTGACCAAAGGACAAGAGGTCCGGGAAAGGAGACTTGATTACAGAAAAGGGGACTACAGAAGGATAAGGGACTACCTGGGAGAAGTGCAGTGGGAGGAAGAACTTAGAGGAAAAACAGTGCAAGGTATGATGAACCAAGTCATATTGAAATGCAAGGAGGCTGAAGATAGATTTATTCCAACAATAAAGGAAAAAAGCAGGAGGGAATATAATAACCCATGGTTTAATAGACAGTGTCAGGAAGCAAAGGTGAGAAGCAGGAGGGAGTGGAGGAAGTACAGAAGACAAAGGACAGAGGACAACAGGATTAGATGTAACAGAGCTAGGAATGATTACATTAACATAAGACGAGTGTCGGAAAGAAATTATGAGAACGATATTGCAGTCAAAGCGAAAAAGCAACCAAAATTACTACATAGCCATATAAGAAGGAAGATGTCGGTAAATGACCAAGTGACAAGACTGAGGAAAACAGAAGGGGCATATACAGAAAGCGACAAGGAAATCTGCGAGGTACTGAATGCAAAATTCCATGGAGTGTTCACAACCGAGCCTGAGCAGCTCCCATTGTTAGAAGAGACTACCCAAGATGAAAGACTATCGGATATAGAGGTGACAGCAGAGGATGTAATGAAACAGTTGACAACACTGGATGCAAATAAAGCTGTTGGACCAGACAAAGTATCACCGTGGATACTCAAAGAGGCAGCGCAGGCTCTCAGCGTGCCTCTGGCAATGATCTTTAATGAGTCACTTATGTCGGGAGAATTGCCCAGTTGCTGGAAGGAGGCAAATGTCGTACCGATTTTCAAAAAGGGTGATAGGGAGGAGGCACTTAACTACAGACCCGTATCACTGACAAGCATCCCCTGCAAAATACTTGAAAGAATAATTAGGCTAAGACTTGTTGAGCACCTGGAGAGCATTGGGTTTGTAAACAAGCACCAACATGGGTTCTGGACAGGGAAATCATGCCTAACAAACCTTTTAGAATTCTATGATAAAGTAACAAGGATAAGGCAGGACAGAGAAGGCTGGGCAGACTGCATATTTCTTGACTGCCAAAAGGCCTTTGATACGGTACCGCACATGAGACTGCTATACAAACTTGAGAGGCAGGCAGGAGTAAGCGGAAAGGCCCTAGTATGGGTGAAGAACTACCTAACAGGAAGGAGCCAGAGGGTAATGGTAAGGGGCGAAAAGTCGGACTGGCGAACAGTAACAAGTGGAGTACCTCAAGGATCGGTGCTGGGACCAATCCTCTTTCTAATTTACGTAAATGATATGTTTACAGGAGTGGAATCATACATGTCAATGTTTGCAGATGACGCAAAATTAATGAGAAGAGTTGTGACAGACGAGGATTGTAGGATCCTCCAAGAGGACTTAAACAGGCTGCAGGTCAGGGAAATGGCTACTGGAGTTTAACACCAGTAAATGTAAAGTTATGGAAATGGGATCAGGTGACAGGAGACCAAAGGGACAGTACACAATGAAGGGGAACAGCCTACCTGTAACGATTCGAGAAAGAGACCTGGGAGTGGATGTGACACCTAATCTAACTCCTGAGGCACATATAAATAGGATAACGACAGCAGCGTACTCTACACTGGCGAAATTTAGAACTTCATTCAGAAACCTAAATGAGGAAGCTTTTAGGGCGCTTTACACTGCCTACGTGAGACCCGTCTTAGAGTATGCCGCGCCATCATGGAGCCCCCACCTGAAGAAACACATAAAGAAACTGGAGAAGGTTCAGAGGTTTGCGACGAGGCTTGTCCCAGAGCTACGAGGGATGGGATATGAAGAGCGGCTGAAGGAACTGAACCTTACGACACTAGAGAAAAGAAGGGAGAGAGGAGATATGATAGGGACATATAAAATACTCAGGGGAATTGACAAAGTGGAAATAGATGAAATGTTCACACGTAATAATAACAGAACGAGGGGACATGGGTGGAAACTGGAAACTCAGATGAGTCACAGAGATGTTAGGAAGTTTTCTTTTAGCGTGAGAGTAGTAGAAAAATGGAATGCACTTGGGGAACAGGTTGTGGAAGCAAATACTATTCATACTTTTAAAACTAGGTATGATAGGGAAATGGGACAGGAGTCATTGCTGTAAACAACCGATAGCTAGAAAGGCGGGATCCAAGAGTCAATGCTCGATCCTGCAAGCACATATAGGTGAGTACATATAGGTGAGTACACATATATAGACTCGTAGACTTATTCCTCTCAATGTTTGCTGACGACGCCAATATTACGAGAAGGATTAAGACAGAGGAGGACAGCTTGAGGCTTCAAGAAGACCTGGACAAGCTGCAAGAATGAACGAACAAATGGTTATTAGAGTTTAACCCAAGCAAATGTAATGTAATGAAGATAAGGGTAGGAAGCAGGAGACCAGATACAAGGTATCATTTGGGAGATGAAATTCTTCAAGAGTCAGAGAGAGAGAAAGACCTCGGGGTTGATATCACGCCAGACCTGTCCCCTGAAGCTCATATCAAGAAGATAACATCAGCGGCATATGCCAGGCTGGCTAACATAAGAACGGCCTTTAGAAACTTGTGTAAGGAATCTTTCAGAACTTTGTATACCACATATGTCAGACCAATCCTGGAGTATGCAGTCCCAGCATGGAGTCCATATCTAGTCAAGGATAAGTCCAAACTGGAAAAGGTTCAAAGGTTTGCCACCAGACTAGTACCCCAACTGAGAGGTATGAGCTACGAGGAGAGACTACGGGAATTAAACCTCACGTCACTGAGAGACAGAAGAGTTAGAGGGGACATGATCACCACATACAAGATTCTCAGAGGAATTGATAGGGTAGATAAAGACAGACTATTTAACCCAAGGGGCACACGCATTAGGGGACACAGGTGGAAACTGAGTGCCCAAATGAGCCAGAGAGACGATAGAAAGAATTTTTTCAGTGTCAGAGTAGTAGACAAATGGAATGCATTAGGAAGTGATGTGGTGGAGGCTGACTCCATACACAGCTTCAAGTGTAGATATGGTAGAGCCCAGTAGGCCCAGGAACCTGTACACCTGTTGACAGTTGAGAGGCGGGACCAAAGAGCCAGAGCTCAACCCCCTCAAGCACAACTGGGTAAGTACACACACACACGGCTTTAAACTTTCTACCTGATATATGGTAACTCAAGTCACCAGTGCTTACTAATTACTTTTCTAAATAAAAGTTACTCAAATTTGAACCTACGCTTTAGAACTTTACATCCCTGTTGTTTAAACACTTTCCGTTCACAATACAGTTAGGAAAAAAAAAATCCTCAGGAACAATGGCGGACTTTTGACAAGCCGCCGGCTTCCTGTCCCCCGTCGCGGCTCCTTAGATAGATGATGGCCCTCAGGTAAATTCAGGTAAATATCTTGTGTCACTATCCGTGTGGCAAAGACTGTCTCTCACCATAGAGGAGGTTCGCAATGATACGTTTATTTGATCAATCAGCCTCTGAAGCCCAGATGTACTTTTAAAAGTAGCTTAAACATACACGAATAAAGTTGCTGGTCTTGACAAGTTCTTTTCCCAAGAATATAGAGGGTGTATCACCTCTATATTCTATATATACTCTATATAATACCTATATATATAAATACTCTATATATATAATATATATATAATACTCTATATATATAATAATATATTCTATATATACTCTATATATATAATACCGGGTGTATTACCCTTGTCAAACTCTGTGCCATAATAAATAATAAACTCCTTTAAACGGAAACAATTTCACAATCATGGATGCTTATCCTGGTAATTATCCAAAAGTTGGCTTAACTTAATTGGTCAACTCACCGAGCTACTAATTCAAGATAAGTTAAGTTCAACATTTATAGCGTCACCAACTTGAACGAGGCAAGTTTTACGGAAACCAAGTTGATAAGTTTTTAAAATTACTCATATTACGTGATTATATTTTTGATGTGTTCAATGAAAGTTAGGCTACAGAGATTGCAGCCTTACTTAACTACACAGTACCACACCACACAGTACCACACCACACAGTACCACACTACACAGTACCACACCACACAGCACCACACCACACAGTACCACACCACACAGTACCACGCCACACCACACCGTCACTAATGAATGGAGAGAAAGTGGAGAGGAGCAGCCTCTCCGGGCTCCTCTGGCTCTGAACTTGACACTGCCCGCAATGAGTAGCGGCGCGGAGAAAGTACAGGCGGGTAGCCTACTGCCCCGGGCGCCTGCGGGGCGGGGCGGGGCGGGGCGGGTCGTGGGTGTGTTTACTTCTCATTTCTTACTAATCACTAACTACAGGGTAATGAGATCTAGCCTTCATGCCAAGCCTACTAGCCTTGTTGTCCCCCGTTGCTTTATAATTGATCTATTCTGACGGGTCGAACGAATTCTGTATCGAACAAGGCTTTAAAAGTGTGGATGGAGGTGGCTTCTATAACTTCTTTTTTTCCGGTGATTTCTTCTTGTTGACCATCCTTACAGGTATGATCGAGTATTTCCTCAAATTTCTTCGATTTATTTTCGTTTCCAGCTTCCACTTGTGTCCTCTCGTTCTACTTTGAATTTAAAGAAAGACTGTTCTTGTCCCGCCTTGTCTGGTCCCCCTCAGTATCTTGTATGATGTAATTGTTGCAAACCTCTTTACTTTTAACATTTTGGTTTCATGCTTTACAGATGAGAGGGACGGAGAGGGGGGTGGCAGGGACGGAGAGGGGGTGGCAGGGACGGAGAGGGGGGTGGCAGGGACGGAGAGGGGGTTGGCAGGGACGGAGAGGGGGTGGCAAGGACGGAGAGAGGGGGGTGGCAGGGACGGAGAGGGGGGTGGCAGGGACGGAGAGAGGGGGTGGCAGGGACGGAGAGAGGGGGTGGCAGGGACGGAGAGAGGGGGTGGCAGGGACGGAGAGGGGGGTGGCAGGGACGGAGAGGGGGGTGGCAGGGACGGAGAGAGGGGGTGGCAGGGACGGAGAGAGGGGGTGGCAGGGACGGAGAGAGGGGGTGGCAGGGACGGAGAGGGGGGTGGCAGGGACGGAGAGGGGGGTGGCAGGGACGGAGAGGGGGGGTGGCAGGGACGGAGAGGGGGGTGGCAGGGACGGAGAGGGGGGTGGCAGGGACGGAGAGGGGGGTGGCAGGGACGGAGAGGGGGGTGGCAGGGACGGAGAGGGGGGTGGCAGGGACGGAGAAGGGGGTGGCAGGGACGGAGAGGGGGGTGGCAGGGACGGAGAGGGGGGTGGCAGGGACGGAGAGGGGGGGTGGCAGGGACGGAGAGGGGGGTGGCAGGGACGGAGAGGGGGGTGGCAGGGACGGAGAGGGGGGTGGCAGGGACGGAGAGGGGGGTGGCAGGGACGGAGAGGGGGGTGGCAGGGACGGAGAGGGGGGTGGCAGGGACGGAGAGGGGGGTGGCAGGAGCCTGGCGGATGTACAACAAGAAGAGAGAGATAGCAACCTGTGTTGCAACCAGTTATAGTGGACTCCTCCACCCTACCACCGGCCGCGGGGATCACGAGTCAAATTGGTGGGTTTCACTTGGCCAGAGGAGCAGACACCCGCCCCACCCCACCACACACACGCACACTCTACCCACTCGCCCACCACAGTCTACCCACTCGCCCACCACAGTCTACCCACTCGCCCACCACAGTCTACCCCACTCGTCCACCACAGTCTACCCACTCGTCCACCACAGTCTACCCACTCGTCCACCACAGTCTACCCACTCGTCCACCACAGTCTACCCACTCGTCCACCACAGTCTACCCACTCGTCCACCACAGTCTACCCCACTCGTCCACCACAGTCTACCCACTCGTCCACCACAGTCTACCCACTCGTCCACCACAGTCTACCCACTCGTCCACCACAGTCTACCCACTCGTCCACCACAGTCTACCCCACTCGTCCACCACAGTCTACCCACTCGCCCACCACAGTCTGCCCACTCGCCCACCACAGTCTACCCACTCGCCCACCACAGTCTACCCACTCGCCCACCACAGTCTGCCCACTCGCCCACCACAGTCTACCCACTCGTCCACCACAGTCTACCCACTCGTCCACCACACTCTACCCCACTCGTCCACCACAGTCTACCCACTCGTCCACCACAGTCTACCCCACTCGTCCACCACAGTCTATCCCACTCGTCCACCACAGTCTACCCCACTCGCCCACCACAGTCTACCCACTCGCCCACCACAGTCTACCCCACTCGTCCACCACAGTCTACCCACTCGTCCACCACAGTCTACCCCACTCGTCCACCACAGTCTATCCCACTCGTCCACCACAGTCTACCCACTCGTCCACCACAGTCTACCCCACTCGTCCACCACAGTCTATCCCACTCGTCCACCACAGTCTACCCCACTCGCCCACCACAGTCTACCCACTCGCCCACCACAGTCTACCCACTCGCCCACCACACCCACTGGTAAATACGCTAGCAGTTAGGACAAACTCGAATGACGTGGCCTCCGTCCTAACGAGCAGTGAAGGTAGTTTGTGAAAATCCAACCACCTACCGACCTGCGCACGTCTCGCCGCTAGCCAGTCAGCTGCAAGCTACACCGCCGTGCTAACAACCCTCCACGCTAAATCCCTCCTTACTCTTTCACCAAAATGTTTAGAATCAGCGCGTGTCTTGATGTGCTACGCGCAGCGCTGTAGCGTGCGTGTTTCCACAGCTTGTGTTGTGAGGTGCGCTATGCGTCTTCCTGTAATGTGATTTTGGGTCAAGTTCCGCATTATGTGGTGACTGTACCTGCGGTACAAAGTCTTTTGTACCACTCTCCCCTCGACATGATGTTGAGTGCAGTTATATAACGACTTGGGTGAAGGAAGAGAGAGAGAGAGAGAGAGAGAGAGAGAGAGAGAGAGAGAGAGAGAGAGAGAGAGAGAGAGAGAGAGAGGATAGTAGATGTTGGATAGGACGGAGGTGGAGTGGGGAGAGGGGCGGGGGTCAGATGGGGAGGGGGTCACGCCCCCTTACCCTCATTTCCCCTCACTAGTCAAGTAACAGGCCATTTCTCCCCCCCTCCCTCGTCATTTTCCCCCAGAGGATAATAAAGTCGAGCAATATTTTGTTGTTATTCACTTTTAAATTTACAAGTCACTTTTTTACTGCTTGTAGCGACGTAGAAGCTAAGATAAGGATTACACATGTCTTAAGGCGGTGTGGTCAACGGCTTGTTCCCAGTCTTGGCCAAGAGTCCAGCAGTGAAAGGTCATTATCGTTAGGAAGTTCTCAGTGGTTTAAATGAACATTGTGTCGAAATGTTCAGGGGTTATTCTAGACCAAATGGGGTAGAGCGCTCGGCCGGGCAGTAGTAGTTTGTGTGTGTGTCTGGTCCATTGTCGCCCCCTTGTGAGCGCTCGGCCGGGCAGTAGTTTGTGTGTGTGTCTGGTCCATTGTCGCCCCCTTGTGAGCGCTCGGCCGGGCAGTAGTTTGTGTGTGTGTCTGGTCCATTGTCGCCCCCTTGTGAGCAGCGAGCGCTCGGCCGGGCAGTAGTTTGTGTGTGTGTCTGGTCCATTGTCGCCCGCTTGTGAGCGCTCGGCCGGGCAGTAGTTTGTGTGTGTGTCTGGTCCACTGTCGCCCCCCTTGTGAGCGCTCGGCCGGGCAGTAGTTTGTGTGTGTGTCTGGTCCACTGTCGCCCGCTTGTGAGCGCTCGGCCGGGCAGTAGTTTGTGTGTGTGTCTGGTCCATTGTCGCCCCCTTGTGAGCAGCGAGCGCTCGGCCGGGCAGACAAATGAGGTAAGTTTAAAAAAGAGGCAAAAATTGTCAGGCAGTTTATTAATGCCTTTTGTTTGTTAAATCCGGTGGTGGTGGTGGCGATGGTGGTGATGGTGGCGATGGTGGTAGTGGTGGTTGGGAAGATTACAGTATTCCGGAGGGAGAAACTCTCCCTGTTTCCTTCAGGGCTGTGTTGTGTCCCCCCCCCCCCCACCCCTCCGGACCCCTCGGGGCGGGGCACTCACCCCCCCCCCACGCCCCCCACTCCCACCTCCTCCGTCTTCAAGTAAAGACGAGAAAAAAAGTAGTGATAGTAGACAAACGTAATAATATACAATGCCAGTAGGTGGGTGTAGGTGTAGATGTGGGGGGGGAGGGGGGGTGTTGCTGTAGCCATCAAACACAGTTCCCACTTGTGTTCCCAACACCCAAGGTGTATCCGGAAACTCACTCCCCCGACCAGGTGACGGAGACAGCGGCCAGGTGAGACAGACAGCGGCCAGGTGAGACAGACAGCGGCCAGGTGACACAGCGGCCAGGTGACACAGACAGCGGCCAGGTGACACAGACAGCGGCCAGGTGGCACAGACAGCGGCCAGGTGACACAGACAGCGGCCAGGTGACGGAGGCAGCGGCCAGGTGACACAGACAGCGGCCAGGTGACACAGACAGCGGCCAGGTGACACAGACAGCGGCCAGGTGACGGAGGCAGCGGCCAGGTGACACAGACAGCGGCCAGGTGACACAGACAGCGGCCAGGTGACGGAGGCAGCGGCCAGGTGACAGCTCAGGTGCAGAAGAGCCTGAGTCTCTCTAAGCCTCAGAAGGTGGCTCCCATACTGATGGTTTCCTCCACGGAAGGAAATTTCACCTGCTTTCATTTCCTACTTTTCTTCATGGGAACTTGAAGGCCTTATACTGGGAGCAAAGTCCCCCCTGCCCCCCTCGCTGTATTACCAGACCTTGAGGCGCGGGCGTCCTGCAGGGACCCCGCCCACCGCCCACACCCTCACGCCCATACTCCACACCCTATGGACGTTCTCCATCCTGGCTTCGTCTCTACGTACTTGACCCGTCCCTCCACAGGCACGGGACCAAGGAGCCAGAGCTCAACCCCCGAAAGCACAACTAGGCGCGTACACATACACACAAACATACATACACTCATACTCTTAAACCCGTTACTAACTGCATCGTGCAAGTGACTCCTTATCTTGAACAATGCCAACTTGCACCTTCTGGCCAGATCACTTCCCCGGGTCTTTTAGTGAGGCAGTCCACACCGGGAGCACCACACTCACATACCCTCCTGGGAGCACCACACTCACATACCCTCCTGGGAGCACCACACTCACATACCCTCCTGGGAGCACCACACTCACATACCCTCCTGGGAGCACCACACTCTCATACCCTCCTGGGAGCACCACACTCACATACCCTCCTGGGAGCACCACACTCACATACCCTCCTGGGAGCACCACACTCACATACCCTCCTGGGAGCACCACACTCACATACCCTCCTGGGAGCACCACACTCACATACCCTCCTGGGAGCACCACACTCACATACCTCACTCTACACGCACAAGCTTGGCCCCGCCATGCACACTGCCATGACCGTGTGTGCGTGTGCGTGTGTGTGTGTGTGTGTGTGTGTGTGTGTGTGTGTGTGTGTGTGTGTGTGTGTGTGTGTGTGTGTGTGCGCGCGTGTGCGTGCCTTAGTGTCCGCACTCTGTCGCCGCCCAAGCCACGACGTCGACAGGGAAAGGAGAATTCCAGGCCTCGTCCTCCTTATTGGGTCGTGTTTACAAAATCCATTCAAAGTGCTTGCTCCTAATCTCAGGCACGACTCTCGCTTTCAACCCCTTGTTGCTCTGGAGGGTTGGGGAGGCTGTGGAGGTTGTGGAGGTTGGGGAGGCTGTGGGGGTTGGGGTTTAAGGGGTGTTCGTAGGGGGGTTGGTGTGGAAGGGACGAGGGTGACATCTCATCTTATGCCAACAAAGGTTCCCATCTCGTTAACCTCTATCATGAAGAAGATTACTTTATGCATATGACTCCGGTACAAGGACTTTCTTCAAGGGCCCAGAGGGAGAGGTCTAGGGTGTTCTAAGGTGGTAACTTTCTAGGGTGTTCCAAGGAGCTTCACTTCAGTGCAAAAGTTCAAATTCAAATTTGCATTCAAAAGAATGTTTGTCAAAAGACCATAGTAGTAACGTACAATTATACGGACAGGAATTATAAAAACAAATGGAGCAACTATTACACAAAGCGTTTAGGGCAAAACTTAACATAATTTAGAGAAGAAAAATATTTTAAAGGCGTGAATGGGTAAAAAATATATAAAAAAAAGTATGTCTTAAACTGTATTTTATTTTCTACCTAAAAAAAACTCTATTAGTTTCCCTTAACCTGTTTTCTTGTGGTCAACCTGTCTTCCAGGGGCCTTAAGCTGTCTATCAAACCCCGTCAACCAGTCTGTCAGTCCTGTCAGCCTGCCTGGCAGGCCCCTGGCGGTGCGTGATGTAACCGGGGCGCCTCCTGCTGCTGCTGCTGCTGCTGCTGCTGTTGCTGCTGCTGCTGCTGCTGCTGCTTTACTTGGGGGACTGGCGGCAAGCGGTTGGGTCAGGCGCAGTTACTTTCTCTTTATCCACAGCGGCTTATAATATGCTCAACAACTGGCAGGATTGATCCAACAGGCATTTGTGACCTCCTTCTCTCTCTCTCTCTCTCTCTCTCTCTCTCTCTCTCTCTCTCTCTCTCTCTCTCTCTCTCTCTCTCTCTCTCTCTCTCGCTCTCTCTCGCTCTCTCTCGCTCTCTCTCTGTCTCTCGCTCTCTCTCTCTCTCTCTCTCTCTCTCTCTCTCTCTCTCTCTCTCTCTCTCTCTCTCGCTCTCTCTCTCTCTCTCTCTCTCTCTCTCTCTCTCTCTCTCTCTCGCTCTCTCGCTCTCTCGCTCTCTCGCTCTCTCGCTCTCTCTCTCTCTCTCTCTCTCTCTCTCTCTCGCTCTCTCTCTCTCTCTCTCTCTCTCTCTCTCTCTCTCTCTCTCTCTCTCTCGCTCTCTCGCTCTCTCTCGCTCTCTCTCGCTCTCTCTCTCTCTCTCTCTCTCTCTCTCTCTCTCTCTCTCTCTCTCTCTCGCTCTCTCTCTCTCTCTCTCTCTCTCTCTCTCTCTCTCTCTCTCTCTCTCTCTCTCTCTCGCTCTCTCTCTCTCTCTCTCTCTCTCTCTCTCTCTCTCTGTCTCTCTCTCTGTCTCTCTCTCGCTCTCTCTCTGTCTCTCGCTCTCTGTCTCTCTCTCTCTCTCTCTCTCTCTCTCTCTCTCTCTCTCTCTCGCTCTCTCTCTCTCTCTCTCTCTCTCTCTCTCTCTCTCTCTCTCTCTCTCTCTCTCTCTCGCTCTCTCTCTCTCTCTCTCTCTCTCTCTCTCTCTGTCTCTCTCTCGCTCTCTCTCTGTCTCTCGCTCTCTCTCTCTCTCTCTCTCTCTCTCTCTCTCTCTCTCTCTCTCTCTCTCTCTCTCCATTAGCAATAACTGCCACGAGAATAAAGCGACAATAAGAGCAGTAACAGGCGAATTTATATTTTAAGAAACACGACCGATTGTTTCAAGTGTCGTTCCTTGGAGGTGAAGAGGGGAGATGAGGAGGCGATTGTGCTCACCTAGATGTGCTCACCTAAATGTGCTCACCTAGATGTGCTCGCAAGCTTGAGCACCAGCTTTCTGAGCCATGTTGTGATCTCGTAGCCCAGCACGATAACTCTTATCTCTCGTTTGTATTACCATACATATAAACATGCACCGAGTTAGCATAACCTTTTTTCCCTCTAACTCCTTTATAATATTAAAAAAGTGTACTTTCACACATCTATGGGATTCATCTGTGTCTCCAGTTTCCATCCATGTTCTCTATTTTGCTAATTCTACTCCTACAGTGTGGCGAGGTGGAGGCCTCCAAGGCTTTATTCGTATCTCAGACCCATCAGCTTGTGATAGTTGGGACTCCATGCCAGGGCTGCATACTCTAGCCTCGTCTCACATAGGTTATATATTGGAACCGGATAATATAATAATAATAAATATATATATATATATATATATATATATATATATATATATATATATATATATATATATTACTGTGAGGACGTATGCCTGGGCGCCAATCTGCAGATAACGGTGTTATCTTAGTCTGTGTGAAGGCGAAGGACCACAGGAGGCGAGCACTCACCTCCCGTTGGGCACGGCTGGTGGTTCAATCTGATTACTGATGATTTATGACATGCAGAGTTGATGATATCGATGCTAATGGTCCAGGAAGAGAACACACGCCCGCACGCGCGCACACACACACTCCACCATGCGTTACCTGTGCCCCCACGAGAGTGCCTGGGGCCACGAAGATCACATTCACTCTGGCAGTTGTTTCCCCTCTCCCGGCCCCACTCTCCCTGGCCTCTCCCCCACACTCCCCGGGCTCTCCCCTACTCTCCCTGGCCTCTCCCCCACTCTCCCTGGCCTCCCCCACTCTCCCTGGCCTCCCCCCCCCCACTCTCCCTGCTCTGCCCCCCCACTCTCCCTAACCCCTCTCCTTTCCCTTGTCCGCATTGAAAGGTATTTGAAAGGTTATGATGCAACCTGAATATCTGAACAAGGGCGGAGCGTCGTGTTCACGTGTGTGTGGCTTCAACAGTCAGTCCCACGCTGCCCCGTTTTCTTTACTGAACAATGTGTGTAAACACAACACGCAGAAACTCACAATAGCCTGATATATCAAATGAACAAGTTCACAAGGGCCGTGATGAGGGTTCGAACCTACGTATAGGATGTTCCCAGAAGCGTCTTAGTCAACTGTACCACGACATGGGGTTAAATAAATTGTAGCCTGGAGTGTTACTGCCCTCACCTGGATCCCGCACTGAGAATATGCACTAGTGATCCAGCACTACTGCCCTCACTGGGAATATGATCCATTCCCAGTACCAGCAGCGTGGCCATTCCCAGTACCTCCAGAGTGGCCATTCCCAGTACCAGCAGCGTGGCCATTCCCAGTACCTCCAGAGTGGCCATTCCCAGTACCAGCAGCGTGGCCATTCCCAGTACCAGCAGCGTGGCCATTCCCAGTACCTCCAGAGTGGCCATTCCCAGTACCAACAGTGTGGCCATTCCCAGCAGTGTGGCCATTCCCAGTACCAGCAGCGTGGCCATTCCCAGTACCTCCAGAGTGGCCATTCCCAGTACCAACAGTGTGGCCATTCCCAGCAGTGTGGCCATTCCCAGTACCAGCAGCGTGGCCATTCCCAGTACCAACAGTGTGGCCATTCCCAGCAGTGTGGCCATTCCCAGTACCTCCAGAGTGGCCATTCCCAGTACCACCATACAAATATGCATACACAAGCACACCATTCATGGTCTTCCTTCCCAAAACTCAACAGGTGTGGGACAAGGAAGCGTGGAACAAGACACCTGAGAGTGAGTGCGGACTGACCCCGTCGGAGTCTGTTGAAGAGTTCGTTAACATCTACTGTGTCGTAAGCTCACACGGCACGAGTGTTGGAAATTACAGACTATTGTGGTTAGCGAACAAGGTCGCGTGCCAAGGACCCGAACGCTGATCGACCACTTATGGCAGGATGGGTCGTTACGGAGGCCGCTGGAGGCTGTCGGAGGCATCTGGAAGTAGCTGGACGCAGCTGGAGGCTACTGAAGGCAGCTGGAGGCTACTGAAGGCAGCTGAAGGCTGCTGTCAGCGAACTACTGATGGAAAACATGGTGCGAACGTGCAAGAGTTTGCTTGGAAAATATTGCAGAGGTTGCAAAAGCTCTTAAATACTTATGGCCACATTTATCACGGCGGGGAGAAGGCGGCCCCCTTCTGTGATCACTGGTGAGGCTGACCACTCCTCTCAACCCCCTCACCTTCATTTTTTATATTATATATATTTTTATATATATATTTTTATATATATATATTATATATTTGGAATATGTAGCACTCCACGCGGGTGCTACATATTCCAGAATTGTTCGAAATTAATTCTAATAACGCCTCCTACACGAGTACCTACATTTGACCTCAAGTTTATGTCCGACCTTGCACATGACACTAATGTTGTGTGGGTAATGTGTGTGCCTCGGGGGACTTGCCTCAGAGTATTGTCAACCTTCAATGTCTCTCTCTGTCTCCAGGTCTACACTCTCTTCTGGTACCTCTTGCAGTCTTCTTTCACGTCCCTCCTCCTCCTCAGAATTGTTACATCACCAGAAATCATTTATAAGGAGGAGTCCATCCTCTCTTGGAAGTCCTTCACGTAAATCACGAATAGAATTGGTGCCAATAATGATCCCTGTGGGACACCGCTAAGAATATCTCGTCACATTATGTACTATATGTTACATAGGTGTTCTTGACCCATTGTTACAACTTTCCAGCCACTCTCATGAGTTGCTTCAACTTGAGCACTGGTTTACTGTATCAAATTTGACAGTCTAAAAATCAGCAGTCTGTCCATCCCTGTCAGTCCTGTCTGATTTATGTTACCTTGTAACCGAATTCCATCTGATTTGTGATGCAGGATTTGCTGTCCCTGAATCATGTAGGAGTTCCGCTATAAAAAAAACCTTTTTATCCATATATTATAATAACATATTTCTTAGCATTGTTTCCACGAGCGAACATTGCACGACTGTAAGCGCCACAGTCTGTAGTTTAATACCTCACTTTTGGCTCCATTTTCGTATAGAGGTTACAACATTTCATGAACTTCATCTTTGTGGTAGCTTCAGCGCCTTCGTTCAGTTCCCCTCTACGATCTTCTTTGGTCCCAGAGCCTTTGTTGTGTCCACCTTAAGCTTGTGTGCTTAAGGAGGACACAGCACCATAAGCTGCTGTGTCTCCTTAACACCTTGTAGAAATTCTTCGCCTTAAGTAATCGCAGATCATTCCAATTCCATTTGTTTTGGTACACACTATCTCTGTTCAGGCAACTTCTCTATTTCTATTGTGAAGTTTTCTTGAAATCAGTTGTTTTCATTGTCCACGTCCTTATCATTCTCTGTGAATGTGCCTTCCCTTATCTTCATTACTTGTTCCTATTCTGTCGTTTTCATTTCGACTCAGTTGAGGATCAGTTTGAGTCTGCTTTATCTGCCATATCGTTTTCAAATTGCCTCTCTGCTTCTCTTCTAACTCTGACATACTCACTCCTGCCTTTCTCTTGCCCTCTCTCTCCTTCATGTCGTCATTTTGCCCCCTGTACCTTTCCCACCTTCTCAACCCGCAGGTGAATACGTGACAAATGTTGTAAAAAGTGTGACAATAGTGTGCATTATTGTGCAACGAAGTCATTATAACCTTTAGTAAAGGATATTAGTGTGTGAATGAGGATCCGCGAGACAATTGAAGGATGAAGCAGTCACTGAGGAGTCCCTTGGGTGAAAGTGTCTGGCACCCTCGTGGCCCCATCAGCGGCATCTAGTGGTTTAAGATTCAGCTACTGGGAACAAAACGTTCCAAGTAGCACGGGCTATGGGGAGCCCGTAGTGGACTTACCTGGCACAGGAGCGGGGCTGTAACTTGGCATCTAGTGATATTAACTTGGAAAATAAGTTATGACAGCAGCGGGAGGCGAGGAAGAGAGGTGGAGAAGGTGGAGAGAGAGAGGTGGAGAGAGAGAGGTGGAGAGAAGAGGTGGAGCCAGCACGTGAAGGGAGAGGTAGGGCTTAAGAAGTGAAGGGAAATAGTAACAACTGTTCCATTACACAATGGAATTTTAGTACCATGATACAATGAAGTGACAGTATTATGGCAGAATGAAGCTTCAGTACAATGGTACATTGAAACAACGGTACCTTAATGCAATTAAGCAACGGTGTCATGGTCTAAAGAAGCAACGGTAAAATAAAGCAATAGTACTATGGAACAATTAAGTAACGGTATCATGGTACAATGAAGCATCAGAACCACGGTACAGAGATTCAATGACATCACGATACGAGTATTACCATGGGGACGACAGTGTTATGATCGACTGAGGGAACACCCACATAACACCCACATAACACCCCACATAACACCCACATAACACCCCACATAACACCCACATAACACCCCACATAACACCCACATAACAGGAACAATGTTGTGACCACTGAGCTGTACACAGGTGAAGCAGTCGGTCAAGGAGAGCCATTGTAGCCAGTGATGTATTACAATCTAGGAGTATGTTGCTCAGTGTCGCCACACACACACACACCACACATCCTTCCCCCCCCACTCCTCACAACCCCACACCACACCCCCCATACAACCACACCCCCCCCCATACAACCACAACCCCCCATACAACCACACACCACATTTTCTGCAATACTTGTGAACACTGTACAACCGACGTACGTCACCGCTACACTGAGACACTGTACCAGTGTACCACCAACCACCAAGGGGGAAGAAATCAGAATATTCATATTTCGCCATCAATTGCCTTTTTCTTCTCAGATATGGCAAATCAAAACAGGTTTTATTTTTACCAATTTTCCGTACCAGCTTGGGGGGGGGGACATTTGATCTTCTCCTACCACCTTGAGAAGCTGTTATCGCTGACGGCAGCTTCAGAAACTGCTGTTATCTCTTGATCCAGCTTCAGAATATATATATAGTTAGGTTTTTCTTCTTTCAGTATTATCTGTTGAATAATTGCACACGTAATTGCCCTTGAATTAATAATTTTCCTAAAGCTGCTTTATGTATGATACAGGTTTTTTTTTTTTTGTTTTTGCTCAGTGCGGCAGAGAAACAGTTTAGTTGTTTGGGTTGAGGGAGGCGGCGAGCGGGTCCCAGCGTGACAAAAGCTCCGAATGTATGAGCAGGTGATTCACGCTTGTTTGACCGTGTACTTGTCTAGTGTGTGTTGGTCAGTGTGTGTAAACACAGTCGGCTGTGTGCTTATAGTTTTTCCCCTCTCATTGTGGATTGAGAGTGCACCAGCGGATTGAGGATTGAGAGGGAAGTGGGGGCGGGTGGTGCTCCAGCGTTGACGTCCTCTGACCGCTAGAAGTGGTTACTGTGGCTGGGAAGTTTGTCCGCTAGAAGTGGTTACTGTCTCGCTGGGAAGGTTGTCCGCTAGAAGTGGTTACTCTGTCACTGGGAAGTTTGTCCGCTAGAAGTGGTTACTGTCTCGCTGGGAAGGTTGTCCGCTAGAAGTGGTTACTCTGTCACTGGGAAGTTTGTCCGCTAGAAGTGGTTACTCTCTCGCTGGGAAGGTTGTCCGCTAGAAGTGGTTACTCTCTCGCTGGGAAGGTTGTCCGCTAGAAGTGGTTATTCTCTCGCTGGGAAGGTTGTCCGCTAGAAGTGGTTATTCTCTCGCTGGGAAGGTTGTCCGCTAGAAGTGGTTACTCTCTCGCTGGGAAAGTTGTCCGCTAGAAGTGGTTACTCTCTCGCTAGGAAGGTTGTCTAGAGCAGTGTTGCGAGCTGCAGACATTCATATAGAAACGTGTCGTTTGTGGTGGCAGTTCAATGTCGGCGGAAAATTGGCACCTTCCTTGTGGAGCGGACCTTCCCACAGCCCCCGTACACTGGGGGTTAAATAGTTAGATGTCTAAATACGAAATCTGTACACGCATGTACCGTACGTACGTACATGTGCGTGAGAGAGAGAGAGAGAGGGCAGGGAAGCGTGATTCACAAACAGCAGTACTACATGGGGTGACAGGTGAGCATCCACTTACCTGTGAGGACTGTGGTGGTGGTGAGAGAGCGCGTGTGTGTGGGCAAGTGGCTTGAGTGACACTGGCTCCACCTCCCCCATCACCCACCATCATCACACACCTACTCCCTCCAAGCCCGCCCCACACACTCGTTTTTAGCCTTCACTGTTTTTTCTTCATATATCATATATCATATATATATATATATATATATATATATATATATATATATATATGTCGTACCTAGTAGCCAGAACTCACTTCTCAGCCTACTATGCGAGGCCCGATTTGCCTAATAAGCCAAGTTTTACTGAATTAATATATTTTCTCTAATTTTTTTCTTATGAAATGATAAAGCTACCCATTTCATTATGTATGAGGTCAATTTTTTTTTTATTGGAGTTAAAATTAACGTAGATATATGACCGAACCTAACCAACCCTACCTAACCTAACCTAACCTATCTTTATAGGTTAGGTTAGGTTAGGTAGCCGAAAACGTTAGGTTAGGTAGGTTAGGTTGTCGAAAAAACATTAATTCATGAAAACTAGGCTTATTAGGCAAATTGGGCCATGCATAGTAGGCTGAGAAGTGAGTTCTGGCTACTAGGTACGACATATATATATATATATATATATATATATATATATATATATATATATATATATATATATATATATATATATATATATAAATGTTTTATAAATCTGTAAATTATAGATGACATCCAATTCGTTTCTATTATTATGACATGACAAGAGAGGTGTGAGGATGGGAGGTGGGTGTAAGTAAGTAATTATCAAAAGAAGGCACCAAACCGGGAAGGCTCTGTAGCACCATTAAATGTGCGGAATAATCAGAGGGCGCTAAATATCACCAAGGATGCCAATACGAGTACAAAAACGCATAAGCCGAACGATATAAAAATTATCCGAGTCACCAAGCCGGTTACGGTGGTAGGATGACGGTCACGAGGAAACAACACTTAAGAGTACGTAGTTTGTTACCAGTAACAGACGTGGAGGTGGGTGTAGAGGGTGAACACAGGGAGGGAGGTGACGTGAGAGTCTGGGTGAGTGTTGGGTGAACTCATCCGCTGCTGCTGGAATACACAATTACCGTCCCTCGTTAATAACGACTCGAGGACCAGCTGGACACGAGTGTTACAGCCTTTCGCAAACTTTTTCCCCCCAAGGGTCTCTTATTTAGTGGCAGAATATTGTGGGTGTTGTAGTCTGACAGAGAGCATTGTTCTGTGGATGGTCAGCATGACGCGGAGGGTCGCTGGCTGTGCTCGTGGTCGTTGTTCGAGGGTGTCCTTGGGGCTCTCAGACTCCTGCTGGGATCGTCAATTATTGCTCTATCTTAGTTTTCTGCAGAGGTTGGTAGCACTGGTATATGTTGGTTCTCGCAAAGTTAGGTTAGGTATTTAAGACATTTGTAGTGCATTATATGGTCTGTATCATTGTCGCATTTCACATTCCTATTTATGAAGTTTTTCAGTGTGGGTACTTTGAAGGTTGTGGTCATCTGTGTTTATAGGAACAGTGTGGTGATATGTCTTGTTCAGTGCTGGGTGGAAGGCTAGGCTACGTCAGGTTTAGTGCTGGGTGGAAGGCTAAGGCTACGTCAGGTTAAGTAGTGGGTGGAAGGCTAGGCTACGTCAGGTTCAGTGCTGGGTGGAAGGCTAGGCTACGTCAGGTTCAGTGCTGGGTGGAAGGCTAAGGCTACGTCAGGTTAAGTAGTGGGTGGAAGGCTAGGCTACGTCAGGTTCAGTGCTGGGTGGAAGGCTAGGCTACGTCAGGCTCAGTGCTGGGTGGAAGGCTAGGATACGTCAGGTTCAGTGCTGGGTGGAAGGCTAGGCTACGTCAGGTTCAGTGCTGGGTGGAAGGCTAAGGCTACGTCAGGTTAAGTAGTGGGTGGAAGGCTAGGCTACGTCAGGTTCAGTGCTGGGTGGAAGGCTAGGCTACGTCAGGCTCAGTGCTGGGTGGAAGGCTAGGATACGTCAGGTTCAGTGCTGGGTGGAAGGCTAGGCTACGTCAGGTTCAGTGCTGGGTGGAAGGCTATAGGCTACGTCAGGTTCAGTGCTGGGTGGAAGGCTAGGCTACGTCTGGTTCAGTGCTGGGTGGAAGGCTAGGCTACGTCAGGTTCAGTGCTGGGTGGAAGGCTAGGCTACGTCAGGTTCAGTGCTGGGTGGAAGGCTAGGCTACGTCAGGTTCAGTACTGGGTGGAAGTCTAGGCTACGTCAGGTTCAGTACTGGGTGGAAGGCTAGGCTACGTCAGGTTCAGTGCTGGGTGGAAGGCTAGGCTACGTCAGGTTCAGTACTGGGTGGAAGGCTAGGCTACGTCAGGTTCAGTACTGGGTGGAAGGCTAGGCTACGTCAGGTTCAGTTCTGGGTGGAAGGCTAGGCTACGTCAGGTTCAGTACTGGGTGGAAGGCTAGGCTACGTCAGGTTCAGTACTGGGTGGAAGGCTAGGCTACGTCAGGTTCAGTACTGGGTGGAAGGCTAGGCTACGTCAGGTTCAGTTCTGGGTGGAAGGCTAGGCTACGTCAGGTTCAGTACTGGGTGGAAGGCTAGGCTACGTCAGGTTCAGTACTGGGTGGAAGGCTAGGCTACGTCAGGTTCAGTACTGAGTGGAAGGCTAGGCTACGTCAGGTTCAGTTCTGGGTGGAAGGCTAGGCTACGTCAGGTTCAGTGCTGGGTGGAAGGCTAGGCTACGTCAGGTTCAGTGCTGGGTGGAAGGCTAGGCTACGTCAGGTTCAGTGCTGGGTGGAAGGCTAGGCTACGTCAGGTTTAGTGCTGGGTGGAAGGCTAGGCTACGTCAGGTTCAGTCCTAGGTGGAAGGCCAGCCTAAATTCAGTACTGGGCGGCAGATTACTATAAATGAGAACACGAGAGGTGTCAGAATTAATCGGTTACGAGTATCTGCTCGAGTCTACCTACTTGGAGGAATAAATCCCACAGAAAGCAAATTCACAGATGATGATGGAGACATTCCTAAATCTTTCAGGGTGTATAGTGGTCAGAGCAGCAGTCACTGACCGAAGCAAGGAGCCCGGGGTTCCAACAGCGGGGTAGTAAAGCTGATCTTATGCCTAACACCACGTCAACATCTAGCAATATAATACGATTATTGTCACTTTTTTACAGTAAATTTCAAACCGACTTCTGCCTCATCCACTAACAAAGAGTGCTCAGGTAGCCCCTTGTGAAGGGCGGGCAGGTGAGTTGACAGTATAATCCGAGTGAAGGGCTGGCAGAGGAACGCATAGTATACCCCGAGTGAAGGGCTGGCGAGAGGACCGATGGTATACTCTGAGTGAAGGGGAAGCAATATTGTGCAAATTGTGACATGAGAGGCAGGAGCGGCGCTGAAGTAAAGGCACAATGGCCACCCTCTCTCCAGCTATGATTATCCTAGAGTGAAAGTGTTTCCTGGGTCACGGGAGCTCCAGGGGTCAGCCAGGTCGGTGTTCCATGGTGTTTCCTGGGCCACGGAGCTCCAGGGGGTCAGCCATGCTGACGTTACGACTGGTGATGGGGGAACTGGACGACGTCACGACTGGTGACGAGGAACTGGATGATGTCATGGAGAGCAGAAGGCTGACTAGCACATGTACATCTGTATTCGTGTGGATTCTGTCACTCCACTTCGGGTGCTGAAGGAGCCGTTGTTTGACACTAACATTGTGTCGTGGCAGACCCTCCACAACACTACTCAGTCCACTGCTGGCTCTGGGGCCCTTGTGCAACGCCCTCAATACCGTGGAGGTGCGTGTCCTCTCCATATACTCTCACCAGCGTCGCTAATTCCCAAACCTGAGCGTCATTTGACGTTTTTCCGTATAACGGAAATTAAATATTTATGGTTTTCCTCGTCTCTGTAGCATGACTTCATCCTGTCTTGCATTTCGTCACGATTAGTGGTGTTGACTTGTACGACAGTGAACCCAGGAGACGTCCAGGGCGCATGAAGGCTGCGAGCTGGCCCGTTGAGGGACCTCTCCAGACTATGGGCCCAGACCGTTGAGGAACCTCTTACATGCTGTAGACCCGCCCGTTAAATAAGCTTTAAGTACATTGAATCACCCCCTTCCCCCTCACTATTTTCTGATGGTTGGCTTGGACGTCTAACGCACTATAGACAGCGCCTATTGGACAAGCTTTAACGGTAAACTAATGGTCGAATCGACTATTGGAAATGTCTAGCTAACCTAACGCCCAATTCCTAGCGATCAACGCCCTTTGCAACAGCTGTTACCCAAGCAGCAGCCTGCACGACACGGTCAGTAGGTCCAGAAATATTATCGTTTATGGAGGATGGATAGCCTAGCCTCGCTACAACACAGCATGTTGGAGTTCATTGTTATGAATCCAAGGTATGAATCCCAGGGTTTCATACCATGGACAATTTTGCTTTGACCGATAATCAGATAATCAACATTAACAAATGTTGATTATCTGATCTAGAGAACAGTATTTAAATATTTAAACTCAAAATTACAGTCACCAGATGGTGGTCGTGACAGGCCAGATGGTGGCAAGTTATATTGTACTCGAGCTCCTTGTAGTCTTCCATAATATTCATCATTTATGTAATTTTTGCATCAGCAGCAGAGACTTTAATGAAGGAGTCTGCGTACACCCTGAGTGTGTGCTCACCTAGTTGTGCTTGCGGGGGTTGAGCTTTGGCTCTTTGGTCCCGCCTCTCAACTGTCAATCAACTGGTGTACAGATTCCTGAGCCTACTGGGCTCTATCATATCTACATTTGAAACTGTGTATGGAGTCAGCCTCTACCACATCACTGCCTGATGCATTCCACCTGTTAACTACTCTGACACCAAAAAAGATCTTTCAAACGTCCCTGTGGCTCATTTGGGTACTCAGTTTCCACCTGTGTCCCCTTGTTCGCGTTCCACCCGTGTTAAACAGTTTCTCTTTATCTACCCTGTCGATTCCTCTGAGAATTGTGTAGGTAGTGATCATGTCTCCCCTTACTCTTCTGTCTTCCAGTGTCGTGAGGTGCATCTCACGCAGCCTTTCCTCATAACTCATGCCTCTTAGTTCTGGGACTAGCCTAGTGGCATACCTCTAAACTTTTTCCAGCTTCGTCTTACGCTTGACAAGGTACGGGCTCCATGCTGGGGCCGCATACTCCAGGATTGGTCTTACATATGTGGTATACAAGGTTCTGAATGATTCCTTACACAGGTTCCTGAAGGCAGTTTTGATGCTAACCAGCCTCGCATACGCCATTGTTATTCTTTTTATGTGGGCTTCAGGAGACAGGTTTGGTGTGATATCAACTCCTAGATCTTTCTCTGTCCGTTTCATAAAGGACTTCATCTCCCATTCGGTATCTTGTGTCTGGCCTCCTATTTCCTCCGCCTAATTTCATTACCTTACATTTACTCGGGTTGAAATTTAGTAGCCATTTGTTGGATCATTCATTCAGTCTGTCTAGGTCATCTTGTAGCCTCATACTATCTTCCTCTGTCTTAATCATCCTCATAATTTTTGCATCATCATCAAACATTGAGAGGAACGATTCTATACCCTCTGGTAGATCATTTACATATATCAGAAATAGTATAGGTGCAAGGCCTGAACCCTGCGGGACTTCACTGGTGACGCCTCGCCAATCTGAGGCCTGACCCCTCACAGTGATCCGCTGTCTTCCGTTACTTAGGTACTCCCTTATCCAATGGAGTACCTTCCCTTTCACTTCTGCCTGCATCTCCAAAGTAGTTGGCAGTGGCCTATATGTGTGTGTGTGTGTGTGTGTGTGTGTGTGTGTGTGTGTGTGTGTGTGTGTGTGTGTGTCCATCCTGTGAAGATATTCCACTCACTCAAGAATGTGAAACCACTATTACATCTCAGCATTCCTGAAATCACAAAGTCAAAGACTGAGACGAGGCACCACAGTATGGTAAGTCCAGCTTCCAGACCAGGAGGGCGAGGGGCCAAGGCAGCCCTGGAGGACACAGATAAGCACTACGCCGTTAACTACAAGGACAGTCTGTCCCTGATATGATAAATGGTTGAAGCGATTGATCGGTATTTTATCGCTTATGACAGCTAGCCATCACCGGAGCATGCGGGCGACTTTCACTGCGTTGGTCCTCAACTGCAGTGAAGGGTGAGGGCTGGCCCGCTTGTCTCTCCAGGGAGGGTGAGGGCTGGCCCGCTTGTCTCTCCAGGGAGGGTGAGGGCTGGCCCGCTTGTCTCTCCAGGTGAGGGTGAGGGCTGGCCCGCTTGTCTCTCCAGGTGAGGGTGAGGGCTGGCCCGCTTGTCTCTCCAGGGAGGGTGAGGGCTGGCCCGCTTGTCTCTCCAGGGAGGGTGAGGGCTGGCCCGCTTGTCTCTCCAGGGAGGGTGAGGGCTGGCCCGCTTGTCTCTCCAGGTGAGGGGTGAGGGCTGGCCCGCTTGTCTCTCCAGGTGAGGGGTGAGGGCTGGCCCGCGTGTCTCTCCAGGTGAGGGCTGGCCCGCTTGTCTCTCCAGGTGAGGGCTGGCCCACTTGTCTCTCCAGGTGAGGGGTGAGGGCTGGCCCGCGTGTCTCTCCAGGTGAGGGCTGGCCCGCTTGTCTCTCCAGGTGAGGGCTGGCCCGCTTGTCTCTCCAGGTGAGGGGTGAGGGTTGGCCCGCGTCTCTCTCCAGGTGAGGGCTGGCCCGCATGTAGGGTGGAGGTGCCTGTAGGCGGCCACCTTACAAGGCTCTTCCCGATGTTTATTTTTACGTAAGAGCTGTTCGAAAGGAATTTACTCGTCACAAATAATATCTTGGGAGCACAATATATATATATTTTAAGACATTCTCTCCTCAAATATGTAAATATATCCGTCAATATGATGATAACTAAACGCGCAGTAGAGCAAGGGCGCATCTTAGCGGTCCGGGATATTTGACTTTCGTAAAAAACTATTAAATTTTAACAAAATATTGAAGATATTGATAGACTAACATGCTTTTTCCCCTCGTTCAAGCCAAGGATGGTCGTGTAGGGCGTAGAGACACTTCCTGATCCACCAGACTGTGAACACTTCCCGGGTGAGAGGAGTGTGGTGAGGATTACCTCCTGGTCTCACCAGATGGCCGGGCTCCCAAGGGTCTGGCATCAAGTAATGCTTGTGTTTTGATGAAGAAACGAGAGAGATCCTGACTGTTGCAGGCGACTACTGAAGGTGGGGCAGTGTGTATGTGTGTGTGTGTGTGTGTGTGTGTGTGTGTGTATGTGTGTATGTGTGTATGTGTGTATGTGTGTATGTGTGTATGTGTGTGTGTGTGTGTGTGTGTGTAATAACAAACATACAATGGTGAACCCCTACACGGCTGCAACAGCAATCATCCACGCGACGCCTGGAGTATGCGGCACCAGCATGGAGCCCGTACCTTGTCAAGCACAAGACGAAGCTGAAAAACGTTCAGAGGTATGCCATTAGCTAACGACACTTGAATTCGGAAGTGTAAGGGGAGACATGATCACTACCTACAAAATTATCAAAGGGATTGACAGGGTAGATAAGGATAAACTATTCAACACGGGTGGGACTCGAACAAGGGGTCACAGGTGGAAACCGAGTACCCACATGAGCCACAGGGACGTTAGAAGGAACTTTTTCGGTGTCAGAGTAGTTAACGCATGGAATGCATTAGGCAGTGATGTGGTGGAGGCTGACTCCATACACAGTTTCAAATGTAGATATGATAGAGCCCAGTAGGCTCAGGAATCTGTACACCAGTTGATTGACAGTTGAGAGGCGGGACCAGAGCCAGAGCTCAACCCCCGCAAGCACAACTAGGCGAGTGCACAGCTACAGCAGTGATAATCCACCGGGCTACAGAACTCATCATCTACACGACTGTATTCCTACTGGCAAGGAATCAATGCAGAGTCATCTCAGTCTTGTGAGTGTCGATGCTCGACACGCATTATCAACACACGATAAATGAAAGAAATTAAAAATTGGAGAGTCCGAGATCAGAAAATTTGAAATTTTCTCTAAACAGCCCCACTTCGTCAATGCCAAATGCTCGTTAATTCAACCAACAAACCCGTTCATGAATGAAAAACTGTTTACACGAATGACAAGCGATGACGTTCGGTGATTTCTCGAACAGTCCTTCGCTGACAACTTCTGTTCGAATGGCAGCTCTGTAAATGCTTTATCCATGTAATTCAAATACAAACACAGTTTTTCCATTTATAAACAAGGGTTTGATAACTAGATTAACGAGCATTTACCTTTGTTGATGAGGACAGGCTGTTAAATATATGACTGCGTCTCTGGGAACAGCTGCTGCTGCTGCTCTAGGACAAGCCTCGCCCGAGTTAAAAGATTTACCAGTATAATAAAAACACCTAACTTAACCTACCCTAAGCCTAACACCATATAAAACTATGATTAATACAAAAATTAATTTCTATTTGAGAAAACACCGTTATACCTTATAATGTACAGAACAATTCATGAATGTGTATGGACGAGTATAGCTAGGCTGCTTGTAAAGTACATTTAATTTTTAAACAAGAAGAGTTATAAAAATCTTAAGTTTCAGGTCAGAAAGAGTTGGATCTCACGGGATCCAACTCTTGGTCAAAAAGAGTTGGATCCCGTGACAGTAGTTTGAAATAGCAATCGGATTCGAAGCAGATAAACTAAATTCTGTTACGCCTTCCATCTAAACTCCATCATCCTTGGTCCTCAAGGTTCCATTTTGTTGAATTTTTTGTTTTGTTTTGTGGCAAATACCAAGGCTAGACAAGTGTTTTATTATTATTATTATCATTATTGTTCTACCACAGACGTGGCCACACATTTACAATGCTAACCAGCATATATACATTTTCTTCTGTCCTCCATGGACGGGGTTAAGAGATTTGTTAAACATGAGCTCTCGGTAGACGGGAGCGAGTAACACACAAGCTTACCGTACAAGACCGACGCGTTCCACACCTCACCGTCCCTATGGTCCTCAGGGAGTCGTAGTGTCCTTAGTGAGTCACAGGTTTGCTAAACTGGTAAGGCAAAACCATCACACACACACACACACACACAGGACTTCTCCCACCAGAACTTGATTAAGATGCATAGCAGTGATGGTGGCTGATGGAGGTGGTGACTACGGGGGGGCTCACCATAGCCCGTGCTACTTGGAATTTTTTGTTCCAGATAGCAAATCTTAAATACCAGCAAACAAGGAGGTGGTGATGGGGGCGGCGCTGGTGTCGGCGGTGATGGAGGAGGTGGTGCTTGTGGTGGTGATGGTGGTGGTAGTGGCGGCTGCGGCAGTGATGGTGGTAGTGGCGGCTCCGGCGGTGTCCGGGGCGGCTCGTCGCCTGCGGTGAGGTGAGGTGAGGTGGGAGGGGGGGGGGTGTGGACACGGGGGAGGTATGATAATCTTCGCTGTAAATCACCGATCACGTTTCTCTAATTTAATATATAATTATCATAAGATTTATTGTCGACCTAAAGTTTCTCCGGTACAGTTTGAAATTACCAGATTGCTGGCAGAGTAGTTAACGTACTGGAGTGACATCAATTAAACCATCCGTAATTTAAGGTTCGGTTTGATTTAGTACCAGTACTCAGCCCTTCCCCAACACTACGCTTGTTAATCCAATAAGCAAAGTACCCATTGTTTATGAGTGAAACCTGGTTTTAAACACGACACACAACTGATGATTATCGAACTTTCCTCGAATATTGTTTCGTTACCTTCCTATGTTCGAATCAACCCGTCCTCAGACCAAGTCCATTCCATCCAGCGGTCGACCCCCAAAGACGCGTTCATATATTTTAACATGATGTTCATTCAAAACAGGAATTTTCCAAAATAAAAAAATAGTATGATTCTATATTACCATATTGTAAATATTTAGGCATTGGTTAGGTTAGGTGTTTAGGATCTGTTAGCGATTATTTGTATTTGTAGTACGTGGGTGAAGCATTTACAGCGTTGTGGTTCGAACAAAATTCGTCAGTGAAGCACTTGTTCCGGAAGTGTTCGAACGTCAGCAGTTGTGAATCGTGTGTAAACCGTTTATTCTTCATACACAGGGGGTTTGGCGGGTGCATGGGGCCAGATTCACGAAAGCACTTACACTAGCACTTACGAACGTGTACATCTTTCCTTAATCTTTGACGGCTTTGGTTACATTTATTAAACAGTTTACAAGCATGAAAACTTCCCAATCAACTGTTGTTATTGTTCTAAACAGCCTCCTGGTGCTTCGTAGCTCATTAACTGTTTAATAATTGTAAACAAAGCCGCCAAAGATTGAGAAAAGATGTACAGGTTCGAAAGTGCTTTCGTAAGTGGTTTCGTGAATCTGGCCCCAAGTGCTTGTAATCCCGCTGCCAACCCCCGCTGTAAATAATCCCCGCAGCGTAATCCCGCTGCCACAGGTGGATTTGTTCCTCACAGAGGTCATTTACAAATAATCGTCAACACAGCCTAAACCCTAACCTAACCTATTCCTAGAACTCTAATATATAATAATATTAATATATAATAATACTAATATATGATAATATAAATATATAAATGAGAACACATCAATTTTTAATACGCATTACCTTAAAATTGATCAATGCGCCTTTTGGAATGGCCGTGGGACTATCAATGAATGATTGAAAAGTTTAACCCACTTACTACATATATAAATAATTGTCAACAGAAGCTAAACACCTAACCTAGCCTAACCTAACTCAACCTAACGTAACCTAACCTAACTCAACCTAACCTTACCTAACCTACGCCTGCCTTTTCACAACATTCCAAAATATAATATTAATTTATATTCGAAAAAATCCTATTTTGAATTCACGGTTCATTAAAATTTATGAATACGTCTTTGGGGGTCGGCGGCCGGATGGACGAGTATGCCCGAGGACAGGTTCCTATACCCTCGAGCAGCCTGGTTTTGGTTGTATTTGTCCTGAGGCTCGTCAACCACGGGTAGGTTATTATGACCACCACAGAAGCTCACTGACCAGCCAGCAACCATACTTCACTGCTGATCATCCTGCCCCTCCGCCCAAAATGCTGCTACTTGTGTGTGTTCCGCTGGCCAGTAGGTAACGTAGAGCCTGTAGGGAAGGAAGGAGTGGTCTGGAGGCATCATGGAGGCGACCTCAGGGTGGGAATGTAACAAAAAAATCCTCCTCGAAAAGGATTTAGATTTTCAGTTTACCACAAGTCCACGGGTGATGGCGTGTAGCCGCCCATGACGGCAGGTGAGAGAGTGTGGCAGCACAGCCAGTGATGGCAGTTATCACTGATGTGTGAAGGTCTTTGCTGATACCCAGCAGGTGATTGATATTTGTAACGTCAAACCGACGCTGTACACCAACAGTCAGACGGAACACCGGTCCCCAGGAACTCCCCCCCTGGGGTACAGCCACCACCGGGGGTACAGCCACCACCGGGGGTACACAACAGGTACCACAAAATGCGACAAGACGACTCGTAAGTTTGGGAGATAATGAAGAGGTTGAGGTGTATCTTATTGTCTCACTCAACCTCCTTGAATTATGAAGAAGATCACAGGAGAAGGAGGAAGACAAGACATTATGGCCGACAGTGGTCCCTTAACTACTAATGACTCAACTACAATCATTTCCAGCAGCGACTGAATCACCAACGAATTGAGACTCGCTGGAAAATGCAGCCAAAGTTGTTATGTGAAGTTTTTCATAGTTATTAAGATAATTTCCATGATATAATTAAAATAAAAAAGTGTGTGTGTGTGTGTGTGTGTGTGTGTGTGTGTGTGTGTGTGCGTGTGTGTGTGTGTGTGTGTGTGTGTGTGTGTGTGTGTGTGTATGTGTATGTGTATGTGTGCGTGTGCGTGTGTGTGTGTGTGTGTGTGTGTGTGTGTGTGTGTGTGTGTGTGTGTGTATGTGTATGTGTGTGTGTGTGTGTGTGTGTGTGTGAGTGTGTGTGTGTGTGTGTGTGTGCGGGTGCGCGTGTGTGTGTGTGTGTGTGTGTGTGTGTGTGTGAGTGTGCGCGCGCTCTTATAACTTTCGCTGGAACATTTCTACAACCTGAGCGCACAATTAAACACGTGGTTTTTTTTCATAATACATAATATTCACTTTTGGATGACATGTGGACATGTGTGAGCCAGAGTGAAAGTGGAGTCACGCTACGACTCCTGCTGCTGGAGGCTGCGAGTAGCTCACTCTGGCCCTCAGCCTCCACGCTTCACCTTACTCTCCTTACTTAATGTACCAACCATGACTTACACACGGGATCACCATAGCCCGTGCTACATGGACACTTCATCCTGAGTAGCTAAATCTTTAACAACTACAGCAACAACAGTTAATGCTACAGTACGGGCTCACCATAGCCCGTGCTACATGGACACTTCGTTCTGAGTAGCTAAATCTGAAACAGTTAATGCTCAGACAGCACCGCTCCTATGCCAGGTAAGTCCTCTACGGGCTCACCATAGCCCGTGATACTTGGAACTTGTTCCGAGTAGCTGAATCTATAACAACAGTTAAAGCTTTTCACAGATTAAGGAGCAAATCAAGAAGAAAATGCTCCCAACTATCAAGTCGCCACAGAGCCAAAGTAGCAGAAGGAAGATCCACTGCGATACGGTACGAACAAGCCACTGGCTACTCCTCTTTCAAGCCTGACAAAAAGATATCCAGAGACATTGCAGTAGCCATGCACAGACTCAGACTTGGTTACAAGTTCTGCTGGGAGGTAATGAACCCAATAGTTAAAAGAGTGTCACATCTGTGGAACAGAAGCAGAGGCGCCACTATTGCACTACTTACTGGAATGTGAAGCTACTGAAGCCCTGCGCATCAAACTCAACATTAAACCAACGACAACAGCTGCATTACATGCACATTCCACAGCGACTACAATGATTAGAAAAGCCGTTGAGGAATGGGACTTACTGGTGAACATTCTGTATCTACATCCGCCACCAAGATAATGTTATTAAAACAAGACTAAAACCAGTGCACTAAAACAGAAGCGAAAAAAGAAACAGGGAAAAAGGAGGAAACCCCACCTCCATTTAAAAACTTTGACCCAAATATCACAGTAATACTGTTATCGCGAGTAACCGAACTCAATTACGGGCTCACCATAGCCCGTGCTACATGGACATTTCGTTCTGAGTAGCTAAATCTAAAACAACAACAGCTAATGCTCACACAACCCGGCTCCTGTGCCAGGTAAGTCCACTACGGGATCACCATAGCCCGTGCTACTTGCAACTTTTTGTCCCAATAACTGAATCTAAAACAACAACTAATGCTCTTACGGGCTATTCATGCCCGTGCCACATCTTGGGTTAGCTTAACCTCCATCAATCAATCGCTAATGCTCGATCCTGCAGACACAAATAGATGACTACACGCACACTCACACATTAACTAGAAGGCACTTTAAAAACAGGTCCTGCAAGGTTGCAGAACTGCGTTATCCAGTGTGGTCACGCGGGCGGGCTGCCGGGGCCCAAGAACCCGACCTCACCTGGTGTCACCTGACGTCTGTATCAACAACATAGGTAAACCAACCCACCTAATTCATCGTAGGCAGCTGGTCTACCCTGGTGTACCATCCCACATGATGGGAGACAATAATATAGGGTGAAAAACTTACACACGCGCGCGTGCAGGGACAGCAATACACACTCACGCACGTGCACACACGCACGTGCACGTACACCTGCACTATCATAAACATCCATCATTCATAATACCTCGACCAACACTGTTCCCTGGAATACTTTTCTGTTATTTTCTGTTTCCCCCCAGTCTGTGAACCCCAGTCTGTGAACCCCAGTCTGTGAACCCCAGGCTGTGAACCCCAGTCTGTGAACCCCAGGCTGTGAACCCCAGGCTGTGAACCCCAGTCTGTGAACCCCAGTCTGTGAACCCCAGTCTGTGAACCCCAGTCTGTGAACCCCCAGTCTGTGAACCCCAGTCTGTGAACCCCAGTCTGTGAACCCCAGGCTGTGAACCCCAGTCTGTGAACCCCAGGCTGTGAACCCCAGGCTGTGAACCCCAGTCTGTGAACCCCAGTCTGTGAACCCCAGTCTGTGAACCCCAGTCTGTGAACCCCAGTCTGTGAACCCCAGTCTGTGAACCCCAGGCTGTGAACCCCCAGTCTGTGAACCCCAGTCTGTGAACCCCAGGCTGTGAACCCCAGTCTGTGAACCCCAGTCTGTGAACCCCAGTCTGTGAACCCCAGTCTGTGAACCCCAGTCTGTGAACCCCAGGCTGTGAACCCCCAGTCTGTGAACCCCAGTCTGTGAACCCCAGGCTGTGAACCCCAGTCTGTGAACCCCAGTCTGTGAACCCCAGTCTGTGAACCCCAGTCTGTGAACCCCAGGCTGTGAACCCCAGTCTGTGAACCCCAGTCTGTGAACCCCAGTCTGTGAACCCCAGGCTGTGAACCCCAGTCTGTGAACCCCAGTCTGTGAACCCCAGTCTGTGAACCCCAGGCTGTGAACCCCCAGTCTGTTAGTCTTGATTGGGGGAACAGGTGAGAACGAGGCGCCTATATTGCAGGTGTGTGTGTGTGTGTGGACCCAGATACCTGTGTGTGGCAGTGGTGTAGGTCACGGAGAAAGACAGGTGTGTGCCGGAGTAACTGTCTTGTGGGCTACCCCAACACCTGGAGGTCAAAGGTCACGCCAGACGGAGACTCTCAACTCAAAAGACAACACTGATCCTTTTTTGTGTTCCAAGTTACCTTAATTATATTGTCTTTCTTATGGCGTCTCGTGTGTCTGAGTGGCACGCGAGGGTGTGTGTGTGTATGTTTGGTGAGGGTGTGTGTGTGTGTGTGTTTGGTGAGGGTGTGTGTGTGTGTGTGTTTGGTGAGGGTGTGTGTGTGTATGTTTGGTGAGGGTGTGTGTGTGTGTATGTTTGGTGAGGGAGTGTGTGTGTGTGTTTGGTGAGGGAGTGTGTGTGTGTGTGTTTGATGAGGGAGTGTGTGTGTGTGTTTGGTGAGGGTGTGTGTGTATGTATGTTTGGTGAGGGAGTGTGTGTGTATGTTTGGCGAGGGAGTGTGTGTGTATGTTTGGTGAGGGTGTGTGTGTATGTATGTTTGGTGAGGGAGTGTGTGTGTGTGTTTGGTGAGGGTGTGTGTATGTTTGATGAGGGAGTGTGTTTGGTGAGGGTGTGTGTATGTTTGATGAGGGAGTATGTGTATATGTTTGGTGAGGGTGTATGTGTGTATGTTTCATGAGGGAGTATGAGCGTATGAATGAATACTTAAAGCCCAACTATAAGCCTTTATATGCGACTGAGTATAATTTAAAAGTGGAGTATATGTGAATTAATTAAGTGCTATTTCGGGTTTTTAAAGAGCACATATGACATATTTAAGAACATATGCGATTTCTCTAACAGTACGTGTGTGTGTGTTTATGTGTGTATGTATGTTTATGAGTGTGTTTGTGTGCACATACATGTGTGTGTGTGTGTGTGTGTGTGTGTGTGTGTGTGTGTGTGTGTGTGTGTGTGTGTGTGTAGGTATGCAAATGTCGAACTGTGAAACAATGTAGATTACGTATAAATCTGTCCACTGAGGCAAACTTTAACCGGATAACACCAGCGGTGTATGCAAGACATTACAAGCACTCGGTATGGAAGAAATCCGTCAAAACACTGTACAGGTCAACATGGCAGTCCAACATGGCAGGCCAACATGGCAGGCCAACTGTGGAACATGTGGCCCCAACATGGGCCCCATATCTCCTCAAACACAACATGAAGCAGGAGAAAGTCCAGAGGAATGTCACTGAACAAGTCCAGAGAAGAGGCATGCATTAAGGCGAAATACTGAAGACGTTGTTCCTCACGTCAGACGACGACTGAAGAATCAAGAGGAAGATATGATCACGACATAAAAAATACTCTGGGGGAATTGTCAGGGGTAGACATTGGCAGGGAGGACATGAATAAGAGGCACAGGTGAGAACTGTAACTATCTGAATGACCCACACACACACACACACACACACACACACACACACACACACACACATGAGAGATACAACTTCTTTAGCGTCAGAAAAGTATAAATATGGAATGAATTTGAAAGTTAATTGGTGGAGATCGGTCACCACATACAACATTCTCAGGGGAATTGACAGGGTAAACAGATTATTTAGCACAAAGGGGACACAGGTGGAAACTAAGTACCCAAATGAGCCACAGGGACGTTAGAAAGAACTTTTTCAGTGTCAGAGTAGTTAACAGATGGAATGCTTTAGACAGTGATGTGGTGGAGGCTGACTCCATACACAGTTTCAAATGTAGATATGATAGAGCCCCAGTAGGCTCAGGAACCTGTACACCAGTTGATTGACGGTTGAGAGGCGGGACCAAAGAGCCTAACTTCAACCCCCGCAAGCACTACAAGTTGAGTGCACACACACACACACACACAGAGCCACTCCCCCCCCCCACTATCCCCCATCCCCTCCTCCCGCCCAACCTCTAACAATCATCCATAATAAGTACGTGACCTTAATTGCCAATTCCCGCGTGGTGGTTCCGGCGGTACTGCGTCTGGCCGCCCCTCCCGACGGCGCTGAACGCGGTCGCTACTGAATATGATCACTCACTATTACTTACGTCATAAAATGCAATTAACACTAAAATGTGTAAATTCATATATAAAATAGATTTAGATAAAGCAGGTTAAAGAGACGATAATTTAACACGTGTCAGACGTGACTGTGTGTTAGACGTGACTGTGACGGGAGGAAGACAGCTGTATAACAGGGGGTGACACAGCTGAGGACGGCGAGGGACAGGGCCCACTCATTCATGAGACCGAAGTATCCTCATGTTACTTCCTACCTGGAGCCTGAAGCGCAGTAATCACCACAATCACTTCACAACTGAAAGGATCTGGATTCGAGTCCTACAACAGAATGGAGACGTTTGGGCACGTTTCCTTTCACCTGACGCCTCTATTTACCTAGCAGTAAATAGATACCTGAGAGCAAGGCTATTGTTGTGGTTTGCATCCCGGGGAAAGTCGGCCATATGCCCATAGCACCTCGATAGACCTAACAGGCATCCTGTCCCCGGACAAAAGGAAACCATCGGATAAGTAAATCTATCCCTCAACATATCCCTATCCCCTCTTGCCCTCAAACTCCCCCATCCGCTCCCTACCCTCATATCAATCCCTCCTAGCCTTCCAGTCATTAATCCAAGGGTTGTTTTGTCTCTCCTTCGGTCCGACGTGTTTACGGTCGAGAGCAGGCGTCACCAGACACAACCCGGGAGGACAGGCTCAAGCGACTAGCCATAGACGTCAGGCCACACACACACACACTGTAAGGCCGAGTGTAAGGTTCTATCCCCCACCACGTCGGTGGATAGATGATCATGAACCATTCGTTAAGAGAGAGGACAGAGGCAGTGTTCAAACTAAGACACGGCAGCACCAGAGGACACAGACGGATGCTGGAGACACAGATGAAGGAGCACCAGAGGACACAGACGGATGCTGGAGACACAGATGAAGAAGCAGAGGACACAGACGGATGCTGGAGACACAGCTGAGCCGGGACAGACGTCACCGGGGCCAGAGTCCCCGGTACAAGGACCGGTCCACAAGAGGTGGTGGGACAGGTAAACACAATAAACATCTTCGAAAGGAAACAAGACAAGAAACAGGAGGAAATCAGGTAAGTGTGATGGGGGGGGGGGAGATGAACAAGCGTGACTGGATGGCCAGAAACGAGTCATTATCAGACCAGCAGGTGGAGAGGCGGGGCTGAGGAGCTGTTGCTCAACCTTGTAAAGACAGTTAGATGTCTTAAAGACACGCTCATTCACACTCGTCGACACACTGACCTACTGCGCCTGCACGCTCACCACCAGCCACACTGACCTCCACACTGTCACACTGACCTTCACACTGTCCCAACGCACACAAACATACCATACCTACCACTACCAAAACATACCATGAACTCAGATTACCACCAATACCAGTACATACCCCACTCTTACCCCCCCCCCCCCGTTCTCATCACACTCACCAGCACCCTTCCCCCACCAGAACGACCATCCCCTCCCCCATCCCTCTCCCTCTTCCATCACGGACAGTTAATGAACTGTCCTTGGTGGTAGAGCAGGTGGTAGTGGTGGTAGTGGTGGTAGTAAGCGTGGAAGTGGTAGTGGTGTTATAGGGGGGGTGTTTCAGGAAGTGGTGTTACCTGGTATGGTATTAGTGGTGGAGATGATGACGTTAGTGGGGGATAGTGGTGTGGGGAGGTGGTGGTAGTGGTGGTAGTGTGGGGGAAGGGAGGTAGTGGTGGTAGTGGGAAGGGGAGGTGGTGGTAGTGGGGAGGGGTGGTGGTGGTAGTGCTGGCAGTAACTATTGTGGTGTTCTCGTGGTACTGATTTGCAGACTGCTCACGTCCGAACACCGGAAGTAAGTTTAGTGTGTAGTGGATCTTCGAGGGAGGTTATCATGTGTACACACCTGGCCTTGCTGGTGTCGGGTGTGTGTTTATGTAATACAGACTATATGCATGTGTACACACGCATATGTAATGTTTATGTAAAAATAATCCACGTGTGGGAGAAATCAACATGTTGTTATTTAATATGCACACACACACACACATACACACACACACACACACACACACACACTCACACACACACACACACACACACACACACACACACACACACACACACACACACACACACACATACACACACACACACACACACCCACACACACACACACACACACACACACACACACACACACACACACACACACATACACACACACACACACACACACACACACACACACACACACACACACACACACACACACACACACACACACACACGGTGATACTGAAGCCAGTGTAGGAACACTGTGTGGGTCGCCTCACCACACTATTTAACTCCTCGCTGGTAAAGAAAGATCTTCCAAGCAGTAGGAAAAGACCTAATGTGCAAATATACAAAACAGGGGAAAACTACAAAATACTACAAACTACATTATACAAAACAGGGGAAACGTAACAACCGCTGAACTACAGACCAGTCTCACTAACAAGCAGTCACTGCAAATTGCTAGTGAGACTGATCACAAGCACAATCCGAACACTTAAAACAGTTAAAGTTTGTCTCCAAATAAACAATTATTGAAGGAAAAATCCAGCTTAACAAACGTATTCAAATTCTACAATAAGATGACGGAATTAAGAAAAGAGAGGGACAGGGATGGACAGGCTGGATATTCCTCTATTTTACACAGGCCCCTCACAAGAGACCCTTAATGACACTACAGAAGTAGGCAGGTGGGCAGGTGGGCAGGTGGGTTGAGAGGACAGGTGGGCAGGTGGACAGGTGGGCAGGTGGGTCGGGAGGACTGCCCAAGTGGGTAATGGAATACCGCGCAGGAAGGAAACAAAGGGTCACAATGAACATACCAGAGGAGAGAGTGGTAACTAAGGCAGTACTACCAGGTAGACGCGTCGTTAATATATGTAAACGTGACAAACTAAATTGTCTCGTTCGTATAAATGTTGGGAGAAGTTGCAAAAATAATGAAAATAAATTAGAATAAAATGAGACGAAGATGCAATATGGGAGACGATGTCTGGAACGTGATCTTGGTATACCTGAAGTCTGGCTGCTACAATAATCAAACAAAATACAAAGTTATGAGAACACGAACAAGACCGAACCCCCAAAAAATGTACAACAGGAGTTTGAATAAGAAAGAATCTTCATTTTAAACGAGAAAAAGTTCAGAAAGTGGCAGCATAAGTAGGATGACGTCAGCAAGACGTGAGCTGAGGAGAAGACTGTGAGAGCTGCACGGGAGGAGGACTAGAGGAGACATGATAACGACATGTAAGATTCCAAGAGTATTGACAAACTAGTTAAGAAGGCTTCAATGCCATGAACAGCAGAACAAAGGAGGTACATAGAGGGGAAATTAAGGCTCAAATTAGTCAGAAAGAAACTGTACGAGTTAGAGCTGTCAGTAAGTGGACTGTGTTAGACGAGGTCCGGGGTTGAGGCTCTCAGGGCACGATGTTTAACGCTAAGTAATGAAAAACAGGTGAATCGAATTATTTTATTAAACCAAGAACTTTCGGAAGGCGGCTTCGAGGATCCTCCCTGTTAGCACATCCAGATGAGTACATCCAGGTGTGTACATGCAGGTGTGTACAGGCAGGTGTGTACACCCCCACACGCACGCCTGGCCACGTTCCGCTGATACAAGCGTCTCTTCAGTAGCAATTAAACAATGACCTGAGCAAGAAAAACTACAACTATGTCTTATTTAGAACGAGCGTCGGTGTTTGAGAGGCCGTGCACGTCCTTCTTGACCTGCCCCATGCACGTGAGGCCGTGCACGTCCCTGTTGACCTGCCTCATGCACGTGAGGCCGTGCACGTCCCTGTTGACCTGCCTCATGCACGTGAGGCCGTGCACGTCCCTGTTGACCTGCCCCATGCACGTGAGGCCACGACACGTACTGTTAACCAGGCTCCAGCACGTGGTACTCCAGTTTCCACCCGTGTCCCCCCCCTTGTACGTGTACCACCCGTCTTAAATATTCCGTCTTCATCTACCCGTCAATTCTCCCGAGGACTGCATGAGGTGACGGGTACGACAGAGTGTGTGTAACAACAGCTGGGTTGTGTGGCACAGGTTCTAGGGCACTACAACTACACCCGGTTGTAGCGCCCCGTTGTAGCCCTAGCGTCTACAACCCATCTTCTCTGCCAGCACGGGATTGTTATTAATTGCTAAGGTCACCTTCCATCCTATATATAACTTGCCAAGGTCACCCTACACCCTATACAACTTGCCAAGGTCACTCTACACCTTATAAAAGGTCAAAATGAGCTTCGTTGCGGCCGTGTTGGTCCGACAGGTCAGAGGGAAGTCATCACTGGCAGCTCATATGTTAGTTGGCGCCTGTTTAAGAATGCAGATACACCGTAAAGGGAAGACTTGGGACATGATGAGCGCGTGATGAGTAGTCTGGCAGACCACATCCTCGACCTCACCGCTGTGCCTCATCACCCACATCATCACTTCGGAATAAGTCAAGCTCCTTTTAATCCTCTTAACCTGGCCAAGCCGCCCTGGACAAGCCGCCCTGGCCAAGCCGTCAAGCCAAGCCGTCCTGGCCAAGCCGTGGAGGGGGCGCTGCTTGCCATGCAGGCGCACACACACACACACATACACACACACACACACAAACAATAAATGTATTACCTTAGAGAGCTATGTTCCCGCCTGGCCCCACGGACTGTGTTGATGGGGGGGAGTGGGGCTGGGGGGAGGGGGTGGCTGGGGCGTGAACCAATTAACAAGCGACGCTTGAGAGAAGTTGAAAGCGTGGGTGTGTGTGTGTGGGCGGGGGTCACGCCCGGCTTGAGATAGCGTGGGCGTGGCCGCTGGGTCACATCTCGACTGCGCTTGTAATAACACTTTATTTACACGGGAGTCTGGGATTAGCGAAGGTAAGTGTAGCGTAGCGCGGCCCCGGGTGTCGTAACTCGACGGTAAAGTGTTCTAGCTCTTTATTCAGTCCGGAACACTACGTTGTTGCATGATCGATCGTTTGGTAACGCGTCGCTCACGGCGTCGCCTTTCTTGCATATACAATGTTCTGATCAACTTTTCCGTTATTAAAGACGGTATCTAGTCGTTGGAGACAAGTTCGGGATATTTACTGGGAGCAGTGGGCATTGGCACCGTGTTATGGGCACTAATGGCACGATAGGGGAGGGGGGCTGAGGTGTGGGAAGAGCCCCCCAACCCCCTCACCTAACAAAGTGTCCCGGACGAAAGACGCTAATTTGGAAAGCGTGGCTGGTCTCCCACACCTGCCGCTGGGAAAAAGAACCTCTCCTCCTCCCCCCCCCCCCCCCCCCACACAATGCCGTCTTCAGGTGACCGTTCAGATGACAACAATACATGTGGCGCCTCACTGGTGATCTCCACCACAATACACTGCTCAGAGGACACTCTCCAAGACATCAGTCACGAGCGCACCACTTTGTGTCTGGAAGGAATCACTCATCCAGCAAACTCTTTCTTTTATCATTGACGATTTCTACTTTTCCAGAAATTTAATCTTAATTGTTAAGAAATAGAAGCTAAGAATGAGTGATGTACGGATTGGTTCAGCGGGTCTGCTGGAGAGAATAACACAACTGGTCAGCAGAGAGAGCTGGCAGACTCCCAGCTGGGTCTTGGGAATTATGAAGAAATTACTGTCACAAAGAGATGGGTTACTGACAGGTATTTGAGTCCTGCTGAAGTCAGATCGACGTTACATGAGCTGTGTGTCTCTGGAGTGATTTCGACCCGAGACAGCCCCCTAGAATCTCTTGATGTAGATACTGATGTAGATGCAAATAACATCATGGCTTGATTAGTTTATATTAGTTCTACTTCTAAGTGTCTTCTCAGAATGCTAATTTTGTGATAGAAATTTTGCCAATATCTGTCTTGCCGCTCTAATGGTAAACTTGACTTAGTCTTTATAATCTACATCACAGCCTCTCAGATTGTAAGCTAAATGTCACTTACTCTATGCCAAAAGTGTTAGTTTGATTTAGATAACTCTGTAC
Source organism: Procambarus clarkii (assembly GCF_040958095.1). Classification (NCBI taxonomy): domain Eukaryota; kingdom Metazoa; phylum Arthropoda; class Malacostraca; order Decapoda; family Cambaridae; genus Procambarus; species Procambarus clarkii. The sequence goes on along the minus strand of NC_091154.1, from coordinate 40,270,115 downwards.
CTGTTTGGTTGCTCGGTATTGTAATGATTTGTACAAGTTGTTTCGAATAAAGTTTGAGATTCTGAAGGTGACAAGATTCACTTACTATACTGTGATTGTCACTCTTATGTAGTAAATATACCCCTAATTTTTAGATAAACTTCCCTACTTATAAATGTGCCACCACTTATGAATGAAGATTTCATTTGATAGATTATATGTGCTAAACATCATTTAGTGTTTAAGAAGGCGGCTGCCGGATGGGTTGTGAATCAACCTGCCCACAACACCTCACCCTGGCCTAACTAGGCACATATTATATACAATTATTATCTATATTTGAGAAAATCCCAGAGTTTATTATACCGGAAAATAAAATAATCCAGTTATGGTGAAAGTGGTGGAGGTTGGAGGTGTGGGGGGAGGTGGGGGAAAGGTGGGGGGAGGTGGGGGACGGTGTGGGGGAAGGTGGGGGGAACTGAGGGAGGTGGGGGAAGGTGGGGGGAGGTGGGGGAAGGTAGGGGGGGGAGGTAAACCGATGGATATTTATACCAAGGAGTACTCTGCCTCTCGCCGTGTATACCTTAAGAATTTACTTTAGTCCTGTGCTGTGATCAGGGCAAAATGATTCTTGTTAATTACTCAGGATGCTCATACTGATCATCATCATCTCATAATTACTCATCGCGGCCTTAACAACCCTCCAGAGGATGATAACTAGGCCTTAAGCTCAATACCAAACAAGGCGGGGGTGTGGTTGTAGGAGGGGGTGGGTGTGTGGTTGTAGGAGGGGTGGATGTGGTTGTAGGAGGGGGGGGGTGTGGTTGTAGGAGGGGTGGGTGTGGTTGTAGGAGGGGTGGATGTGGTTGTAGGAGGGGTGGGTGTGGTTGTAGGAGGGGTGGGTGTGGTTGTAGGAGGGGTGGATGTGGTTGTAGGAGGGGTGGGTGTGGTTGTAGGAGGGGTGGATGTGGTTGTAGGAGGGGTGGATGTGGTTGTAGGAGGGGGGGTGTGGTTGTAGGAGGGGGTGGGTGTGGTTGTAGGAGGGGTGGGTGTGGTTGTAGGAGGGGGTGGGTGTGGTTGTAGGAGGGGTGGGTGTGGTTGTAGGAGGGGTGGATGTGGTTGTAGGAGGGGTGGATGTGGTTGTAGGAGGGGTGGATGTGGTTGTAGGAGGGGTGGATGTGGTTGTAGGAGGGGGGGGTGTGGTTGTAGGAGGGGTGGATGTGGTTGTAGGAGGGGTGGATGTGGTTGTAGGAGGGGTGGATGTGGTTGTAGGAGGGGTGGATGTGGTTGTAGGAGGGGTGGGTGTGGTTGTAGGAGGGGTGGATGTGGTTGTAGGAGGGGTGGATGTGGTTGTAGGAGGGGAGGGTGTGTGGTTGTAGGAGGGGGGGGTGTGGTTGTAGGAGGGGTGGATGTGGTTGTAGGAGGGGGTGGGTGTGGTTGTAGGAGGGGTGGGTGTGGTTGTAGGAGGGGTGGATGTGGTTGTAGGAGGGGGTGGATGTGGTTGTAGGAGGGGGTGGGTGTGGTTGTAGGAGGGGTGGGTGTGGTTGTAGGAGGGGTGGATGTGGTTGTAGGAGGGGGTGGATGTGGTTGTAGGAGGGGTGGGTGTGGTTGTAGGAGGGGTGGATGTGGTTGTAGGAGGGGGTGGATGTGGTTGTAGGAGGGGTGGGTGTGGTTGTAGGAGGGGGGTTGTGATCTGGCCGTCGCCACAACGTCCTGCAGCATAACTACAACCATTCTTCACATGATCCAGGCTGTTGGACGCCGCGGAATTAATTAAGTCATTCAACTTGTGTTTAATACAGTATGTGGTGACCCCCACTACCCCCCCCCCCACTGCTGGTCATCAACCCGCTACTCCATGAAATAAATCCACTCCATCCACCATGTTGCTATTGTATTATACAACCAATTGATGCTCCTCCACTATACACCACTCATACGGGTCACAAACATATACACAGAGAGAGAAACATACAGTACATATGACAAAGAAAACGAGATCAGGAGTGACAATCGACGGCTAGAAAGGCGGGGGCCAAGAGCTAAAGAACTCACTCCTGCAGGCACAGATCCAGTAAATACACACACACACACACACACACACACACACACACACACACACACACACACACACACACACACACACACACACACACACACACACACACACACATCTAGGGGTGGTTCTAGATAGAAAACTATCACCTGAGGACCACATAAAGAATATTGTGCAAGGAGCCTATGCGATGCTTTCTAACTTCAGAATTGCATTTAAATACATGGATGGCGATATACTAAAGAAATTGTTCATGACTTTTGTTAGGCCAAAGCTAGAATATGCAGTTGTTGTGTGGTGCCCATATCTTAAGAAGCACATCAACAAACTGGAAAAGGTGCAAAGACATGCTACGAAGTGGCTCCCAGAACTGAAGGGCAAGAGCTACGAGGAGAGGTTGGAAGCATTAAACATGCCAAAACTAGAAGACAGAAGAAAAAGAGGTGATATGATCACTACGTACAAAATAGTAACAGGAATTGATAAAATCGACAGGGAAGGATTCCTGAGACCTGGCACTTCAAGAACAAGAGGTCATAGATTTAAACTAGCTAAACACAGATGCCGAAGAAATATAAGAAAATTCACCTTCGCAAATAGAGTGGTAGACGGTTGGAACAAGTTAAGTGAGAAGGTGGTGGAGGCCAAGACCGTCAGTAGTTTCAAAGCGTTATATGACAAAGAGTGCTGGGAAGACGGGACACCACGAGCGTAGCTCTCATCCTGTAACTACACTTAGGTAATTACACAAGCGGTATATACGAGTAAAAAAAACCTGTCCCATCCAGGGTACTGACAGCACCCGTCCAGCAGACACCGCTGACCAGTGGAAAGGCCTCGACGGAGCTCCTCGGTCTGTAGACAGGGCGACTGTTTCTGCTCTCCTGAGGTTGACGGTTCCTGTCTGCTGCAGGCGGATCTTATAGCTGCTCCTCTGCTTGTAAAGCAGCTGGTAATAATGGAGACTTGTGTGTAGAATCAGTTCATTTTGTAGGGTTTTTGTTATTATGTTTTTGGGTGTTTTAGGGTCTTGGTTTAGTGTTGTATGTGCTGTATTAGCCAAGTGTATGTTTGTATGAGTGTGTTCAGGCTGGTGTATTTGTCCGTCTCGTTGAGGCACGTATGTTGCTGCATGTCACCGACAGACACACACTGCCCCACCCCACACCAGCAGACACACACTGTCCCACCCCACACCAGCAGACACACACTGCCCCACCCTACACCAGCAGACACACACTGTCCCACCCCACACCAGCAGACACACACTGCCCCACCCCACACCAGCAGACACACACTGCCCCACCCCACACCAGCAGACACACACTGCCCCACCCCACACCAGCAGACACACACTGCCCCACCCCACACCAGCAGACACACACTGCCCCACCCCACACCAGCACACTCCACACACCTCCCAATATATAACCTCTCGCCCACCTGTACTTGAGTTCTAAATCACACCTCATTATTCATATTTAACCGAAAATAGAAAGTGAGCCAGTAGGTTTATGAGGAAAGTGAGTGAACGCGGCGCCAGCTGTGGCAGCGGCTGTCAGCTCAGGTTACCTGTTATGGAGGGAGAAGAGATCTTATTATATTAGTTTACCTCATCACTTCCGTTTTCCTCCCGCAGCAGGAGCCTGGTCAGGTGTAATTTATTTATTTCTGCATATACAAGAATGTACATAAGGAATGTGAGGATACAAATATGGTAATTACAGTCTTGTAAAGCCACTAGCACGCGCAGCGTTTCGGGCAGGTCCTTAATCTAAGAAAATTTTAAGGAGGTAAATACTTGCAAAATTTATAGACAAAAAAATGATAACAGTTACATGAAATGACAGTGACTGAAACTGACAGTCACTGAAATAACAGTGACTTATGCAAATTACTTTTACACTGTCTGCGTGTGTAGATAAAGTAGATGTATTGAGAATTTGTATTTTTTTTCGAATCACTAATTACACTCAATATAACACACAGCTCGACGGATCAAGTGATTGGACACCCTCTGCCCTGTTCCAGCTCTCGTCTCCAGATTGATTGATTGATGAAGATTAAGCCACCCAAAAGGTGGCACGGGCATGAATAACCCGTAAGTGGTGGCCCTTTTGAGCCATTACCAGTTTCAATAGCTCATACTGGAGATCTGTGGAGGTGCGACTGCACCCTACGTGACGGGAGATGTCTCCCTCCCGTCTCCATCTCCCATCTGACACACATATAGCATCCTGACCTGCTCCTCATTACCTTAATTACGCTCACCGTTATTAAACTCAATTGTTTAACATCTTCAAGGATATATACACGGGTAGATGCGTCCCTTCTCGGGGGTATATATACTAGAAACTTTTACTACAGTCCTGGACAATCATCAAGATTAAATTGTATTTACTGATTGGTCAGGACAACCTGTCCTCTTAAAAATAACGTCGTTTCTGGCCGTTTACCCGTATGGCCGAAACTGGACGTAATTTGAAAATGAAAAAAAATTGAAAATAAATTTGGGATTTTTTTTTTTCAACAACAGTAAGTTTAGGGTCCTCCGATAGGTTAGGTGGGCAGGAAATTCTCATAAAGTTTCAAAACGTTATGAAAAACGTTAATTGAAAGTTTCCTCTCCTAACCTTACCGAGTAAGCCGGACGACTCAAACAGAAATCGAGAGAGTACGTCACTTTTGTGAGTCGATTTCATTTCAAATTTCGTCCACTTTTGGCCATAGCGGCGCATACGAGCGAAAACCGACGTTATTTGTAAGAGGACGGGTTGGATAACGAGCAAGTGGTTCCCAGGTGGTAACAGAGAAGTCACGACCTCTCCGTAGGGTGCAGTCGCACCTCCACAGATCTCCAGTATCAGCTCTTGATACTGGTAATGGCTCCAAAGGGCCAACACTTACGGGTTATTCATGCCCGTGCCACCTTTTGGGTGACTTCATCATCATCATCATCATCATCATCATCATCATCATCATCATCATCATCATCATCATCATCATCATCATCAGCTGGTGCCACACATCTCACGTGGTTGCTGGGTTCTCTGACACACGAGCCTCCACACATCAGTCTAAAAGGATTGTTTTATTAACCTTGAAACTACTAGAGGCATCAGCGAGACATCTAGAGGCATCAACGAGACGTCTAGAGGGCTCAGCGAGACGTTTATAGGGATCAACGAGACGTCTACTCAACAACGAGACGTCTAGAGTCATCAACGAGACGTCTAGAGTCATCAACGAGACGTCTACTCATCAACGAAACGTCTAGAGGCATCAACGAGACGTCTAGGGGCATCAGCGAGACGTCTAGAGGCATCAACGAGACGTCTACTCATCAACAAGACGTCTGGAGTCATCAACGAGACGTCTAGAGTCATCAATGAGACGTCTCATTGCCCGAAATGCCCGAAACGCTTTGCGTAATAGTGGCTTTAGGCATTGTATGTACTAGCTATACCTATAAGTCAAACAATCCTTGTAAATATTTATTGTATGTATGTACCTTACCTAAATAAAATTGTATTGTATTGTATTGTCTAGAGTCATCAAGAGACGTCTAGAGGCATCAGCGAGACGTCTACTCATCAACGAGACGTCTGGAGTCATCAACGAGACATCTAGAGTCATCAGCGAGGACTAGCGATGAGGCTGGGAAGGTGAAACTTAGGGAGGGCAGTGAAGTCGTCCTACTAACCACGCACCTCGCTCTAAGACACAAATTACCCGTCACCAGCGAGAGATCGTCGACCATCTCGTCACTTGTGGTCTACCACGCTCTTGTCGCCGCGGCGCGGGCTGGTCGAGCGCTGAACAGGTGCGCGACACCTGTTCAGCGCGCACTTTACTGCGCTCATCCTGCTGACACCTGTGTTCGTCCCTCAAGCCCCTGATGATGACAGCTGCGTTCAGCCCGAATTATTGCGGCAACTGCGCTCATCCCGAGATTCTGTTGACATCTGCGCTCATTCCTGTTTAACGTCACTGCATGACGTTAAACAGCCAAGTGGTGAACTGTGTCCCCGTCATAGGCAGTTTCCTCAACGCAGTACGTCCATAGGAGGCCTGGTCGAGGACCGGGCCGCGGGGTCGTTGAACCCCGAAAACATGGGCTAGGTTACGTCACAGGTCCCCTACCATTTGCTACACTAGATCACTTGACCTTGGCTATGCTGGCTATGCCGTCAGAGCTTCGCTAGTTGCTATACATACAACTATAGATACAACTAAATATGAACCTCATACACGGGTTTATACAGCTGTGTATATTGTATAATATATATCTGTTGTATAAATACAATATTCCCCCCTCCCCTGGTAGACCTTCATGCAGGATGTGAGGGGATGGGGGGAGAGGTAATTGGTCAAAGAAGGCTGAGTGATGTTAGACCATTTGGTCACCATTTGGTCCGGGAGACATCTCCCGTCACGCAGGGTGCAGTTGCACCTCCACAGATCTCCAGTATCAGCTCTTGATACTGGTAATGGCTCAAAAGGGCCGCCACTTACGGGCTATTCATGCCCGTGCTACCTTTTGGGTGGCTTAATCTTCATCAATCAATCAATGAGTGATGTTGGATGGTCCCCCCTCGGTATCTATAAACATCTGTTGGTATCCGTACTGATGAAAGTTATTGTCTGCAACGACACAGGTGTTAGTATCTGAAGTGATACACGTGTTAGTATCTGAAGTGACACACGTGTTAGTATCTGAAGTGACACATGTGTTAGTAGCTACAGTGACACGTGTAATAGTAAATGACCTAACACCTGTACCAGTGGCGGATGCGAAGCATTTAGTGCATGGATAAACATGATCAGAGTCACCTGCGTCAACACCTGTAGGGCTGGTTCTAACAAGTACCTGTGTTTTCACTCTTGCTTATATTCGCGGTGACATCTGTGGGTTGCACTTTCTTTACCACCGGTGTTAGCACCTAACATGGCACTTAGTAGACACACGTGTGGTGCCACCTAGTTAATATGTGTTGCCCACTTGTTATGACAGTTAATACTTGGCATACTTGTAAACGTGGTACCTATTAAACACCTGCGATACCACCTGTGTTATTGTGAAGTTAACATCTTTGTTAACATTTCCGCTAACACCTGTTAATAACAGGTGTTGCTGGACAAAAAATAAACATCGCCTGCACTCTCCATTGTACCTGATTACTTTTCTGAACAACGTTACAGTTTTGTGGTGCATTAATTCATTTCCACTTGAACCTACTGAATGGCTGTAAATATTTCTGCGTTGACATGACGGGTGTCTGTGCAAAGTTTCACAAGGCGCGCTGCCCACTGAGAGTACTCCTGACCAGGGGTGTGAGTGTGTGTGTGTGTGTGTGTGTGTGTGTGTGTGTGTGTGTGTGTGTGTGTGTGTGTGTGTGTGTGTGTGTGTGTATGTGCGTCGGTCCAGTTGTGGCGGCGTAGGTCAACTGGTTAATGGTAACGGTGATGAGCCACGCCCAGGCTGGCCACCCTCCCCCCCCCCCCTCTCACTTTGTCAGGGTGGTAACTGCGCAGTACATCACCACTACCACTACCAACACCACCACTAACACTGCCATAACATCACCACCATCACCACCAAAAGCATCATCGTCACTATATCCGCCACAAATTATTTGTATAGTTCAATCCTAACAAGTGCGAGGTAATTAACGCCAAAGGCATACATTAGAACGGCATTTAAAACCCCCCCAAAATAAAGACCATTTCAATGCAGTCAACAGAGCCTTTGTTAGATTAGTACTGGACTAGGCAGCGCCGGGCCTTGGGAATCCCCCAACTTGCGAGACAAAACCCAAACTTCAGAAAGTACAAAGGTTGGCAGGAATATAAGTGACAGAGCCGAGTGTCAGGATACAAAGACCGGTTATGGGGAACAACATCTCACAACCCTGGCGGAGAGAACAACACCACAACATACAACATGCTGAGCAGAACACGCAACATAGACAAGGAAGGGATCTCTCAACTGAGAGAAAGTACAAGAGGACATTTCCACGGGAAATTTGGAAACATGTACAAGTCGAAGAAACTTCAGCCAATACTCGTATCCGTACAAGTTGTTAACAAGTGGAATACACTGAAAGAAAAAAATTTCTTTAAGCCACATAAATACACGCCGAGATTCGACAAAGAATTCAAACGTTATTAAAGTTAAATTATAACGCAATAGGTACAAGGCGAGAACTCATTTTCCCCTAAAGCACTACTAGGTAATCAGTGTTACCACCCCACCCCCCGCCCCCCCTCTCTCTCTCGACTGTCCTGCGAGCCGACCTTCTGTTCTCCCTACATAACTTACACTGGAATTTAGGGGCCTTAAACTGGAAAAATATATATAATTTGGACATTATAACTTGTTATTTTTGTCATTGTGCATTTTTACCAGAAAAGCTGATGCCTTAGATGGCAACAATGACAGAGGCGGGAAGCTTAGTCACACAAGAAAAAACTGGACCGATAAGTTATCAAGGACAAAGTTATGCGAGGCTGCTGAGGCCTGCTCTTAGTACCTCGGCCGGCTTCCTTATAACAAATAAATAATCTTACTCTATCATTTACCTCCGACAAAGCTGCGAAAACCTGCGCAAGAGACAGTTAAAACGCAACATATAATCCAGCCCAGCGAGCGAGCAGCAGGCGGGGGGGGGGGAGGAAAAGGTGGGACCTGTCCTGGAGTATCTCCACCGTCCGCCCGGTGACCTGCCTCGTGTAAAGGTTACTGGTGCCCCCACTAAGGTAGGTGAAGGAAGCGACGAGAATCGACTAGCTGTTTCGTTGGCGACGGAGACAACTTTCCGGATGTGAGTGGGTGGTACCTGAGGTCTCGGGACGCGCCGACGACTTCCGGAAATGAGTTGGAATGATCTAAATCCTCGGGGAAGTATTGGCGACTTTCCGGAAGTGAGTGAGTGGGATCTGAGTCTTCGGGAAGTGTCAGCTATTTTGCGGAAGTGAGTCGGAGGAGTTTGAGGCCTCGGGAGACGCCGACGGGTTTCCGGAAGTTGGAGGGAACTTGAGGCTTCAAGGAAGTGCCGAAGACATCTCTCGTGACATTATGGTTCCAAGCAGCGAGATCTCCGCCGCCGCTGTGTAAACTGTGCCCAACTGTGTCACACCCCATGATTGCACGGAGCCTCTAGTGTGTCCTGGAGAAGCTTGGTGTTTACCATCTCATCTACAACTCTCTCCCATAGCGAGGACGACGACGGCGCCGGATATCAAATGAAAGTTTTAGTGGTGAGGAAGAAGTCGGGTCCACCACCTACAGTACCTCTCGGCCCACCACCTACAGTACCTCTCGGCCCACCACCTACAGTACCTCTCGGCCCACCACCTACAGTACCTCTCGGCCCACCACCTACAGTACCTCTCGGCCCACCACCTACAGTACCTCTCGGCCCACCACCTACAGTACCTCTCGCCCCCACCTCATGCAAAAATTGTCTACATCAACCATACAACTTAAGCCTAGAAGCCACGAATATTAACCAAAGTAGGACATTACGGTGACTCGTAATTTAGTGATTCTGGTCACTTCACCTGAGGTGAAGTGACTAGCCACTTCACCTCTGCAGAGACAGATAACATCAACCCATTACTGCTATTACAACTTCTCCTGTTACCCACAGTATTACTATGGGGTCCTAAATAATATAATGTAGACTCTGTAGAAATAGAGTAGACCGAAATAATTTTGGAATTAGACTAGCTTCTTTAAAGCAGGACAATACGAGAAGTCTAGACATCTTAAGCAAGTGAAGATGAGAGTGACGTCCCCACACACTCCTGCCTGTGTGTGGGACATCAAGAACTATCCCAAGCAGGGTACAATCAGCGGAGGAATGGTGGGTCTTCCGCTGGGATACAGCTCGGTCTCTCGCAGTAACCCACATACAAGGAAGGTGGGATACAGCGAAGGGGTGGTGCCGTCCGCAGAAAGTTCCGTGTCTGGAGCTCTGTGAGAGAGTATGACAGTGTCGGTGAGGGTGAGGGGTCACCGAGGGTGACATGCTGCAGTATGAGGGATAAGAGCATACTACGGAACAGGTGGAGAGCATTTATGAGTGAAAGTCTTATGAGATTGACTGTATTTCAGAAATGAGTTCAGAGTCACGCCTGCAGGGGAGTGGAGAAAGTGCTTGAGCACGAGAGAGCGACTTGAGACGTCACTTGCCGTGCAGCAAATGCTAAAGGAGAAGTGACCTCGTAACGTGCAAAGTGTATGCAATTGATTCCCTTTTTGCATAGATCCAAATCTGTTTGCGTCTACATTTTATTCCCAGATATCGACTCTAGTCTGAATGTGCGGCGAAGCCTTCTCAGATCGACCCTCGGATAAAGGAATGCTGAACTGACCTCACCCCTCACTAACTCCAAGCTGAGCTGACCCCAAGCTTAACTTTAAGACATGTGCTACACATCGCTGTAAACCACATCGTGTAAATGTTGTACACTTTAACATAATTATCAGATTCATAAAAACATAAACAATTCAAAGCTACTGTTTGCCACCCGGACTCCCGTTTTCTCTTGTGTCTCGCTCTGGTATTAATTCAACCTAATACTATTACCATATATATCAGTCTTGGCTTGCATAATCTCCGGCTCTTGAGTACAGTGCTAACTGTACCCAAGTCTTAACCGATTTACAAAACAAATTACCTTGGCTAACACGTTCTACTTGCTGGTAAAGCCTTCAGTCTTCTTTCTAGACAACTTAAAAACACCTCTCACTTGTTCTCAGTCACTCTCACTTGCTCTCATTCACTCTCACTTGCTGTTAATCACTCTCACTTGCTGTTAATCACTCACTTGCACTTAGTCACTTTCACCTTCTTCTCTCTCTCTCTCTCTCTCTCTCTCTCTCTCTCTCTCTCTCTCTCTCTCTCTCTCTCAACCACTCTCCCTTCCTCTTAGTCACTCTCACTTGCTTTCACTCGCTCTCACTAGCATTTACTCTCAAGGGTTTCCATATATTTCCACTCTCAAGAAACAATAAATAATTTTCATCTCTTTGAGAAGGCGTAATTAACCTGGTGTACAGGAGAGGTGCCACACCCACCTGTGTACAGGTGAGGTGCCACGCCCACCTGTGTACAGGAGAGGTGCCACACCCACCTGTGTACAGGAGAGGTGCCACACCCACCTGTGTACAGGAGAGGTGCCACACCCACCTGTGTACAGGAGAGGTGCCACACCCACCTGTGTACAGGAGAGGTGCCACACACACCTGTGTACAGGAGAGTTGCCACACACACCTGTGTACAGGAGAAGTGCCACACCTGGGACACCCGCCATCACAGTACTTTCAGTGTTTCACCAGGTACTTCTGCTCGCGTGTACTCACCTGTCTGTGCCTGCCGCACTGAGCTCCAGTTCTTGGTCACGCTCAACTGTTTTAAATTATTACCCCAGAATGGGGCTGCAAACTCTAAATGTGGTCTGACGTTAGTGGTGTACAGGGTCCCACCTGCCTCCTTGTTAAGGTTTATATGTGGGTCTGAGTCTTATAGCCAATGAGGGGGAACTTAATTACATGATAAGGGTATCATGTAATCACCACAACCACTAGAACAACCACGACAACCATCACCACAACCATGACAACCACCACCTTCATTCACTTTCCACTAACTGCAACGCTAATAACTGGATGACTCCCAGAACTAGTGAATGCCGTATAAGAACCACCTGACAAAGCACAGGAGGACTTTCTCGGAGGGCGGGAGAGAAAGACTGCTGCTTCACGAGGGAGCCCAGCTGTCCCCTCACACACACTCGACTCTCTCTCTAGTGTGACGCCAGCACCACGTGTGTGTGTGTGTGTGTGTGTGTGGACACACTGAGCCCCGAGGGAGACGAGGCTCAATATGGGTCCACAATCCTCAATCTCGTCAAATGAAAACAAAAACAATGACAAACCAAAACAAAATCTCGCTGTTTTTTTTTTTGGTTGGCATTCATTTGTTGATGATTACTTAAAAGACAGCTGTGGAAACTGTGTTAATGTGTCGTAACTAAACATGTGTTAGAGCTGGTTCTCTTGGCTCTACCCAGCCAGAGGCGCCTCAAGGAGGGTGCTACTGCCCCTTTTTTTTTTGCCCCGAGGGGCGAGTTTATTGGGCAGCGCCACTCATCTTGTGAGTGGACACACCGCCATAGTGACAGTATTGGGCAGCGCCACTCATCCTGTGAGTGGACACACCGCCATAGTGACAGTATTGGGCAGCGCCACTCATCTTGTGAGTGGACACACCGCCATAGTGACAGTATTGGGCAGCGCCACTCATCTTGTGAGTGGACACACCGCCATAGTAACAGTATTGGGCAGCGCCACTCATCTTGTGAGTGGACACACCACCATAGTGACAGTATTGGGCAGCGCCACTCATCTTGTGAGTGGACACACCACCATAGTGACAGTATTGGGCAGCGCCACTCATCTTATGAGCGAACACACCGCCATAGCAGCATGTACAACACTCCCCAATAGGAAGAAAACCCGCTGGGTTGTTCATCCCTCTACTACAATCATGTTCTCTCGTCGTGAAATTAAAGACGCCGTAACCTCGTAAGGAGCATCCTCATGGCTATTAATAGACGAGACAAGAAAATGTCTCTTCTTCGAAAATGTCTTCGGTATAAAAAGATGGAATGCATTTTCCTCGTTTCTAAAGGAGTTGTGGTGATGTTCAGGATTCTTAATGTGGGTTAAGGTGACGTCATAATTGTCCAGGAAGTGATCACGGGTGAACAGAGTTCAACACGAGGCTCTGTAGTGTTCTATACGAGGCTCTGTAGTGTTATATACGAGGCTCTGTAGTGTTCTATACGAGGCTC
>NC_091154.1:40179717-40252217 GCF_040958095.1 Procambarus clarkii | reverse complement strand
TTTTGTAGATTTCCAAGAATTGGTTATATCTTTCATGACTAATGGACCACAAAGGCTTTCAGGCAACAAAACCCTCACAACACCTGTCTGTCCAGCCAGCACACCCATGGATGACCCTAGAGAGAGAACTCCTCAGTTTCTAACATCTTTTATTCAGAAAGCTTTCTTATCTTATAAATTAACAACTGTCATGTTTGTATTAATATAACGAACTTCTAAAGAAGCAAATTTAGAAGCACGAACTGACTTATTTCCACCTTAATAAATCATTATTTTTGCAAATGATAGATCAAGATATTAAAAAAAAAGGCAAAATCTCCCAATATAACTGATTATAAATTTTATATATTTAAAAAAATCTCAATATAATACTCTTAATTTACCAGTTTCCTTATTCACGTTCATTTAACTTTAAAATTACACTATAAGTCGTTTCGCAATAACTTAACGTCTTCTTTATAAGCTACAATGGTGTTCTTCCGTGAGATGATCCTGCTTTATACTAAGGTAACATTTTTATTGTCTTTGTGCTTGAATAAAATAGCTGAGTTTTGTAGCTGTTATATTACTCCACACAGTGACATTTGTAGCCCAGTTTCATAAAAGACCACTGTATAAATTTGTGGTGTCATGCTCAGACTCTTAATTTCTCTCTCTGTCTCGGACCAAAAGAAAAGTAAACACACTGAACAATTTAAAGATGAACTACAATGAAGAAACTGCAGCAAAAATTCGGGAAGGCTGTAGCAAACAGACAGACAGACAGACAGACAGACAGACAGACAGACAGACAGACAGACAGACAGACAGACAGACAGACAGACAGACAGACAGACAGACAGAGACGGAGGAGTAATGAAATAGGGCCCTAGTTGTTATGTTTTCTAAGATGTGTGACCCACTTGTAATAACACATGACTCTGGCCAGTTCTCGTCCACTCTCTCGTAATCACAGAGACTTCAACGCTCCCCGCCCATGCGCTGATAGTGATCCAAATTGCCTGCAGGGATTACCTTCAGCACACACATGCTCTCTAACACACACACACGCACACACACACGCACGCAGTACAAGATACTGAGTGACACAGAGAACGTACACGAGAACAGACTGTTCTTAAATGAGGAAAGATTTATCGAGAAAGCACAAATGGAAACTAGAAACGCATATGAGAGAGAGATAAAGGCGTTAGAAGAGTACTGCTGTTGGGAATGAGTAGAACGAGCTGGAAGCTAACCGGCCAACTCAGTCCACAGCTTGAGCAAAACATATTCATGAAAGTTGAGTGTAATTGTTACATTCTATAGCAGAAAATGAAGAAGCTAGCCCATGTGCTAGTCAAATTTACCTACACGCACATTACAGATACACGCACACGCACACACGCACACGCACACGCACACACACACACACACACACACACACACACACACACACACACACACACACACACACACACACACACACACACACACACACACACACACACACACACACACACACACACACACACACACATACACACACACACACACACACATTAACCAAAAAAAAACTGATTTGGTTGCATATAACGATGAGATCCGCGTGTGCTAGGTGTGGGCTTGACCGGGTTGTACTGGACAACCTACAGATGACGAAGGTGGTAGGAAACTTACCTTGATCTGTAGCGAGGTGCAACTCAAGGCAAGGCAGTTGTTGACATCATATGGCTCCGACGACGCGAGGAAGTGTCGTGCAGGACAGCTCCGTCGCCCCTCCCAGCAACCGCCACTCACACACCTTGTTGTGACAGTCACTAGTACACTTCCAGTCAGCAAGTCGGAACTGCCCGTCTTCCCTCCCCTAATGTGTTTCTCGTGTATCTGCTCACTAGTACTATTATATCTATTCCCGGAATATCGTCACCAGTACACACTACCAGCGTGCATGCACGCCCCTCGCAAGCTGCACGACTTCCTTCGGCTTTAGGTTGTCACTTGAGTAATTACCATGGACGATATATATATACTGTTTAACTGCTGTCAAAAGCCGTAGTGTGAACAAGGTAGCTGCGTCACAACACAGGGCCGGGAGACCCAACTGGTAGTCGGCAGAGAGAGTATAAGTGTGTCAGTAGTAGCGGGAGTGAGTGAGTGAGTGAGTCAGCCCAACGCTAAGAGAGGTGGAGAAATCCCGGTGCTGCTCCTGCTGTGGCCAGGCACCAACTAGGGCCACACCACCGCGCCGCCCCTCGCCTGCCGCTCCTCACCCCCTCCTACGGTCAGCCCTCCCCGACCCTCAGACCGTCTCCGAAAGTCGACGCTCCTCTCTCTTTCTCGCGCGCGCCTATCGACAACGGAGGGAAGTTTCACACTTAATCGTTAGTTTGAAATGAGTTTTGTCGTTGATGAGAAAACGTTATTGACTCTGGATAGTGTGTGTGTGAGTTTGGCAAAACGAGATTAGCACTCAATGAAAGTTTGGTGGGACTGGAGTAGAGGCGTTGATCGCTGTTGTTAGCGCCTGTGCTGACTGGTGGAGGGGCAGGATGTCCCGCTTTTTGCCCGCTCCAGGAGAAACACTCAGGCTTCAAGGGCGACTTTCTACACACATACACACGATAGAACCAGCCTACCGCTGTTTTGTAGAGCCCATCAGCTGGTGTAGAGATCACTTAAGATGCCCCGCTAAGAGTAGCATCGTGCCCTCATGTGGCGAGGCTTCCACTTACTCTTTCATCAAGGTACTTAACACCGAGATCAGACAGCGAGTTGTGGCAAACACAGGAAATGTTTATAAAGTAAAGGAACACAATATTCGCTAATATACAACTTATAATATCCTAGATCTTGCAAGAAGAGCACGCAGACGACAATGTATATATATACAGGAAGACACATAATGAATGTATCGTCAGTGAGAGGATACAGGCTCCCCATAAATGCACGTAATACATCGGATACATGTTTAGTGGGACGAGGAAACGAGAAAATATAAATGGCCGCCCAGCCGAAGTGGGGAAAACCCCCCAACGTTGTATGTAACATTGTCAATTTGACTTAGATATAATAATTGTTTGCAATAAGCAGGAAACAGACAGAGGCTTGGCACTGAGGTAACTGGCACTCCCACCACTGGATGAGACCAGTCAGACAGGAAGTTAAACTAAAGGACACAGACCAAGCCCGTACCCCCCACCACCAAGATAAAAGGGAATCAGTGAAATTAATACAAATATTATCTTTTGGAGCGATGGTCTGATAGTGAACTGATGTTTGGGGAGACTGGGGTAGATTCCCCACTGCTGGTCAATAAGTGTCAAGCACTGATATAAGACGTCGAGGATCCCGCATCGTCCACAATTTCGGGAACAAACGCGACGCAGAACTTGAACGTCAAGAGATCCGAGAACTCGTGAGGAGCAATGAGCCGAGGATGCACTACTAATAAGCCGAATTATCACCATTTCCTCAACCATTCCTTCTTACTCCATAACTCTTTTAATAATTTTATATTTACAACTCCTACATTGTGTGAAGGGGCAAGATCTCCCGCCCTTATAACCTCAAGTCTTAGTGTGGAGGCTGTGAAGGATCTCCCGCTGCTCCATCAACAAGTCTTGGTGTATTACCTGGTTACCTGGTTGATGGGGTTCTGGGAGTTCTTCTACTCCCCAAGCCCGGCCCGAGGCCAGGCTCGACTTGTGAGAGTTTGGTCCACCAGGCTGTTGCTTGGAGCGGCCCGCAGGGCCACGTACCCACCACAGCCCGGCTGATCCGGAACTTCTCTTAGAAAACCGTCCAGTTTTCTCTTGAAGATGTCCACGGTTGTTCCGGCAATATTTCTTATGCTCGCTGGGAGGACGTTGAACAACCGCGGACCCCTGATGTTTATACAGTGCTCTCTGATTGTGCCTATGACACCTATGCTCTTCACAGGTTCAATCTTGCATTTTCTTCCATATCGTTCACTCCAGTACGTTGTTATTTTACTGTGTAGATTTGGGACCTGACCCTCCAGTATTTTCCAGGTGTATATTATTTGGTATCTCTCTCGTCTCCTTTCTAGAGAGTACATTTGGAGAGCTTTGAGACGATCCCAATAATTTAGGTGTTTTATCTCGTCTATGCGTGCCGTATATGTTCTCTGTATTCCCTCTATTTCAGCAATCTCTCCTGCTCTGAAGGGGGAAGTGAGTACTGAGCAGTACTCGAGACGGGACAGCACAAGTGACTTGAAGAGTACAACCATTGTGATGGGATCCCTGGATTTGAAAGTTCTCGTAATCCATCCGATCATTTTTCTGGCTGACGCGATATTTGCTTGGTTATGCTCCCTAAACGTTAGATCGTCGGACATCATTATTCCCAAATCCTTGACATGCTGTTTTCCTACTATGGGAAGATTCGATTGTGTTTTGTACCCTGTATTATGTTTCAGATCCTCATTTTTGCCGTACCTGAGTACCTGAAATTTATCACTGTTAAACATCATGTTATTTTCTGCTGCCCAATCAAAAACTTTGTTGACATCTGCTTGTAGTTTTTCAATGTCTTCAGCAGAGGTAATTTTCATGCTGATTTTTGTGTCATCTGCAAAGGACGACACGAAGCTGTGGCGTGTATTTTTGTCTATATCAGATATGAGAATAAGGAACAGTAGCGGTGCAAGGACTGTACCTTGAGGTACAGAGCTTTTAACATCGCTTGGACTCGATTTTATCTGATTGACTGTTACTCTTTGTGTTCTGTTCGACAGGAAATTGAGTATCCAGCGTCCTACTTTTCCAGTTATTCCCATTGACCTCATTTTGTGAGCTATCACCCCATGGTCACATTTGTCGAACGCCTTTGCAAAGTCTGTGTATACAACATCTGCATTTTGCTTTTCTTCTAGGGCTTCTGTGATTTTGTCATAGTGGTTGAGTAACTGTGACAGACAGGATCTTCCCGCTCTAAATCCATGTTGTCCTGGATTGTGCAATTCATTGTTTTCCATAAAACTAGAAATTTGATTCCTAATCACTCTTTCAAACACTTTTATTATGTGTGATGTTAGTGCAACTGGCCTATAATTTTTTGCCAAGGCTTTACTCCCCCCCTTGTGCAACGGAGCTATATCTGCAGATTTAAGTGCTGCTGGTATCTCCCCTGTATCCAGGCTCTTTCTCCATATTACGCTGAGTGCTCTCGCTACTGGTACTTTACATTTCTTTATGAATATTGAATTCCATGAGTCAGGCCCAGGAGCTGAGTGCATAGGCATATTATCAATTTCTCTTTCAAAGTCTTCCGAGTTTGTGGTAATATCCGTTATATTATCTGCAGCTTGAATGTCATTCATAAAGAAGCTGTCTGGGTCATCAACTTTCATGTTGTTTATTGGTGTGCTAAACATAGCCTCATACTGGCTTCTTAGAATTTCACTAATCTCTTTGTTGTCCTCTGTGTACGTACCTTCATTTGTAATTAACGGTCCAATACTGGTCGAGGTTTTGGATTTTGATTTTGCGTATGTGAAAAAATATTTCGGATTTTTCCTTATCTCTTGTATAGCTTTCTGTTCCAATTCCATTTCCTCAGACTCATATGATCGCTTCAACGTTTGTTCTATTTCCTCAATCTCCCTGCTTAGGCTTGTTTTCCTTGCTTGTGATAGTTGTGTCTGCCGAAGCATTTCCGTTATTTTTTTCCTTCTCCTGTACAGTCGTCTCCGTTCTCTTTCTAGAGTGGTCCTCTTTCTGCCCCTCCTCACAGGTACGTGCTTCAAGCAGACCTTGTAAGCTTCAGCTGTCAGTTGAGCTATTCCCTGTGTGGGAGTTTTGTCGCTTAAGACCGTCTCCCATTGAATGGTTGCAAGGTCTACATTTATTTTTTCCCAGTCAATCCTCTTATTGTTGAAATTGAATTGATTGAATATTCCTTCTCGCTTGTTGGGTCTCTTAGACCTACTACCGTTATTTATGCTAGTTCGCACTTCAATGAGCTTATGGTCTGAGTATGAAGTATCTGAGATTGTGATATCCCTGATTAGTTCATCATTGTTTGTGAATAACAAGTCTAGTGTGTTTTCGTTCCTAGTTGGTTCTGTAATCTGTTGATTGAGCGAGAATTTGTCACAGAATCTCAAAAGTTCTCTAACCTGTGGTTGGTTATTTCCCGGGTCATTCCCTGCTATGATATTTGTGTTTGCCGTTCTCCATCTTAGACTCGGTAAATTGAAATCTCCAAGAAAGATAATATCTGGAGCTGGGTTTGCTAGGTTGTCAAGTATGTTCTCTATTTTGTGCATCTGTTCTGTGAATTCCTCAATCGTTGTATCTGGCGGTTTATATATTAGAATAATAATTAGGTTTAGTTTCTCTACCTTCATTCCAAGTACCTCTACCACCTCATTAGTTGAATTTAATAGTTCTGTGCATACCAGGTCTTCTTTAATATACAGACCTACTCCTCCATTTGACCTAGTTTTTCTATCACATCTATATAGATTATAATTTGGAATCCAGATTTCACCATCCATGTAATCTTTTGTATGAGTTTCCGTGAATGCCCCAAATATTGAGTTTGACTCTAATAGAAGGCCATTTATGAACTTAACTTTATTTCTTGACTTTGGCTTTAAACCTTGAATGTTTGCAAATATGAATGATTGTCCATATTGTGTGTCACTTCTGGAAGGTTTTGGTAGTTCTCCCTCCTCTCTACCCTGACCCAGGGTGTGTTGTTGTGGCAATGGTTTGTCCAGTTTTGGAAGTGATACTGGGGAGTGTGGTAGTCTCTGTGTAGTTGGGGGGTGTAGTATGTGTGGGCTTGATGACGAACTGTAGTCCAGTCTTGGGCATTTCCCCCTCTCCATCCGTACTCCTGCCACGTTTCTGCCTGTCTGTTTCTCCCTCTGTTTGTACCTGCCTCTAAAAAATTTTCAGGGCTATTATGTTGGACTTCTTCTCTTATATGGCGCTGTGTACCTCTGACGTGGAAATCGGGGCAGTGAAGATCGTAGCATTTCCTCTCATTGACTGAGAGTGTGCATAGCTTAGGGTGAAAATATCTACACTCTTTATCTAACACTATATCTAACACTATTAGTTAAACATAATTAAAAAATGAGCGAAAAATTTGTGGGTAATGTGTGCCGCTGTCGATATATAAAAAAAGAGTCTTTAACAACTTAAAAATTTGGTATGCCGGTACCCAAATTAACTGGCTGGTATTTGGTTTATGTCTGATGTAAAGAGCCATGGTTTATTGTATGTGCTGATTGATGAGGACCTCTGCCAGAGCTGGCTAGACACGACTAGCTAGGTGCCTATAGGTGCCATCCTTCCACAAACGTTACAAGACTGCCTCTGGGGGTCAAATGACGCTATGGAGAATTATGTATTCACCTAGTTGTGCTTGCAGGGGTTGAGCTCTACTCTTTCGGCCCGCCTCTCAACTGTCAATCAACTGTTACTAACTACTATTTTTTTCCACACCACACACACACATACACACACACCCAGGAAGCAGCCCGTGACAGCTGACTAACTCCCAGGTACCTATTTGCTGCTAGGTAACAGGGGGCATTAGGGTGAAAGAAACTCTACCCATTGTTTCTCGCCGGCGCCCGAAATTGAACCCGGGACCACAGGATCACGCGTCCAGCGTGCTGTCTGCTCAGCCACCGGCCCTCAATGGGGGGTGGGTGTTAGTGAAGTGAAAAATTGAATCACATGAATAATAATCGAACTATCTACTGCATCTCCATCATTCTCAAAGCAAGAATCCACAATACACTTCATTACTGGCATCTGACACGGTAGTTATAATCTGAGCCCAATAACGAGTTCTTAGCTTAGATTTACGTAAGGAATATCCATAACGGAAGAACTATGAGGTAGTTGTTAGTGGCGTAACGAGGACCTCTGCGTGATCAGCCGACACAAGTTATATCATTATCACCAGTACAATTTACGCGCGTTTCCTGGAAGCGTATAAGTAGCTTTCTCTTTTTCTCTGTGGAAAGTGAATGAACTGAAACAGGCATCATTACGCCTCAGTTCACAGGTGAGGCTCCGACTGCCTCCACATTTTTTTATTTATATATACAGAAGAGTTGTTACATTCTTGTACAGCCACCAGTACGCGTAGCGTTTCGGGCAGGTCCTTAATGCTATGGTCCCTGGAATACGATCCCCTGCCGCGAAGAATCGTTGTTACAACCAAGTACACATTTTACTGTTGAGTTAAACAGAGGCTACAGTTAAGGATTTGCGTCCAGTAAATCTTCCCCGGCCAGGATACGAACCCAGGACAAAGCGCTAGCGAAACGCCAGGCGAGTGTCTTACCACTACACCACGGGAGCTGCTACACCACATGGTGGTACGTCGTTAATGAGGACTAGGAGTACATGTCCAGACGCCCGGAGACTATGTGGTAGCATGTCCAGACGCCCGGAGGAAATTCACTTACAGCAAACATACAGCCTGGCCCGCCAACTATGGTACAGTACACAGCCTGCCTCACGACACGTGGTGCAGCACACAGCCTGCCTCACGACACACGTGGTGCAGCACACAGCCTGCCTCACGACACGTGGTGCAGCACACAGCCTGCCTCACGACACGTGGTGCAGCACACAGCCTGCCTCACGACACACGTGGTGCAGCACACAGCCTGCCTCACGACACGTGGTGCAGCACACAGCCTGCCTCACGACACACGTGGTGCAGCACACAGCCTGCCTCACGACACACGGTAGTAGCTATAACCTGGCTCATGATCCCTGGTATGACACATAACTTGGCTGAGGACTCCTGTACAGCGGAACTTTCATAATTGAACAGCTCAGCCTCGATATTTGTAATATGTCAAGACGTGATGCAAGTGTTGGCGAAGCTTTAAACCTTGCCTTGGGGCGCTAACTCACACTGACAGTGTGGAGAGTAGAAAGCGGTCCCGATTCGGATATTATTAAATGAAATGAAGTGAGATGATTTAAAATGTGGGTTCGGGGAGATGTAAAGTCAGTTTCCAGAGGTGTGGAACAGGCAAATGGAAGACGAGTCTGGAGGAAAGTATAGAAGTGAGAGCAAAGGTCAGAGGCCAGAGGGGTCTCTACAGCCATTGTACCACAAGCCAGCTGCTCTTAGTACAGGGGAGGTTATCTTGAGGTTATTTTGAGATGATTTCGGGGCTTTTAGTGTCCCCGCGGCCTCGGTCCTCGACCAGGAAGCAGCCCGTGACAGCTGACTAACTCCCAGGTACCTATTTACTGCTAGGTAACAGGGGCATCAGGGTGAAAGAAACTCTGCCCCATCGTTTCTCTCCGGCGCCCGGGATCGAACCCGAGTCCACAGGATCATGTGTCCAGTGTTCTGTCCGCTCAGTCACCGGCTCCCCGTAACTGTAACTGTAAATTTTCGAGATGAAACAAATCAGTTGGTCTCTTCGTCCAGCACACGAGCCTCAGAGGGCGATGATAAATGAGATATGAAACAATAACAAGACATCTCGCCCCAACATCCACCGTGGAGCCCAGCAAGACAGGAAGGGAAAGATGGCTCCCGTGTAGATCACCTACCCCCAGGAATGCTAAGATGGTGAATCAACCCGTCCTCGTCTCAAGTCCATTCCATCCAGCGGTCGACCCAACAGACGCCTTCATAAATTTTAACATGCTGCTCATTCAAAACGGGAATTTTCTCAAATATAAATTAATATCATAAATATTAGGATATTGTGCATATATAGGCATAGGTTAGATTAGGTGTTTAGGTTCTGTTGGCGATTATTTGTATTTGTAGTACGTGGGTGAAGCATTTATAGCGTTGTGATTCGAACAAAATTCGTCAGTGAAGCACTTGTTCCGGATATGTTCGAACTTCAGCAGTTGTGAGTCGTGTGTAAATCGCTTTTCATTCATAAACAGGGGGTTTGGCGGGTGCATGGAATCACTTTTGGATCTTTGTTTTGTAACACTGTA
Organism: Procambarus clarkii; assembly: GCF_040958095.1. Taxonomy (NCBI): domain Eukaryota; kingdom Metazoa; phylum Arthropoda; class Malacostraca; order Decapoda; family Cambaridae; genus Procambarus; species Procambarus clarkii. Next base: position 40,242,264 of record NC_091154.1, on the reverse strand, counting down.
AAAGTGTTTGGTTTAGGTTAATACATACATAGAGTACATGAGTCACAGACAAGGATCGGAGAGGCGCCAGTTGTCTGCCTGAGATCTCACACCTCTAACCGTTAACGACCCCAAGTGACCTGAGGTCAGATCATGAGAATTTCACCTTGCTTCCGCTAAGCTTATAATTGTAGTCTGGTAGCCTTCAAACATGCCGACGTTTAAGGAGTGGCTTGGTAGTGCCGGAGGCTATCTACTTGTGGGCGGAGTTAGCTACTAGGTTCCCAATAAATACTCGGAGAACTATCGAGCATGAAGCATTAACAGACAGAGCAGCAGACGAGAGAGAGAAGACGTCCCTACCAGGGAGGCTGTCGGCCGGCAGGGGCGAGACAGTCTCTGTCAAGCTACAGACCCCCCCCCCTCTCTATTCAACTTAGACTCAGTACTCGGTGAGTGAACATTAAGGTGACTTGGTCGTGTTTACATATGTTGTGTGATGATCAGGGGCAGTCAAGTTGTAGGGTTCTCGAATTCTTGGATGATGACTCACTTTGCATATTAAACTGGAACATTTTAATTGAATTGCTTAAGTTATGATATTTATCATGAAAAATATAATTGTTGAATTTATTATTTAAATGGTCTTTCACTGTGTCCCTAGAGTTGAGTTGAGGTGAGAAAGCCTCTGTGGTTACTGGGTTCATGATATAAATGAGTACATGTTTGGAGTTGATACATGGTACAGAGGGAACATACTAATAATGAACTCATGATAACATCTTTTGAGAATTTTGTGATACAGGCAAGTTCCATTCCTTGTCTTGTATGTAATGATCATGAATGGATGGTGGCAGCATTTCGTCTTCTACTATCTACACTTTCTACGTCTACTTTCTACTCTTCTACTACTACCTATCTACACCTCTCCCTCCACCCCCCTCTCTAAACTCTCACTTTCAACTAATGACCCTCCTCGCTCCTCCCACCTCTCTCTCTCACCCCCAAACCCTCACTAATTACTTCACTATTCATTTCTTTCCTCTCGTTTTCTCTTATACGTTTGTGGCAATGATTCTGTATTCTAGAGTTCTCTCTGGAGTTTCGGGTAACTGATCAAGTGACGGCGCCTTGTAGTCTTAGCACCTAGGTAGTCAAATACCTAGGTTACAAGGTGTTGACCGAGAGAGGTTGCCTTAGGAACTCTGGAGGGTGCTCTAGAATAGTTAGCTAACTGGGGACGGGATAACGGACTAGAGAGAGCTGTTTCCCCCGGCCTCGTTAGTTAACTGGGGGGTGGAATAATGGACAAGTTAGAGATAGAGTTATTCCCCCACCCCCGTTACAATGATGGCAGCGGTGTTGAACAATGTTGTAGGTAGTTGGTGTTCTTTTAACATTGTTCAGTCCCACGTGTCTTTTTGCCGCTCAGGCGCTATCAAGGAGATCTTGACAGGTGTTTTACTTTCGCGATTTAGCGAGTTTTTTCAGGCTAGGAGATAGTGATTCTCTGGTGTTGTGTTTAGTGATTTTGTGAGTTTTGTGGTATTCAGGGAATGTTCACCAGAACTTGCGTGTGTAGTGATTTATGTTAGTAATAAGATTTGGCGATTTGGGAACTTAGCGGTGTTGGTAGTGCAGGTCAGCTGAGTGTGACAGGTGACCTCGCATGTCCCACGGGGACACCCAGCCACCGCTGGTCTCCAGGTCAGTGGGGAGTGGCAGGTGTAGTTTTTAAGTAGTGGTTCTGCTCAGATTATTGCGATCGACTGTTTTACTCCATTTGAACGCAATAACCCGAGGTGTACTGGTATTGTACAGCATGCTAGGGGGAGGCATAGTATGTCAGTAGACTTCACGTTGGGGACGCTCGACGTTAGATAGTCTGGTCACAGGGGTGGCAACAGTTTGGAGTTGTTTACCGGCGGAGATGCTAGGGAAACACTCTGGGTCACGTAGGTGGCTGTAGGTTAAGGGTGGGAGTAACGGTTAATTATGTACTTAAGATTAGGAACGGTACAGTTAAGTTTAGGCTAGTGTTTTGTTTATTAGTGTTGATTTTTTTTGTGACAAGTTAAAGGTAGTGATGACCTTATTCTCTCTTCTCTAACTTTCCTCTGTTACTGTCTTATGTTCCACCAAGTCAGTATCATTCAGTGTTAATTGGATTATTTTAAAAAATTTAAGTGTAGTTGTTGCCAGGAGGAGAGCTTATAATTGGACTGTGTGAACCCTATACAAACTACAGGGTCACACAACAGCATGGAACACGGGTATTGTCGCCTTTATGTTCATTCACAGGTGGGAGCCAGAGGAGAGGCGCGACGCATATACAGAAGAGGGAGACGGCTGCCGTGTACCACACTCAGGGGCGTTAATCACCACCACCACGACCAGCCCACTACCTGGAGGTCACGGCTCCACCACCATCACCACCCCAGGGGACCCCAAGATGCAGCCCTCTCGGTCAGTCAACATTGGTCTACCCAGTGGACCCCAGGTCGTTCTGCAGACGACCCCAGACGACCCAGTAAAGATGGAAGAGGAACAACAACGATTCCAGTCTGTCCCACCAACACCGGTCTGCTCAGGATGGACCCCAGGACAGACGGACCCCAATGGACCCCAGGTCGCTTATCAAAGACCCATGGGAGAAAGAAGAGAGAAGAAGGAAGAGAGAAGAAAGAAGAGAGAAGAAAGAAGAAAGAAGAGAAGATAAGACAAGCTGAGTGAGACATGATACCTAGTGTCCCTTGCTGGTGTCAGCATCATTGCATGGAGCGTAATTGCAAGACAGGATCGTTTGCCTTGACTGGCCGCCCCTCCTGCAAGCAGGTAGCTCTGTTGAGTGATTCTTCCTGTGTCATGCAGACTTGATGTGGCTGTCAGAAGTAGCTCTCTGAAGGAGGCGTGCTGGAGCAACAGGGAGGAAGAAGAGTAGGATGGGATTCCTACTGTTGGCAACTATATGAAGGTCTCGAAACTTGTAGTCCCTATAGCTGTGAAGAACCCCAATATACGTCTCTCATGGTGACTGACGTAGGGCCAATTACAGATCAGCTGGGACAACCGAATTCCACGGTCCTGTGCTCAGTTCAAGTAGTAACGGCTTTCGGGTTGACCAAGTGTTGTTGTGCGTTAACGACGGAGAAGCGACGGAGGCAGTTGTGTTGAAGAAATGTGGTACAGGATTATCTACAAGACCAAGCAGTGACGTCGCCCAGCCAGAGACAATGGACGTCTGTCTATATATTTCATTTTTTAGAGTAGGATGATGTATATTTGTTTAGCTAGGATGTATTCTTTTCGTTAATAAAGTTGTCGCACACAGCTAGCTTGCTTTAGCAGTGTTGCAAAAACTTTATTTTCGGGGAGAAGGGGAGATGTAACACTGTAAAAGTGTTTGGTTTAGGTTAATACATACATAGAGTACATGAGTCACAGACAAGGATCGGAGAGGCGCCAGTTGTCTGCCTGAGATCTCACACCTCTAACCGTTAACGACCCCAAGTGACCTGAGGTCAGATCATGAGAATTTCACCTTGCTTCCGCTAAGCTTATAATTGTAGTCTGGTAGCCTTCAAACATGCCGACGTTTAAGGAGTGGCTTGGTAGTGCCGGAGGCTATCTACTTGTGGGCGGAGTTAGCTACTAGGTTCCCAATAAATACTCGGAGAACTATCGAGCATGAAGCATTAACAGACAGAGCAGCAGACGAGAGAGAGAAGACGTCCCTACCAGGGAGGCTGTCGGCCGGCAGGGGCGAGACAGTCTCTGTCAAGCTACAGACCCCCCCCCCTCTCTATTCAACTTAGACTCAGTACTCGGTGAGTGAACATTAAGGTGACTTGGTCGTGTTTACATATGTTGTGTGATGATCAGGGGCAGTCAAGTTGTAGGGTTCTCGAATTCTTGGATGATGACTCACTTTGCATATTAAACTGGAACATTTTAATTGAATTGCTTAAGTTATGATATTTATCATGAAAAATATAATTGTTGAATTTATTATTTAAATGGTCTTTCACTGTGTCCCTAGAGTTGAGTTGAGGTGAGAAAGCCTCTGTGGTTACTGGGTTCATGATATAAATGAGTACATGTTTGGAGTTGATACATGGTACAGAGGGAACATACTAATAATGAACTCATGATAACATCTTTTGAGAATTTTGTGATACAGGCAAGTTCCATTCCTTGTCTTGTATGTAATGATCATGAATGGATGGTGGCAGCATTTCGTCTTCTACTATCTACACTTTCTACGTCTACTTTCTACTCTTCTACTACTACCTATCTACACCTCTCCCTCCACCCCCCTCTCTAAACTCTCACTTTCAACTAATGACCCTCCTCGCTCCTCCCACCCCTCTGCCTCTCACCCCAAACCCTCACTAATTACTTCACATTTCATTTCTTTCCTCTCGTTTTCTCTTATACGTTTGTGGCAGTGAATATGTATTCTAGAGTTCTCTCTAGAGTTTCGGGTAGCTGATCCAGTGACGGCGCCTTGTAGTCTTAGCACCTAGGTAGTCGAATACCTAGGTTACAAGGTGTTGAACGAGAGAGGTTGCCTTAGGAACTCTGGAGGTGCTCTAGAATAGTTAGCTAACTGGGGACGGGATAACGGACTAGAGAGAGCTGTTTCCCCCGGCCTCGTTAGTTAACTGGGGGGTGGAATAATGGACAAGATAGAGCTATTTCCCCCACCCCCCGTTACAGTTTGGAGGACGGGCTGGAATGTAATGGACTTGAGTCGAGGACGGGTTGATAGTTGAGATTCGAACAGAGGTCGTCAGTGAAGCATTGCTCGAGAAATGTTCGAACGTCGTCAGTTGTGAGTCGTATGTAAACCTTTTTCATTCACTAAACAGGGGATTTAGCGGGAGTATGAAATGGACTTTGGCCTTTGTTTATGAGGACGAGCCGCTCCGGACAGTTCAAACACACGGCTGGGACTGCCTCAGACCAGAGTTTGTCTCACTACTCACAGTATACCGGGAGATAAGGTTTATAATCGACACTCAACTCTCGCTCGTATCCTCGAAGCACCGCCATGACGGGGATCATGTAAACTTGTGTTTGTTGTCTCTCTATCACCCCGCTGCTGGGGCATGATTCCCTTCACTGTCTTGTTTGCTGTAATGATACAGGTAAACTGTAGTGGGCTTGTAAGCGTCCAGCCTCACGGGGCACTCGTCACCTTGGACGGCTCTGCTGGGAAGGTGCAAGGTGCCTCACCAGCACTTAAGGCAAGGTGCTGCCTCACCTTGCCTCACCTTGCCTCACCTCTCCTCCTGTCCTCGGAGTGTCCACACGTTGCCACTATCCTCACTGAATCCACCCCCCTCACTTTCCTCCCACTCTTCTCTAACTCCTCCATATCTTCTTCCACCTCCTTTTCCTCTTTTTCCTTTTATTCCACCTCCTCCTGTTCTTATTCCTCCCTCTTCTTTTTCTTTTTCTTCTACCTCTTCGTCGTCATAGAAAATCATCTTCTATTTCCTATTCTTCTCCACCCTCCTATTATTTTTTCTTAGTTTTACTTCTCTTCAACTTCTTAGTCCTCCTACTCTTTCTCTTCCCCTTCCTCGTCTTTTTTCTGCTCTTCTCCCTCTTCTTCCTCCTCCTCCTCCTCCACCTCCTCAATATTAACCGTCTTAGCCTGGTGACACGTCACTTTTCTTTGGCATCTTAGAGAGGATTTTATTTCTCAAAATGTATAATGTGTTGGAAGTTTCCTTTGACATTCTCGGCTCCATTGTAGTGACGGAGGACCCCAGACGCCTTCTTGCACCCGATAGTCTCACATATCGACTTAAGGAGCTTATTGCACTTTTTGAAATATTTCCTCTTGTTATTTTAAGATGACTCTCCGTATATATGTATGTATATACATATGTGTGTGTGTGTATGTATGTATTTCTGTGATGACGACAAGAACGATAAGTTTCACTGTTGAATAGAAAACTTTTGTGTTCTATATTCAGTTGAGGCACTCAGCACTCTATTAATATCTCCCTTGTTATAGTCTTTCATGTGTGTACTTCAGTTAAGTCTCTCCTTAGTCTTTGCCTTTCTAGAGAAAGAAAATAGAGCTCCTTGAGTCTCTGCCCGCGAGGAGTGTTTAACTCCCCTGGAGTAACGTAGTGTAATATGCAGAGTGCACCTCCCTATAGTGTCTTCTGTGTACCATGGTGAGAGGCTCTCACATCCCTCCCTCTCTCACCAACCCCCCTCCTCTCGTCTCTCTCTCTCTCTCTCTCTCTCTCTCTCTCTCTCTCTCTCTCTCTCTCTCTCTCTCTCTCTCTCTCTCTCTCTCTCTCTCTCTCTCTCTCTCTCTCTCTCTCTCTCTCTCTCTCTACCTTCACCTGCTGCCTCCCTTCCCTCCTCTCTCCCCACACTTCCTCAGCTCTTCTCTCCCTCCCTCCCTCCCTCCCTCCCTCCCTCCCTCTCTCTCTCTCTCTCTCTCTCTCTCTTCCTTCCCTCCTGTCATTCTGTCCCATACCCTCATTCTCTCCCTACTCCATTTTTATCTTTCTCACCCTCCGTCAGTGGGGTTCTTCACCTCCTCCTACCCCCTCTCTTCCCTCTTGCCAACATAGAGTGCCTAGAGTGAGTGCCAAATACCTGTGGCACTCACGGCCCTCCGTAACACACTTGTGGGTGGTAGGAAACTATGCTTGTTTAAGGCACTCTCTAACACACTGTGTAGGGTGCTACACCCTGTGACCTAACACACACACACACCTTACTCCTTCCCCCCCCCCTCCCTACCCATCACTCCCTACCTCTCATAAAGCTTGAGTGTGTGCCCGGGGAGGAAGGCTGTGAAGCCGTCCCAATACGTCACACGAGCCCCGGGAGTCTGGGAAGTTTTGAACTCTTCCATCCGTGAGAAATTGAGGTCCTTGCCACGGCCAGGAAGGTCTCGTCTCCACCTTTATAATTCTGCCAGTGTCAGAGTCAACGTACAAGTTAGAACAGTAATGGGATAAATGTACACACACTTGTATACTACAGGCTGCCTGGTCTGAGTACACACATGTACACCACAGGCTGCCTGGTCTGAGTACACACACATGTACACCACAGGCTGCCTGGTTTGAGTACACACATGTACACCACAGGCTGCCTGGTCTGAGTACACACACATGTACACCACAGGCTGCCTGGTTTGAGTACACACATGTACACCACAGGCTGCCTGGTTTGAGTACACACATGTACACCACAGGCTGCCTGGTCTGAGTACACACATGTACACCACAGGCTGCCTGGTCTGAGTACACACACATGTACACCACAGGCTGCCTGGTCTGAGTACACACATGTACACTACAGGCTGCCTGGTCTGAGTACACACACATGTACACCACAGGCTGCCTGGTCTGAGTACACACACATGTACACCACAGGTTGCCTGGTCTGAGTACACACACATGTACACCACAGGCTGCCTGGTCTGAGTACACACACATGTACACTACAGGCTGCCTGGTCTGAGTACACACACATGTACACCACAGGCTGCCTGGTCTGAGTACACACACATGTACACCACAGGTTGCCTGGTCTGAGTACACACATGTACACCACAGGTTGCCTGGTCTGAGTACACACACATGTACACCACAGGCTGCCTGGTCTGAGTACACACACATGTACACCACAGGTTGCCTGGTCTGAGTACACACACATGTACACCACAGGCTGCCTGGTCTGAGTACACACACATGTACACTACAGGCTGCCTGGTCTGAGTACACACACATGTACACCACAGGCTGCCTGGTCTGAGTACACACATGTACACCACAGGTTGCCTGGTCTGAGTACACACATGTACACCACAGGTTGCCTGGTCTGAGTACACACACATGTACACCACAGGTTGCCTGGTCTGAGTACACACATGTACACCACAGGTTGCCTGGTCTGAGTACACACATGTACACCACAGGTTGCCTGGTCTGAGTACACACACATGTACACCACAGGCTGCCTGGTCTGAGTACACACATGTACACCACAGGTTGCCTGGTCTGAGTACACACATGTACACCACAGGTTGCCTGGTCTGAGTACACACACATGTACACCACAGGCTGCCTGGTCTGAGTACACACATGTACACCACAGGTTGCCTGGTCTGAGTACACACATGTACACCACAGGTTGCCTGGTCTGAGTACACACACATGTACACCACAGGCTGCCTGGTCTGAGTACACACACATGTACACCACAGGTTGCCTGGTCTGAGTACACACATGTACACCACAGGTTGCCTGGTCTGAGTACACACACATGTACACCACAGGTTGCCTGGTCTGAGTACACACACATGTACACCACAGGCTGCCTGGTCTGAGTACACACACATGTACACCACAGGTTGCCTGGTCTGAGTACACACACATGTACACCACAGGTTGCCTGGTCTGAGTACACACACATGTACACCACAGGTTGCCTGGTCTGAGTACACACACATGTACACCACAGGCTGCCTGGTCTGAGTACACACACATGTACACCACAGGTTGCCTGGTCTGAGTACACACACATGTACACCACAGGCTGCCTGGTCTGAGTACACACACATGTACACCACAGGTTGCCTGGGTAACTTGGGTAACCTGAAGCAAAGTTTACCTCGGGTGTGAGAACCAGGTGACCCACCTCGGGCCCGGAGCCCGGGTGCCACCCTCCGTAAATACATGAGCTGAGAACATTAATAATCATGACTTAGAGGCACTGTGCCAGGCCGGGCCACCACGTGGGTTTCTTGGCAAGCCGCCACTCGTCACCCCCCCTCCCCCCTCCCCCACCACACCACCTGTTACCCCCGCCACACCACCCCACCTCCTGCAACCCCACTCACCCCATCACCTGGAAGCCCACTCACGCCCCCACCACCTCCCTCTCCGCTCTCCGTCTTGCAAAAGTAGAGCTCACTAGCTGCTTCGAGATGGTAGCACAGCATCTCGAAGCAGCTCAAGCATCTATGTCTACCCTGCAGCCCGTCCTCCAAACAAAGACCCAAAAGTGATTCCATCCACCCGCCAAACCCCCCTGTGTATGAATGAAAAACGGTTTATACACGACTCACAACTGATGACGTTCGAACACTTCCGGAACAAGTGCTTCACTGACGACTGGTGTTCGAACCACAACGCTGTAAATGCTTCACCCACGTACTACAAATACAAATAATCACCAACAGAACCTAAACACCTAACCTAACCAGTGCCTATATATGCACAATATGCTAATATATTATAATATTAATTTATATTTGAGAAAATTCCTGTTTTGAATGAACAGCATGTTAATAAATTATGAATGCGTCTATGGGGTCGACCGCTGGATGGAATGGACTTGAATCAAGGACGGGTTGATTTACTATGCTTTAAATACCTCTGGGGCTTACATGTGTGTTACCTGTGGCCGGGTTCAAGAGTTAAATTCCCGCAGTCCTGCAGTTCAGACAAGGGTCAAGCTTTTGTTGTAATAATATGATAAGACTGTTGGTGACAGCGACCGAGAGGCCCAAGTACACACATCTCAATCCGGATGATCCGGAGGCAGTTACTGTACCAATCCGGATGACTCGGAGGCAGTTACTGTACCAATCCGGATGACTCGGAGGCAGTTACTGTACCAATCCGGATGATCCGGAGGCAGTTACTGTACCAATCCGGATGACTCGGAGGCAGTTACTGTACCAATCCGGATGACCCGGAGGCAGTTACTGTACCAATCCGGATGACCCGGAGGCAGTTACTGTACCAATCCGGATGACCCGGAGGCAGTTACTGTACCAATCCGGATGACCCGGAGGCAGTTACTGTACCAATCCGGATGACCCGGAGGCAGTTACTGTACCAATCCGGATGATCCGGAGGCAGTTACTGTACCAATCCGGATGACCCGGAGGCAGTTACTGTACCAATCTGTCTAATATTCTCTTAAAAATTTCAACCTTTGTTCAGACAATATTTTTTTGTATTTCCTGGTAGAAGGTCGATACGTCCCGGACCTCAAATACTTATTAGCGTGGTGTGTGGTTGTGGTCATGGCTCCTCTACTGGTGCCTGGTTGTAGCCTCCACTTCTTGCCATATCTCACGCTCCATCAGGTCGTTATTTGATTGTGCATACTGGGGACCCTGACCTTCAGATTATGTGATCTCTCTCTCTCTCTCTCTCTCTCTCTCTCTCTCTCTCTCTCTCTCTCTCTCTCTCTCTCTCTCTCTCTCTCTCTCTCTCTCTCTCTCTCTCTCTCTGTATATCTCTCTCTCTCGTCTTAATTCCAGAGAGGAATTTCTGAAGGCACAAGAAATGGTTAAAGTAACCGTTCAGTTTGAGATCTTTGTATACCTCGCATTTCGGATGTCTTGCCCGTCTTGAACGGTAAGCTGAGTGCAATGCAATATTGCAAGCCTAAATAGCACAAGGGGATATGAAAAGCAGGTCCTCTGCTGTATTGGTTTGTATTATTCTTTCAATCATTTTTATGCTTATGCTAAGCCTTATTTATTATGCTTACTGAATTCTGGGCGATGGACATTATTCCTAGATCTGTAACACGTCGTTTCCATTCAGTGAAAAGATCTGATTATACACCTTGTGTCTTGTGTCCAGTGTATTATACACCTTGTGTCTTGTGTCCAGTGTATTATCCACCTTGTGTCTTGTGTCCAGTGTATTATCCACCTTGTGTCTTGTGTCCAGTGTATTATCCACCTTGTGTCTTGTGTCCAGTGTATTATCCACCTTGTGTCTTGTGTCCAGTGTATTATCCACCTTGTGTCTTGTGTCCAGTGTATTATCCACCTTGTGTCTTGTGTCCAGTGTATTATCCACCTTGTGTCTTGTGTCCAGTGTATTATCCACCTTGTGTCTTGTGTCCAGTGTATTATCCACCTTGTGTCTTGTGTCCAGTGTATTATCCACCTTGTGTCTTGTGTCCAGTGTATTATCCACCTTGTGTCTTGTGTCCAGTGTATTATCCACCTTGTGTCTTGTGTCCAGTGTGTAGTTGGAATTTGTCCCAGTTGAAAATAAATTTAGTTTTCTCTCGCTGAAGCAAAGATGTTGTTGACATCCATCTGTCTGTAGTGCTCCGCATCTTCTACCAAAGCAGTTTTCATAGCCACAGTGCCACCACACCACTGCCACAATACCATTACAACAATACTAAGGCACCACCACGGCAGTGCCACAGTGCCATCACAACGCAGCGGCAACATCAGCAGACAATATGGGGGAGTAATTCTTGGCATATATACCTGACCAGGTTGCAGAGGCTGGCCCCGTGCAGAGGGGAAGACACCCTGGTGGGGGAGTTAGTGGGAGGGAGGAGATGTGATGGGATGGCAGGAGGGAGGGAGGGGGGGGGGGTAAGGAGGAGACACAAGTGGGAGCGATGAAGGGAGGGAGGGACGGAGGGGAGAAGGAGAAAAGAGGGTTGTGGTGTTAGTAACGGAGGAGGGTGAGAGCGAGAGAGAGAGAGAGAGAGAGAGAGAGGGAGGGAGACAGGAAGGGAGAGAGGGAGGGAAGGAGGACGGGCGGGCGGCAGAGCCAGCTAGTGGGCCGGGAGAGTGCCAGTGCCGCTGTGTGTGTAAACTGCTCCTAACGTTTGTAAACTTTAGGAACATTGTATTTATTGATGAAGAGTGTGTGATAAGAGAGACGGAATTACTCTTCTTCCGTCAGAGCTCCTCTTTCCCCCTCCCTCCCTCCCCACACCCGTTCCTCCAGCGGGTCAGAGGCCCCTAGGACGGTGATGGGCCCCTAGGAAGGTGATGGGCCCCTAGGAAGGTGATGGGCCCCTAGGAAGGTGATGGGCCCCTAGGAAGGTGATGGGCCCCTACGAAGGTGACGGGCCCCTAGGAAAGTGATGGGCCCCTAGGAAGGTGACGGGCCCCTAGGAAAGTGATGGGCCCCTAAGGAAGAATTGGTCTTTAGGCAGATTAAGTGTTTAGCACCTTTTAGAAAGTTAAGTGATTGCTTGCGTTAAGAAAAGTGGAGTTGTTAAGTGCTTCAGGAAGACAATGACATAAAAGCGTCTTAAGGGAGGGAGAGAAGTCATCAAAGTGTCTTTAAGATGATCAAGTGGATAAGTGCACTATATCTAATTAGGAGATGATTACTCGTCTTAAGGCAGGTTAATTGGTAAAGTTCCCTAATGGATATGAAGTGAGTAAGATGTCTTAAGGAAGACAGTTGGTAAGATGACATAAGGAACAACAAGTCTCCAGGATCTTCACGGGGTAATGTGAGGGCATGTGAATATAAGACTAAAATGATGATCTTCTACAATATACTTCATTTGCAGGTATACAGCAGGTATACAGCAGTATACCTGCTGTACTCACATACCTGCTGTACTGACACACCTGCTGTACTGACATACCTGCTGTACGGACACACCTGCTGTACTCACACACCTGCTGTACGGACACACCTGCTGTACTCACACACCTGCTGTACGGACACACCTGCTGTACGGACACACCTGCTGTACGGACACACCTGCTGTACTCACACACCTGCTGTACAGCCACCTAATGACAGTCTTCCTTACAGAAACTGTGACTGTTAGTTACCTTCCCTTCCACTCACAGCTAAGTCCACTACGGGCTCACCATAGCCTGTGCCACTTGGAACTTGTTCCGAGTAGCTGATCTATAACAACAACAACAACCTTCCCCTCAGACTCTAGGCCTCGTCTTCCCCTCAAGCTGTTCGGTGGTCAAGGCGGAAGGGGTTGGGCTTGGGTGGATAAGTTTGCGTGTGTGCGTGTGTGTGTGTGTGTGTGTGTGTGTGTGTGTGTGTGTGTGTGTGTGTGTGTGTGTGTGTGTGTGTGTGTGTGTGTGTGTGTGTGTGTGAGGAGATTTTTATTATTATTATTATTATTTTCTACCACAGACGTGGCCACACATTTACAATGCTAATCACGGATTTATTGAACAATCAACCACAGAAGGGGATTGTAGTGCTTTTAAAATGCTAATCTAACCTACAGATATAAATACATAGATACACAGAGTTACGTCTGCCCTACATAAAATGGTCGATGTGTTCTTTACATAGTGTCATTAATGTGCATTTGCAAAGGTGAAATGTAGTTCTGATCAGCTTCCACATATACTTTATGCACATACATACATATACATACGCACACATATACATATATATACATACATATACATATACAGACACGTACATACATACACATACATTTATGGCTCTCCTACTCTGACAGGGTAAGATAGCTGATAGAGAAACTAGTGTGTTATTAAGTACTTAACCACTGAAGGTGATTAAGATACTTTTGCAAGCTCAGGTTACATAGTGACATCACGTACATACATTGTATAATTGATGTTGTTGTTGTTGTTAAAGATTCGCTACCTGGAACAAAAAGTCCCAAGTAGCACGGGCTATGGTGAGCCCGTAGATGATGTATAATTGATACATTACATGGTCAATCTTGGGTACTGAAAGAGGGGCTGTGACGACCTCTGTCTGGGACCCGTAGGTGCGGGACCGGGACGTCCACCTCCTGGGGCTCGTGCGGCCCCCCAGGCTCTGCTTCAGGAGGCTGGGGTCGTTCTTGCCCTTGTTGGGGTGGTTCTTCTCCGGCCACGACCACGGCGGTCTCCGGGGTTGGAGTCCCTGTGCCTTCTTTCACCAACTTCGAGGTCAACCCTGGAGCTCACAGTTCCTGCGACGGCGCTGGAACCAATCGTATTGGCGTTTGCCTTTCCATTGGAGACTTTCTCGGCGCCGTGGAGAGGGAAAGGGGACCTGCTGGTAGGTAACAGCTTCTCCGTGTCAACCTACCCTGGCTTTGCGCCCTGGAGAGGCCACTCCAAACCGACACCCAGAACGAAACTCCATAAGTCTCCTGAAACTGATGGATGCCTACTACTACTACTACTACTACTACTACTACTACTACTACTACTACATGAAGGTGAACATAGGCATCAGGTGAAACTCTGTTCGTTTGTTTTTGCCTCGTCCGGGAATTGAACCCGGGTCCATGGACTGCAAATCCACAACACTATCCGTTCGACCGCGAGGACTTGTGTTGAAAGGGATAGGGGGGATTATGATTCTTGGATGGATAGGTTTGTGTGTGATCTTTAAGGTTGGGGAACTGGGCTTGTGGGCCAACCCATCCTCAGACCAAGTCATTCCTTTCTGCGGTCAACCCTAAAGACACATTCATCAATTTTAACATTCTGCTCATTCGAAACAGAACTTTTCTCAAATATAAATTAATATTAATATATATTAGCATATTGTGGATATTTAGGCACTGGTTAAGTTAGGTGTTTAGGTTCTGTTGGCGATTATTTGTATTTGTAGAACTAGGGTGAAGCATTTACTGCATTGTAGTTCAAACAAAAGTCGTCAGCGAAGCACTTGTTCCGGACGTCATCAGTTGAGAGCCGTCCTCATAAACAAAGACCCAAAGTCCATTCCATACACCCGCCAAACCCCCTGTTTATGAATGAAAAACGGTTGTTGTTGTTGACTTAGGGGCGACGACGATCGTGGGATCGGATGCGCCCCGACGTACTCGTGAAGGGTTAATTGCGAAGGCCGGAAAGGTGAAACGCCAAGCCTAATCGCGAAACGAGTGACGCCAATCACTGTAAACTAATATGCCTCGCGGCAAAGAAACGTAGAAAGGCAGATGATTGGGGAGCCTCAGGAGTCCCTCGGGGTGACAAGCACCGGCCCCGCCCCACACAGAGAACACCAGGTAGCAAAACCAAAAACTCGGCCCCCAACTAAAACGCGAAAGTCATCCAGTGCCCCCCGGCAGAGCAGAAGCCAGCCGCCCACCACGGCTAAGGGCACATCAGGAGCCCACCAACTCCTGGCACCTGTCGGCCAAGCTGGCGCCGGACACCACACCCCACCGGGAGAACCAGCCAGAACACGTAAAAAAAAATCTATCAACAATCCCGTGACCCAAGGCGATATGTACGCCAGGCGTCGTACAATCGGACCGTTGAATATGGATGCCAAACGGCAGTAGCAAATCCAAAACGCGAAAACAGAACGTGATCCGGCGGCTCCCAGGCGGAGGCGGCGTCGACGTTCGCTCGTCGTCAAGGTTGCAACCCGTCCTCGACTCAAGTCCATTCCATCCAGCGATCGACCCCACAGACACATTCATAAATTTTTACATGCTGTTCATTATAAACGGGAATTTTCTCAAATATAAATTAATATTATAATATATTAGCATATTGTGCATATATAGGCATAGGCATAGGTTAGGTTAGGTGTTTAAGTTCTATTGGCAATTATTTGTATTTGTAGTACGTGGGTGAAGCATTTACAGCGTTGTGGTTCGAACAAAATTCGTCAATGAAGCACTTGTTCCGGAAGTGTTCGAACGTCAACAGTTGTGAGTCGTGTGTAAACCGTTTTCATTCATAAACTGGGGGTTTGGCGAGTGCATGGAATGGACTTTGGGTCTTTGTTTAGAGGACGGGCCTCATGGACAGTTGGTGGGTGGAGGTCGGCGGCGTGTGTGGGGAACTTAGAGTGAGGACCCTTGACGCGACACAAAAATACTGCAACACTCAGATAGATCCCAAGGCACAGTGCCCCCCCCCCCCCCGCCACATCTAGTCTACGGACACTGGGAAGACAAGAACTATCAGACTATTGTTACCCTGCACACCGTACTTGTGAATGCGATATCTCAGTAGAACTAGAAAAAGTAATCCAAAGCCTTATAACATTATAATGGGTTGACTCTTTAAGTTTGACCATTGCTCGTGCTGTCGATGGCCATAAAAATATAATGTGTTAAAATAAGAAAAGCGTTGGATAATACAACTCTGAATACATAATTTTTAGTGACATAAAAATGTCAAATACGTAGAGAATTTTAGTCGAATTATACAAGATTTTGAGTATGTATGTACATATATATTTGCATTTGTATTCCGGTGTTTGTTACTTAATTGTTTTCTTTTTTTCAGAGGCAAATGCATTAAATTGTTCTAGCGTAATAACATTAGAGCAGAAGGCCACTCTTAACAGAAGTTGTAGGCACGTGACGTGGCACCATGGCGCCCTTCACAGAACTGTACGCAAAGTTCCGTGGGATGCTGCAAGAGTCCTGGCAGACAAGCGAAGTAATGGCCCACTTTGAGCCCACTAGCACGCTGGACACCATGTTCCGGTACCTATGGCTTCGGCCAGAGGCGCAGCAGGTGCTCGTCCCACCTCCTGGCAACTCCCGTATCAGCAGAAAGGGAGCCATCGAATCAGAGAAGTTCCGGAATGAGGGAAACCGTCTTTATCGAGAACGGAAGCTAGAGCAGGCGCTGCTGGCGTACAATTACAGCATACTGGCGGCACCGCATTTGGCCACGAGAGACTCAGCCCTAGCAGACTCCACTCCTGAGCAGGAGAGCCTGGCCCTGGCATATGCCAACCGCTCTGCTGTTCTGTACGAGATGGGTCAGTATGAGTCTGCTCTTGCAGACATTCAGCGCTCGCTCACGTGCGGGTATCCACCTCCCAGAAGACATCGACTACATGAGCGACAAGCAAAGTGTCTTCACATACTTGGAAGAGGACAGGAGGCAAAAACTATCCTTGCGGAAACTATGAGCATGCTCTCTTCATTGTCTTTAAATGAAAAAGAGGCAGCAACTGTAAAGAGCTCGCTCACCAAGCTACAGGCAAAGTGTGAGACCAGCTCAGACTCGACACCTGCCACGCACCAATACGAGCAGGTGTTTTATACAGGTCCAGCACAGCCCCCACCGGTGTCCTCCCCGCAACCTGACGTGCCCTGCCTCAGCGACGCCCTCAGGATACACTACACTCCCATCCGAGGCAGACATTTGGTAGCCAGCAGGGACATCCAACCAGGTACGTTAACACACTTTGCACCACTGTACACAGACATGCTACTGTAATACCACCGCGTATCTGTACTGTGGACAGAGGGGTACGTTCTTACCACCATAGGTCAATACAACTGATGTACCATAAGCATAGTCATGGTACAGCTATGCTCCTGCCTGCTTTACGTCTGCCAAATTCATTGTCTATCTACAATACTCTGCTGATTTAACACAGTTAAATATAATTCCGCTTAAAAAAACAGATACGGTAGTTTGATACTGCAATCAAGTTATTTCATATATATATGAAATAACTCGCCATGCAAATATAATTAAAACCTGTGTGACAAGTTCCTTTAGTCTTATGTATTGTTATAATTTAATCAAACATTTATCCCTCGATTGTTTGACGGATTGATTGGCGAGATCCAGGCAATGGGCTGAAGTATCACCATGCACTTCATCTATGGATTTTACAACACATTTCTTAATATACATACAATATTTCTAATGTTTTAATCTTGTTTCAGAAATCTTGTTGTGAAAGTTTGTTTACTACTGCACGAGAGTAAAGTGTTATTGCAAGTGATCAATCATTGCAGGTACTTGTGTAACGCAGGATATGTATATGTTTATCTCTCAGAATGTTCGGTAATACGTTTATTGTTTGTGATGTGTGTCTATGTATGTATTAACACGATGTACTGAACGGGGTGAGAATAAGTAATTATCAATAGAAGGCACCAAACCGGGAAGGCTATGTAGCACCACGGGGTGAGAATAGCTTGAGTTACCTCATCCCTTTGTGTGTATTTTACCTCAATAAACTTATTTCTATTTCAATTTCAATCATTGCAGGCGAGGTGCTTGTGGTAGAAGAGGCCCTGGCGGCCGTGGTGAAGCTGGACAGTACTCTCAGGTCTCACTGTTCTCACTGTCTGCGTCGCTGCCCAGTCCCACTCCCATGCCCCTCCTGCTCCCTGGTATGTATCCTTTTGCTTTCATCTTTTCCAGCCCCATTTCTGATAGACATGATCCAATTTCTCACTTGTTGTGTAACATTCTATGGTTTACATGTGAAAATCTGGACCGCTTAGATCATAGCTTGTTTGTAATTTCTTGCCAAATATACTAGAAATTCATTCATACAGAATGTTATCTTTCTATTCTAAACAAAGAAATGTGAATTAGTTCCAACAGTGTTGTGATGCTTTGAATAAATTCTAGAACATTTACATTACAGGTAGTATTCTGCAGCGAGGATTGTCTGCATGCTGGTGTTGATGGTGGCCACGGTGCGGAATGTAGAGTTCTCGCAGTCCTGGTGGCCCTGCAGCTGGACCCCGCTGCAGCTCTTGCTCACAGGATTCTGGCCTCCACTACGCTCACCGACCTTCGCAACACATTGGCCACCATCCAACACGAAGGTTGTGGAAGAGGCACACGACCTATGATGCAAGTTGCACACGATTATCGTACCTTATACCACTTGGAAGGACACACCACAGCCCGTCCAGAGTGTCAGCTCCAAGAAGCAGCTGCTGTTGCGTGTGTTCTAACACACATCCTTATAGAACAATGCCCCACTTTCTTGAAAGACCAAAACGGCCATCCAGTTACAGTCACCCAAGAAGATATTGTATTAGTGGGCGGGCAAATAATGCGCCTCATCTTGGGTCTGGAGTGCAATGTCCATGGCACTAAAGAAATCGTAGTTAGTAATGGGGAAGAGGAAGGCAACATTGGGAAGAATCGAGGACAAGAAGTGGGTTGGTCAGTGTATTCTGCTCTTAGCCTGGTAAACCATTCATGCGTCCCCAATACCCTGACCACCTCCCTAGGTAGCACTAAGTTCTTGTACAGTGTAAGTATCATTCCACAAGGAGCAGAGATCACAGACAGCTATGGAGAGCGATACGTCAGTCACAGGCGCACAGACAGACGTGCAGCACTTCAGCAACATTATTTCTTCTGTTGTAGTTGTGCTGCCTGTCAAGCAGATTGGCCACTCTTCCACGAGTTGCCGATGAAGCCAAGTATGAGATGTCCCTCATGCTGCCAAGCACTCAATGGGTTCACTTGCAGGATCTGTGACTTGGTATGTACAACAGACGCCATGACTGAGGCGGGTGTTCAGCTCTATGATGCACCTAAAACTCAAGTGCAAATGAATAAATATTGGGCAGAGTATATAAAAGCCTCGGTACAGATCAATAACGGCAAGGTCTCTCCAAGCCTAATGGGCATAGTTGTAAATCTGTTGATGTTACTTGATAAGTATACTGTCCACCCCAACCAGGCTTATGTAAGTGCCCAAGAAACACTAATGACTTGCTTTGACCTGATGGGTTCTGTCCACCTTGTAAGTAAGACAACATGCAAGTAATAAGTAACATTACAATTCATATATACCTGTAGCTCGTTTTCCCAAGAAATACAATATCATATTTATTGCTAATGTTTGATTAATAATATTTAGTACTTACTATTATAGGCTCTGCATCATAGGACACTACTAATACCAAAATCTTATTCTCTTCTTTTACCAATTTTAATACAGTTAGGTTAATTAGAATCATGCCTCTTACTCAACTGATAACTTATGTCACACTGTACAATTTTAAGCTAAATAAAGAATTTCAATTTCAATATTTAATTACATTAACCTGTATTGAAATAATGCAGGTCACTATATACTGGTGTCCAAATAGCACAATACTATATGGGCCAGAATTCAAAGAGCAGAGTAGCCTATCCATGGACTGGTAGAGCACAGTACCCATGATCTAGAAACCAAACAGTTCAGCAAACATGAGTCAGTATTGTATGCACTATGAGAATGGCATCAATCTAACTTAGTGTAATTGGTATACCTAGACGTCTATTAATATATCCAATTAAGAGATCTATGGTCATACATCACATGGTATTGCTACTTAAAATCAAAATACAATATACTTCCTCCAGGGAGCACCCCATTAAGTGACAGTCACAGCCATAGTTTCTCCAGAAGGCCCTATCATCACACAAACCTTTCACTCTTTCAAACTCTCAAAACCCCATCCCCATCATTTCTTTCTATATTATTCTACTTTTCCTTTCCAAGATGTTGGTAATTTTTCTGTATCACAGGATCCCTTAACTTTACACTTGTATGCATTTCCCATTAAAAACTCCTCGGGCATTCTTATAATGTCCCGTCAGTAAATTTCATTTCACCCATTCCACATTTCATTCCCTCACCTTTTAACTCATGCAACAACCCCTATATACTTCCTCATTGCTATACTCATACCACATAAGTACACCAACTGCTTTTCTCAAAAACATAATTTCCCCTGCATGTACTCTTGATCACTCTGCCTCTTACTATACCAAACTTTCACTTCAATTAAGATAGTGTGTACTGAATATTAAATGTAAATAGACCTAAGAAAAGATACTTGCCATTTGTTAATGTTTACAAATGTATCACATTGTCTTTAAGGGTTAAGAAAATTTCATTATAAAAATATTCCTGGTCTGAGGCTGATGTTGAGAGACTGGCCCAGTCATGTTGTGCTGACACTGTTACATGCGTTGGGATTACAAAATTTGAACTGTTAATAAAGCATCAGTAGAAGCAATCATATGTAAGACACATGCAAGGAGCATGAACTGGTGGTGAAACACATCAAAAGGCTGGAAGAAGAGATGGTGTTGTTGGTTAAAGGTCAAACACTGTAGGGATCCTGATTTTGTTTCATATCAATCATATGAACAACAAAAATATGTATTCATGGTGAAATTAATGTATATAGTAGGCATCCATCAGTCTCAGGAGACTATGGTGTTGCGCTCTGGTTGTCGGTCTGGAGTGGCCTCTCCAGGGTAGGTTGATATGGAGGAGAAGCTGTTACCCAAGCAGCAGGTCCCCCCTCTCCACAGCGCTGAAAGTCTCCAATGGAAAGGCCAATGCCAATACGATTGGTTCCAGCGCCGTCGCAGGAACTGCGAGTTCCAGGGTAGACCTCGAAGTTGGTTAAAGAAGGCACAGGGACTCCAAACCTGGAGACCACCGTGGTCGGGACTGGAGAAGAACCACCTCATCAAGGGCAAGAACGACCCCAGCCTCCTGAAGCAGAGCCTGGGCCACACGACCCTCGGGAGGTGGACGTCCCGGTCTCACACCTACAGGTTCCAGACAGAAATCGCCCAGCCCCCTTTCACCCGAGGCCAGCCTCCTTCAAGACCAAGCAGAAGGAAGAGTGATAATTATTAAATACAACAATTATTATTATAAAAATTATTATAACTTATTATATTAATTATAATAATAATTGTCGTATATAATAATTATTACAATTTTTATAACTCCAGTAAGGCCCTCAACATTCATCCATACCAGCAGAGAGAATAGTGTTAAGCAGTTATACTGTAACAAGTAATCTCATCTTTATTCAGTAAGAAGACTGTACACAACACTTAACACTAACATTATTTACACCGCATTTACTTCAGCTATACATTAAACAATTTCATATAATTATTTTACACAAAAGGAAGACTTCGAAAAGTTTGATCACTGCTAAATATTGTCTGGACTGAATAATGGTCCAGGACAGACCGAAACATCGTCACTTCCTTTATCTACAGATGTACGAGTTGATTGTCCCCGTTAAAAAAAAAAAAAAAAAAACTATATACAATAACACACTGCAATATTAACCTCTTAAAAACAGCAGAAAGCATAGCAAGTGCTACTAATGAGCAACAGTCTTACAAGAATAAATAATCAGCACAATCACAGTACATTGATAAGTTATTGAGCATCAGTGACAAAAGAATCATGATCAGTATTCTTTATGTTTAATTCTTGAGCCTAATTATTCTACTCGGTCTCGTGTCCATAACCCCAGGGGGTCGGGAGTTGATCATTGTGCAATAGTTAAGCTTATCAAAAATGCCAATATTTCACACCTGAGCTTTTTAGTTATTTTAGGTGAAAACAGGATGACAATCTACATGTAACAGCCAGAGTTGCTTTTTATCTAATGTTACTGATTTCTTAGTATTAAATCGACATTATATTAACATACAGTATAGCAATATGCAGGCGATGAGTCACAATAACGTGGCTAAAGTATGAAGGCCATGACCACACACTAGAAGGTGAAAGGATGACGACGTTTCAGTCCGTCCTGGACCATTCTCAAGTCGATTGGGACGATGACTGAAACGTCGTCGTCCCTTCACCTTCTAGTGTGTGGTCTGGTCATCAGTATAGCAATATGTATCTTAATATTACATGTTAAAATGTTTTAAGAGATATATTGTATTCGTGTGAAGTCATGGCCATTTAACCCTACATGAGCACCCTGGGAAGTTTGCTCAGCCCAGAAAAAAAATGACTTTTTAGTTGTCTATGTAATTAAATGAAGACTTATGCTGATATTCCACTATCTTGTGATTCCCTGCATTAATCTGTCATTACGATGCACACTACTGAAAACAGTAACCTTTTTCTTTTGTTTGGCAGATGATTTGTTTGGGATTTTTAAAAACTTCAACGTGCTAATGCAGGGTTAAACAATGTTCCACTGGTTAGGCAATCACGTGAGTGAAGTGACCTTCACAAAAGTTGAAGTATACTAAAGTGTTAAAAAATCAAAGGAGAAAGAGGAATGCTAGAAAGGAAGTCACAAGTGAATAAAGCAAAAGACCTGGGAAACATCAATCACAAGAACAACTTAAAAGTTGAGAAGATATACACTGCCAGCAGATGGTGCCGCAGAGAGTAGCCAGAGAACAGAGCCAACAGTTGGAAAAGAAGAAGCCTCTTAACTTTCCCCAAAGTAGTGCTTCTATGGGAGAAACAGTGGTCAGCCTTTCTACTCCCTGTACGTATAAAAATATGGAACAGCATTAATAGCTTATTAAGATGGTCTAGAATATGTTAAGCCTAACATTTTCAATTTTACAATTTAGCCTTTATGATAACTCGATATGTAAGGTAGATCTGGGTTCATGTAGATTTATTTAAATTTCAACAGTTTATGACATACCAAATTCTTAATATACACCACATATTCAAATATAGAGCCAACTTTATGCCCTTCTATTGAAACTGAGCAATCATGTTTTCACCTATTACAAGAACTTTGTACTCTAAACTACTTTTACATTAATTACGTCAAAATGAAACGCATCTAGCAAGTGAACATACAGTGGACGGGAGATTATACTGCGACAAAATCCATCAGCTCACAGCCCAGGGTATTTTATACAACACAAACCACCGTAACTACAACGTCAAATGGAACATTCTTCAGTGTCTCATTCTTAACACTACACTACTTCAGTTTTACAGAGTAGTATATACCAATGCAGTATTCATTACCTTAACAAGAAAATTTAAACAAAATAGATAAATTACATATTTTTTCATAATATTGAAATAACTTGACTACAATCAAAATAATCACAATGTATGTAACAAATGTGGTCACACACAAGCTCGTCAGAGTACTTAATAATGGAAGTTTGCTCGATCTACAATAATTATACCCTAGATCCAACCTCGACTAATGTAATAAAAATATGTTGACATACTGTAGTGAGTGCATGGGTGTGAGCACCTTCTTTACAACACTTTAAGACAGCTCTCTTACAGTCAGTTAAATATCTGTGCTGTGTTGTTAATCACATCAACAGCACAGATCAAATGGCCAAGACTCGCAGTGTTGTACGGCTCCACACTAGATTCATACATAAAGCACAGTTTCAAGTCTAACTTCAAATATCTGAGGTAGAAATACTTTCATGTGCACATTTGATGCAGTATTGAACAAAAATGGTAACTCCACATATTAAAAAATTAAGAACTGAAATGAGGCCAGCTCTCTTGAAATACAGTATTAATGAAATTGCTGAATTGAGTGCATAAGGACTACAAGCAAAGAATTATTTTCTAACTTGTAAGATTAGTAGCAAAAAATGAAAGGAAGAAAGTAAGAGTATTGCTCAAATATGTACAGTACTGCTGTCTAAAAATATACGCAAATTGGTATACTGCAGATTGCTTGGCCAAATATTAACACTGCCCACCTGCAGGCTATGAGCCTTGAAGATATCCTTGATAAAACTACATTATTTTATAAAAATATATGTTGCGATTGTATCCCTATTGCATTGCAAATGACACTTTTCCTAAGAAGAGTGACAAGAATGTAAAAACTTCTAAATATAAATAGGGAAAAATACAAATTATTCGGCAGGACTATCTCAATCTTGGGACGAATTATCAAGCCAGTTAACCCATCAGTTTTACAAAGAACCTTCCATCCGTGAAGCTAGTGGTCTTGCCCTGCAAATGTTAAGGAAGTGTTCAAACACAGTCTAAAAATCATTAACAATATGTATGAACATATTGAGAAAAACACTAAAAAACCAGCATTGAAAGTAATGAAATGCCCTTTTCTGGGCGAGACCCAAAGGTTTCACAGAGCTATCCAGGCTGATATCGATGTATTAGACCCTGGCATCAGTCAAAGCGAATGGAGTTCTTAGACCTACCGGGAACCACGAGCCAGAACCTGGACCCATCAGAGAGGTATGAGGAGCAATGGCCTATAGAAACCCCTGTGTGGTTGGAAGCATTCTTTGTCTGCCATCGACTGGGTCAGGCACCCAGAAAGACAGGCACCCAGAAAGACAGGCACCCAGAAAGGTAGGCACCCCAAAACAAACCCTATCTGGTTAAAAATTGCTACTGAAGTTCGAACTGTTGGACAGAACTCGACAAATTAAAAACGAGCATGACGACACAACCATCACCAACCATCAGGGGGAAAGCTCCATACTCCCCATGCCAGCTATTCACCCCAAATTCTGAAGTTGGATGGCAAAACTGCAAAAAAACGCCAACCTGAGGGAGGAAGGGTTGCTGGAGAGCGTCCAGGTCTCACACACAAAATGGCATTTCATTACATTCAACGCTGGTTTTCTGGGAGAAGCCCCTTCGACTCTCCGGAGCTACTTAACCAAAGATTAAAACAAGAGGGACTTACCCAGGAGGCGGTCACCACTCACTCCTCAACTCATAAGTCAAGACAACTGGCTGCAACTGCCGACCCAATGAGACACACGCTTCACTAGGGCCAGGAACACCAACTAGGTAGTGAGCAGGCAGGACCCTGTTCGACCTCCAAAAACCCCATGCCTGAATGTCAGCTCAAGACATATTACCAAAGATGGCAGCCAATGCAGCAAACTTATGAACGTCATGGGTACAAGGATAGACCGCAGGCTGGCCAAACCGAATAATCCTGCAAATGACCTGAGAGACCCGTGCCCTGGAACAGGGAAGAAGGGAAACCCGGTCAACCTAATGCGTGTCTCTCGGCCACCGAGGCCATGGCGCACAGGTAACGCGGAAAGAGCTGCAACCGGACACAATGCATGATGCACCCCCGGCCGAACCAACCAAGCAACAACCACCCAAGGACCCCTCTGGAAAGCAGCGGTCTCATTCTTCGCAAGAGCAGGAGACAGCAGCAAACAAACCTACCACCAGGACCTCTGTGCCAGAAGAGAGCATGAAGCTTCCCAACCTGACCGTGCAAAAGCCAATGCCAACAGGAAAAAGAAGAAGAGCCTTCAAAAAACAGTCTTAAACCAAAGGTGCCACCACAAACCAAGGAGAAGAAAGAGAGCACCCGGTCCAACGTCCAGGATGGCTCAGGTGGCGCATGAGCAGGCTGGAGATGAAACAACACACGAGATAGCTTGCGGAACGGAGCAGAAGTAACATCCATCCCAAATGTCATGGGTTCGTATCCTGGCCGGGGAGGATTTACTGGGCGCAATTCCTTAACTGTAGCCTCTGTTTAACGCAACAGTAAAAATGTGTACTTGGGTGAAAAAACGATTCTTCGCGGCAGGGATCGTATTCCAGGGACCTGCCCGAAACGCTACGCGTACTAGTGGCTGTACAAGAATGTAACAACTCTTGTATATATCTCAAAAAAAACAAAAAAACAAAAATGCAAGCAGAAGAGGGATCTGGAGCTCCCCTTCCCCTCCCGGAGAGGGGGATGAGCTGCGCAGACAGCGGTGTGGTGAATGTTTTGACGTCATGCTCGTTTGCTCTTTTTTTACTTTGGGGAGTTCTGTTCAACAGTTTGGTTTCCAGTAGCAATTTTTAACCAGATAGGGTTTGTTTTGGGGCACCTACCTTTCTGGGTGCCTGACCCGATCGATGGCAGATACAGAATGCTTCCAACCACACGGGTTTCTATAAGCCATTGCTCCTTGTGCTTATCCGAGGGGGCCAGGTTCTGGCTCGTGGTCCCCGGTAGGCCTGAGAACTTCATTTGCTTTGACTGATGCCAGGGTCTAATACATTCGTATCAGCCCGGATAGCTCCGGGTAGCCAAAGGGGCCGCCCCCCCCCAGAAAATCATTATTCACATACTTTAAAAGTCAAACATTACACTGCAGTTATCACTGACATTTATTCTCTTGAAGAATACCCAACAAAAAAGTGGCTAGATTTGGCAACTCCTTGTCTGTTATTATTTGCAGTAAAGCTGTAAATATGACTGCAACTAATCCAAGCTTGCAAACTTAAGCATACATAGTTGTTCTTTTCCTATTTGTCAATAAAATTAGGGCTACCCTTGCCAATATAAAAACAAAATAAAATCTAATTTATTTACCCCATATATAACATGTTACATAGGACAGGTAAAAATTGTTTAAATGCACAATGAATTTTTATGACAATTGTATATTGACAAAATTTGAACAGCGAACTGCATTACTGTGATACAATTTTAGTTGTAAATTCATAACCTTTGAAAGGGTGAAGCTTAGGACAAAAAGACAATACTGAATATAATGAAATGCCTCTTTCTGGCAAGTCCTTGGTGGCTTCTTGATCGATAACTCCACCCAATTCAACATAGCATAGGATAACTTCAGGAGGCGGCAAGTTATTAACCACCACCTCTTGAGGAAGAGGAATGAGCAACACGGTTAAAGCCACTGAAGCCAGAATTGACACCACCTATGCCAAAACATGCAGGCTTCACTGGAGCTGGTTGGAGACCAGCTCCATCACAGCCCAGATGCACAAAACATATGCCAGATGAATATGGGCCCCTGTGATCCTCTGGGAAGGATCCAGAAAGTAAAGGAAGCTACAAGTGGAGCTTTCTACACCAGGTCTCACAAAGACCTGGTGTGGATTTAATTGGTGGAGCTATCCTGGTAGCTAGCATCAAGAAACCACCACAGGAGCCCTCCCAGACACCTTTGGTTTTCAAATATGCAGCAGTAATGATGACAGCAAGCCAAAACCCTGCAACCAAGCCTGATCTTACTTCATAAGAAAAAACCAGCGTTGAATGTAATGAAGCATCATTTTCTGGGTGAGGCCCGGAGGCTCCTCGGAGCTATCCAAGCCAATACGTATCTATTAGCTTTCTGGCATCAGTCAGAGTGCATGGAGTTCTTGCCTACCAGGGACCACGAGCCAGAACCTGGCCCCTGCACGAGGAGCAATTGTCTATAGAAACCCCCATGTGACAGAGCATTCTATGTCTGCCATCAACTGGGTCTGGCACCCAGAAAGATAGGCATCCCAAAACAAACTCCTATTCTAGGGAAAATATTGCTACCAAAAGCCAAACGAGTGGACAGAACTCCCCAAATGAAAATTAGCAAACAAGCATGACATCCTCACATTGCTGCACCTCTGTCTGTGCAACCCTCCCCCCCGGAAGAGGGAGCCCCAGACCTTCGCGCCAGCAAGGCCAATTTTCGTTTGGGGAGTTTTGTCCACACGTTCGGCTTTTTTTAGCAATATTTTCACCAGAATAGGGATTTATTTTGGGGTGCCTATCTTTCTGGGTGCCACACCTGGTCGATAGCAATGCTCCCAACCACACGGGGATTTCTATAGGCCATTGCTCCTCATGCTTCTCTGAGGGGGCCAGGTTCTGGCTCGTGGTCCCCGGTAGGCAAGAACTCCATGTACTTTGATGCCAGAAAGCTAATAGATACATATCGGCCTGGATAGTTCCGGGGAGTAGACGGGGCTTCCCCCCAGAAAAAGCATATATTAAAAATAAAATCTTCATGATGTGCCATTAAAATAAGCTTCAGAAGAGAGTAAATTGAAATGTTACTTAAATATTAATACCATATATACTTACAAAATGCCATTCCTAGATTCCTAATTGGTGTGTTAATACTGCAAAACAAAATATAGTGAGAGTTAGTACTATTATTTAAATAGTAGATGTAAGGAAATGTCCACACTTCAGCTCGGTCACGCTGCATATGAACAACACCTGGAAACTAAGTACTACTATATCTGCACATGACTGCATACAACAGACCAGAGTAACATGCCATCTCGGATTTAGGAAGCAAAGTTATTTAGTTAACTACTGTTACTCAGGTTCCCAAGATCTATTACATGACCATCAGAGATGATACGTACTCAGAACCTGTATAACAATTATGGTAGATCAACTTTTGGCATTCTAATAAACGTGAGGACAAATATAATGAAATTAAAAGTGGAAAATAAACAATAAGCAAAATTTAGGTTAAACCTCTATGACTACTTAATATTGTGAGATCAATTATGTCAGACAATGGTACCCAACCATGTGCAGGTAATTATCAAAATAATGCACAAAGCCAGGAAGACCATGTAACACAGAGTCAAGGGTTATTAAAAAAAAGCACTAAAGATTGTTCAAGATGCTAACACGAGAAAAAAAAACTGAATTGGTAAAGTCGGTGCTTTCTGAACATGTATCGATGACTTCCTTATGTTCAGTCATGCATATCTTTACTGAAATTGAAGTCAAGAGCTTCTTCAACACAGCTGGAGTGCTGCTCCATCCATCACTGCTCACCGTGTACATTAGCAAGACTTGCTAAGTGGACCTTTAAACAAATTTTTGCCTCTCTTCACTTGTAACTCCTCCCACAACAAACAACATATTACCCCCACAACATACATCAGTAACATTACATTTAATTTACCTTAACCCCAATATAAATGTGCACATTAACATAATCCAAAAGACTGTGCACAACTCACAATAAATCTCCCTGCAACAACTCTCTAAAAATATTCTTTACATTTAACAACTAATATCCTGTACCTGCCAATCATTTTCAGGCTGTGCTTCTCTGCTTTGTATGTTGTTCTGTTGTCATATAGACCACCACCCCAATTTCTTTCTTAACATTTTTAAGCTAATATATTTTTCATTACTGGAAAATATGTAACTACTGTGCCTGACACATCTGAAAACAAGTTACATTCAAATGACAATTTGCCTAAATTGTTTTGTGTATTAGTAAGATGGTTACTTCACTCACTATAACAGTATACTCTCACAATTAATCATACTTGCTCCTTTTGAACTTACCTAAATCGGATAACAGTTTTACCAATTTGTTCGCCTTTGGCTACATGTGCAAATGCCACCTCTGCATCCTGGGCCGAATATGCCTTGTCCACAACTGCCTGCAGTCGTCCTGCATCTATAAGTGGCGAAACCTTCTCCAACACTTCTCCATTGACCTCCAGAGTCCCCCATCTACCACCAGTCAACCATGGTGACTAAATGAGAAGTAACAAATTTATTATGTTGGTTATATATAATCAAACTTTTTCCTACAATTCCATCACTTTACTTAACCATGTATATTTATTTACATATATACTGCATCTATATAATTATGCTTACAATATGTATTAATAATACATAACTCTTTCATTGCCAAAGCCTTTTAATTTACAGCAAATGTCACTTATACCCAGGAGACCATTTACAGTCATCGTGTCATTATTCTCAGAGAATATTCTCATTTTAATAATTATACCACCTACTACAATTATTCCATACCTCGAACACTCTATAAACTACCCCAGAAATAATTATGTAATTCTCACTTTTGTCTTCACATAGTTCATATGCAATATATATGTAATAAACCCCCAGTTTAGTGTTTGTACAGAACTAGCCATATGCACATCAGCAATATAATATTCCTGACCACAGGTGGGATATTGGCAGACTTTTATACAGTACTGTATATACGCAGAGCATGTTCAGATTTGCTTCAATAATTATTACTAACAAGTGCATGGGGACTATTAAAAGGATCTCGTGTAAAAACATGATATGCAAAACATCAATTGCTAATGTTTATTGGTTAAAATGTTGCTCACGTGACACTTGCCGACACTGGCGAGACACATTCAAACATGTTCAGCATATTCTTGTATATTATACGTGCACTTTTGCATAAATGCATTGAAAAGCAAGAAAAATAATTTTAAGGCAGTTATGGTACGGCAATTTATAAAAGTACAGTAACCGAGAGAATTTGATGAATACTACATACTGTTCCCGGAGGGGGGGCGGGAGGGGGTTGAATTCCATTACCATAATGTATAAAATAAAACACATGGCTGCATGACATTAATGCAAGGGGGAGGGGGTTGGGGACTTTGACAAGCTGCTGGCTTCCTGTCCCTGTCAAGGCTACTAAAGATGGTGCCCTTCAGGTAAATAACTATACGAAGCCTTGGGATAATCGTAGGGAAATTAAGCAAGCTATCCAAATACTGTATTATACATTCATTTAAAAAGGTTATAGTTTCTGTTAAAAGTTTTTGATATTAAAGGTAGATGTAGTCAAGTACTGTACTGTGTGGCAACACAAAACATGGTCCCTGTTTTATAATGTATATATGAGGCAACCCAGTTATAGACAAAACTCATTACTGCAGACTGAATAAGATGAAATATTTGGCTGAATAATATGAATCAGTTAGATTTATGTGACATGAAGGTCATAATAGTATATACAGTATTATTAACCAATACCCAACAATCTTATGAAAAGTTTACCTTGGTGAACCAATATCTTGCTCTCATATATAAAGAATAGAGGCCACCAGCCACATAGCCATACGAATCCGATGCCAACAGCGATGAGGTAGTGGTGACGACAACTCCACCAGGAAGACAATGTTTTAAACAGGATTCGTGTAGCGCCTGACCCACTGTGTTGAGAATGACATCATACCTGAGAACACACGTGAGAATGGAGCCCAACCTCCTAAAATAATAGTACTTATATCAACTATTTGGTCAAATGTACAAAAAGCCAGCACTGAATGTAATGAAATGCCTCTTTCTGGTTAGGCTTCAGTGGCTCCTTAAAGCTAGTTACACTGAGGAAACTCCATACGACTCACATCAACCCCAGGAGTCCTTAATAGATTACAAGAGATCAGAGAAAGAATCTGGACCACTCAAGAGGTGCAGGCCATTGTTATGATCACCCTCACCAAGAAAACATTCAGAAAGTAAGCTAAGCAAAACAAACAGCTGCAAGGTTCACAGAGAAGTGAGAAACGAAGCTGTAAATGACTCTGCAAACAACTCGCCCAGCAGTCAGGCTATACCCACTTAGTTACAGCTGGCCACTGCTAGGCAGCAGCACAACAACAGCTGCCAGCTCCCATGTCAACTACTCTTCAATCTGGAGCCTAAAACAAGCAACATATGCACTTGGAAGGAGGGAAATACCAGGGAGCCACTGAGGCCCAACTAGAAAGAGGCATTTCATTACATTCAATGTTGGTTTTGTGGAGGGGCCAAACAGTGGCACCCTGAAACTAACCAACCATGGACAAGAAGAAAACCAAGACTTATCAGTGAGGAGGTGAGCTAAGATTATACTCTTGAAGAAGAAAAACCAGAGTAGGAATCCAACCCAGAGTAATACGACCAACAGGGATCCAGAACACAGACCAGGTATCAAGCTACCTAGACCCTGTTAGATCTCCAAAACCTCCAAGCCTGTATATCAACCAAAGACGCGTTAAATAAGAGGCATTCAAGAGATGCAAACTTGCACACATCACAGGGTCAAGGGTAGACTACAGGCTGGCTAGACTTAATAAAAGGTGTAGACAACCTGAAAGAAATGAGCCTTGGAACAGGGACCAAGGTAAACGATCAACAAACAACACATTCCCCAAAGAAGTCCGGGTGCTGTGCAAATAGCAACAAACAGCCACAGATGTCCACAACAAATGATGCACCCCCAGCCAAGCAACCTATGAATCAATAACCAAAAGACTCCTCTAAAAGCCAATGGACTCATTCTTCATCAGAAAAGAAGAAGACAGCAAGTGAAGAAATTGCCCACCAGGGCAGAAGGAACAAAATCCTGGCTTCCAGAGGAGAGCATGAAGCTTCCCCAACACAACAACCAGAAGCGAGTGCCAACAAATACAAAGCATTAAAGAAGGTATCACAAACCAAAGACATGACTGAGAACCCGACTGAGAACCCAACTGAGAGGCCAAGATGGCTCAGAAAAGAAGCAGGGTGGAGGTGAAAAAAAGGCATTAGAGTAGTTGATAAATTCTATCAACCTAATTTAAAGGAGATAATGTATGATAAGGGGACATCGGTGAAGGTTGGACACACAGTTAACACTTTCGGCTGGTAGGGACGGATATTGCATCTATAAATACTGTAACTACGGATGTCCGGCGGGGATGCATGTTGCGTCCAAAATTAAAATATTTGTTAAAATTCCATTTTTTCCGATCAATATGGGACATGTTTTAAAATGTGCGCCAACGTCTTCCCATTTTCTGTGATGGCCCATGTGGCATCACGGCACTGCCTCCCGTGCTGTAGGTCCATTATTATTGTGTCTATGCTCATGATCGCAGCAGGCTCCTCTCACGTCCAAAATATGTGCCCGTTCCGGCTATTTTTCCTCAGCTATATTTGTTACTGTCCTTATAAACACACTACATTTACTCCAAGATGGATAGTGATCAAGAACAGAGCCATTCCAGGACGAAAGCAGGGAAAGAAACACATCTGAGGGAGAAGCTACGTAGTGTTCGCCAAAAGTACAGCAAAGTGAAACTCACACCAACAAAAATTCCAGGCTTTTGTTGAAGAATTTTCTGATCTTGCTCTTGAAAGTGCCAAAAGTGACAGTGATGTAGATAGTGAGGTGGTTGAAACTGAAACAGCAGGTGAGGGTGAAATATTGAAAGTGAGGGGAATAATGATGGTTATGTTTATACCGTCACCCATGCAGGCCTATTAGAACTCGTACCGCACATACCCCAAGTACCCTACGCACCAGTTCTGGTGAAGCCTGGTCTACTGACAACACTGCACCATTTGTAGACAGTTTTACGTGTACACCAGGCTTGACTGTACCAGTACCAAGCACTCCTCTGGGATTTTTCGTTATTAATTATGTGAGATTTGCAAAAATTTATGGTATAAGAAAACTTGTATGCTACACAAAGCATGTCCAATGCTTCTAACAACACAAACAATAAGTGGGATAAAGTGAGTGTAAAAGATTTTGTAAGTAAAAGTAAAAGATGCTCAAAGATTTTTAAACAACATACTTTTCTCTCAGCATGAGCTCCTTATCAAAATTTGAGTTATCGTAAGTGATGACATCATCAGCACCCAGCAGGTGTGCCAGGGGTGCTGCTCGTGAGGACACCGTCGTGGTGACACTTCCCCCCCACGCACGCACCAACTGTATTGCAACGACTCCAACCCCGGAAACTGCTGCATGAACCAAAACTCTGCAAGGTTAAAATAAGCTGTATTTATTTATATACACTTAATATGCACACATATACACACAATCTGGAACCATTGGCCATAAGTATATCAAGAATGGGGGGGGGGAGGAGTTTACATACATATACAGATTAATATTATAATATAATTTACATTACAATTTTCATGTTTAAATTTTTCAAAGGTTTTATACACTTTAAATGCCTAGTGACCTCAGCATAAAATATACTAGAGCTGATGACAGTCTGACCTCTTGCCGGTAGTAGAGTCTGGGCCAAGTCCTCCTTGTGTTACCAGAGCATCCCAAGCTATCATGATGCTGTAGGGTAGAGCAGCAGCACCTTCATGAGTCAATTGTGATGGCTTGGGGGCCACCAGTTCCTCCGACACTACCACATATTCGCTCAGAGTTCCCGGATGATAAAATGGAACAGCAAGCCACACCTACACACAGACTCAGTGTTATCAGTTCATTAATAGCCAGTCTTAATTTATACTGTAATTTATATTTATTTATATATATTTATTATATATATACAGTAATTAGATACTGTACTGTATATTACAAATGAGTACTATAATATTAAATTACTAAATTTGTCAGGACATTCTATACGGTCTATATACAACTTTTCTACAACCAATTTTAGTGTAAAATTCAGGTTCTACAGTGTTAACAAACATTACAATTTCACTTATATTATGATACATAGAGTAATATCCTACACTCGCCACTGTCAACCTCCCCTAATTATGTGAAACTACTTTAAAAGTTTATTTTCATGATGGGAAACACGGTTGACAACAGCCAGCCAGGTGGGTAATATAAGTCTTGTTTACATCATATAGACTCTTTGCTTAGGAATGTTAGCAAACTAACTTTATTGGTTTACCTCTTCTCCTTGTTCCACACGTGTGACTGCCTTGCCAACAACCACCACCACTCCAGAACAGTCTCGCCCCAAAACAACTGGGAACTCACCATCCACATTCTAAAAGAAAAAATAAAGTACCTGTTTAGTGGTGAAGTTGTCAGTCCTCAGCTGCTTAAGAATGATATTGATGTTTTCCTCATAGAGAAGAAAATATTATTAACTTTTAGGAAAAGCCAACAGTACGAATTAAAACGTACGTTTATAAACGTATAAAAACATTTATAAAATATCGCAACAATTTGGCATGTAGGTGCAACACATACCGAGATACAGTACTGTATTAACCGACATAGGTAGCCGATTTTATGGTGCTCGCCACGACATTTACCACCACAATGCCAGTTGTCTGCCAGGTAGTTAATATCACCCATTTTTAAAGGAAATTCCTCAGTATAAGCAAATATGATCTCTAATCTACGTTATATCTACCTTCCCTTTAAAGTATTAGACAATATTTATATGAAACTAACATACTTGGCAGCCTTAAATGCAAGGAAAGCCCCTGGCTGACAACCAGCATCAACCCCCCAAACATTCATTATCAATATGCTTTGGTGGTGCTTTAAATTAATTTTATGTATACAGGTACAGTATTTAGTTTTGAACCATATTATGGGCCCATATTCTATCCAGATTACCAACTATTTTTCAGTATGGTGGCCACTGCTTACCCATTTTGGAAAACTGAGAATAGTTATTTCATGTTGATCAGTTCTTATTTGCTAGGACTTTATAATCAATTTATTATACTAAACTTACTGGATTATATTTATTTAACTGTCGTCTCAATACACGGCCATATCCTTCGGCCACCTTAATGTCCAGGTAATCAATTCCAGCAGCCTTCACTTGAATTAACACTTGGTGTGGCTCCACAATTCTTGGTGCAATGACATCTTCTACTACTCCAATGGCCTAAAATATAGAATTAAAGAATTAATGAGTGAACTTGTAAATGAGCTTTCATTAATAAATAGAGCATTTTGTTGCGTAAAGCGCTCCATTCTGGAACACCTAGGCAGTTTCCTTAAGCCTTAACACTGGACCCACACAGGACACTGATAGTGCAACACGCTTTAAACAGCTTTATGACCCGGAATGATGAAAACCTTTTTAAAGTGTCTTGTTCCTATAAACAAAAGGTGGGGAGCTTAGTGGAGAGGTATATCTTAGTCCAAGCTGAGGTAGCCTCTTCCTATGACACACTGACACCTCTCAAAATTCTCAAAACAATCTTCTGCATATTAAAATTTGCCAACAATCAAGTGGCCATCTTCACTTTAACATTGTACTGAGAGATACAGTATATGCATGTCACTGCTGGACAAAAAAATAAATAATAATACAATTTAAAAATTTGCACAGGAATTCCACTAAAAATAATTGTACAACAAAATCAACAGTATTAAATACTATAATACAGTATTGTTTTCGAAAGTGCATATTGTTTTTCATAATAAACATAAAATAAAAAATATGCAACAACTTTTGCCAGACTAGCCAGACATGAATATTTTCAATACACTACCCCCATTAACCAAAGCATGTCCAGTTAATGGGAGTTAATCCTTATTACCCACAATGTATAGTTTGTGGGTAATAATTCTGACCGTAGAGTTTGCCTTTAGTTCTCCCAAGTAATGCACCTTACATAACAATACACGGTGCAAAATGCCAAAGATGCCTGTATATTAAGCTTGCCTAACTGTAATTCACAGGCTTTATAGACACTCAGGAAGATATATTTATGGGAGTGGCAGAATTCTAGCTCAGCATGTGAACTTCTGGCAGTCTCATGAAAGTAACCATATTTTTCTAGATATAAAGGTCATTTTGCATGGCTTTGCTCTGCATGAGCCTTTCAGAATACTGTACATTCACCACACAAAGCAATGGTTTACCATACATTAATTCTTTTTATTTGAATAAAGTAATGGTATTTCATGTACAAAATATTTGAAAAATACAATTACACACCATTGTTAGCTTACCTCCAATCCTCTGTAGCTGTTGGCCACTACAGCTCTCATGCGCTGGGGTGCAACTATACTACTCTGAAGCCTCATTCCCAGCAAGATGCCACAGAGGCTTCCAGCAAAGAAACACGCTCCACCGAAGTATATGTGAGTTCGTGTCACTGAAAAATCCCATGTTATGGCCAAGTGCCCATATATAATACAATATAATACAACAAGTAGAGTGCAGTGGAAACACTACTCTCTGGGCTGGTCACTCGGGTGCTCAATTAGGAATATTTCGCTCCCCAAGGAATATTGTGAACGTGTGCCACAGGTTTGCCATCCCTGCTCTAGGAGAATCCCAGGAAAAACCCCACCCCAAGACCAAGTCTGGAAAAAGGGACATGGACTTAAGATCAAAGCATGCTTGCATCAGAGCATACTCTGACCCAGGCTGGAGTTCACAATGTGTCATGACGAGCGGGATATTGCTTAGTGGAGTGACCAAGAGGCCTATGCTTTTAAAATAATTTATTGCATCAGAGCATACTCTGACCCAGGCTGGAGTTCACAATGTGTCATGACGAGCGGGATATTGCTTAGTGGAGTGACCAAGAGGCCTATGCTTTTAAAATAATTTATTGCATCAGAGCATACTCTGACCCAGGCTGGAGTTCACAATGTGTCATGACGAGCGGGATATTGCTTAGTGGAGTGACCAAGAGGCCTATGCTTTTAAAATAATTTATTGCATCAGAGCATACTCTGACCCAGGCTGGAGTTCACAATGTGTCATGACGAGCGGGATATTGCTTAGTGGAGTGACCAAGAGGCCTATGCTTTTAAAATAATTTATTGCATCAGAGCATACTCTGACCCAGGCTGGAGTTCACAATGTGTCATGACGAGCGGGATATTGCTTAGTGGAGTGACCAAGAGGCCTATGCTTTTAAAATAATTTATTGCATCAGAGCATACTCTGACCCAGGCTGGAGTTCACAATGTGTCATGACGAGCGGGATATTGCTTAGTGGAGTGACCAAGAGGCCTATGCTTTTAAAATAATTTATACACAGAATTATTTTCAATCCTATGTAACAGTCATGAAGTCTGGAGGTCTATAACAAAAATTTAGTGACTGGTGTATCTATTTATTCACCCAACTTATTAGTCTTAGCAACAAAATGTTTTGTAATTCATACAAATATAAAGCCAAATTATAGATTAATATTCTTTATACTTCATGTTCATGGTATAAAATCTGAATGTAGGGTAACAAAAGGCAAATACAGTATCTAGATTATTACAGAATCTATAATTTAATAAATAATTTGCCAAAAATGCTGTGCATACTAGTGGCTTCATTAAATATACATATTCTATACCAATTATACAACTACTGTTGTATAATTGTTTATATATTTTTAAATAACAATTACTATTATTATTACTATACTAAAGAAAAACAATAATAATAATAATAATAATAATAATAATATACACAATTCAACATACCTTCAGTTAGGAAAAATATTAAAAACTTGCTATAAAATTCAGAAGGAGAGAAAGCACTTAATCTTTCCCTTAGCTTAGCAAGCCAGTCGCAAAATTTTTCTGCCACATCTCTGCCGATCCTTTGGTTCTTAATAGAAACGAGAGCACTGTTGAAGGATGCTTTGGCCCCAAGTCCCAAAGATCTAAGAATACTGGCGAAATGAGTTGTAGCCGAGTGCAAAGTTACCTGTGAGTAACAATCGCAATTTTAGCACCAAGAATCAATCCAAACATTACATACTTAGATATGGTAATTGTAAACAGTAATGAAATACTGTAGGTAATCAACTTATTGCTGAAGTGGAAAAACAACAATCAGTAATTATGGTCAACATCACTGATGCACGGAGATGAGAAGGGTGTGCAGGAAGTACCGTAGTGTACAATATAATGCAAGGAGAGGAATGCACAAAGAACACTTAGACTGGATAGTAAAGCAGAACACTATAATTAATAATATTTTGGTTAAAAGCTACATTACCTTTAATGTCACTGAAAGATGTACACAGTGCAAAAGTAGGCAAATCACACGATTGAGCAGTGTGTGTGTGTGTGTGTACTGAAATCATTTGTGCACACTGAATGAATGGGGTGATGGTAGACTGGTGGAGAGAGTATATTTACGCAAATATGAGGGTAGAAACAAGTGTGAAAGGCAGAAAAGATGGAAATGCAAGGCAAGTTAGTGTATAAGAAAGTAAAGATTGGGCATAACTTCTGGGATGATTTTTGTTGCTCTGTGCTGAACTCTTTCTTTGTAATCAAAGATTCACTTGATTATTCCAAGAGTTTAGTAAAGAGTACAGGTGATGCAATAAGTACAAGCACGTACAATGGGTACATGGGGTGTATCAGATCAACCTGTTCTCACTATCTCATTTTACTGTTCTAGAGGAGTAATGGGTATTGGCTTCAATAACTAAGGTGGGGTCCCCATAGGTTCCAATACCTTCAACATAGCAAATGCATCAACATTTGATGCTTCTTACATTACTGAAAATGAGCCAAATGAATGTAATGGACTTTAATGTTCTGTACTATGAAGCACTGTGTCAGTTTACTTTAATTGGCATTTTTCAAGACTTTGACACCATCACCATACCCAGTAAAGTTGTCAATGGCTTCTTTCTTGAGAACAACTGATAATTTAATATCTGATATTAATAGGAAAGGTAGAATAGCAATTTCAGAACGTTTTAATGTTTTCAAGGACAAGATTTTGGTAACTGGCCACTGGTTCTCAAGTCATCAGGGGTCAGATTAAAATGTTACCCTTATAATAAACTTTTGTCAGTCTGCCAGAAAATATAAAAGAACAAAATAAAATAGAGCACCTAGTATTTGAAGAACAAATTTAAATATTTACTAGAAGCAAGCACACACAACAAAACAAAATTCTTACAATTACTCCTTTTCAGACATCTTTCACATTTTGACATGCTATTATAATACATTTAAAGAGTTCCTCACGTTTTCCAGGCTTAGATTTATTAAACGATGCAGGCAATACAGAATTGTTTGTTGCAGGTGGCTGACAGCCAGCCAACTTTATTGTTGGGAGTGAATTACTCGCACACACAAAACTAGGTCAAGAATTATGTGACACACTTAGGCATTAGTAGAAAGCTGTGCAGTATATACAGTAGTATATTGTTATTATTAATAACAAAAATAATAATGCTCATAGGCTACTGCCACACATAATAAGATTAAACAATTAATAATTTAAATATTGTAACAATAAATAAAATGCTAAAAAATACAGTACAAAATCTTGTATATTCAAATGTTGAATAAATAGCCATGTGGGAGGTTGCTTTAATCCATATTTATACACCATAAGACATAACTACTGTACAGTATAGCATAATCCACTGACACTCCAATTTTTAAGCCATTTCCTTAACCCCTTTTGCTGTGATAAGCAGAAATGTATGCTTCATGAAAAAAGTAAAGTGCAAAAAGTAAGTTTTAAAAATTGCATGAATAATAAAGTACTGTAATAATAAACTTTTTGAGAAAATCCGTAGGAGCTGTAATAAGGGTTTGCCATGCACACGCCCTAGTCAACTAGGCCATGACATGGTTAGCTCCTACGGATTTTTTCACTGACACATCACATTAGTGTGATTACTCTCTGTGGAATAAACTTTTTGTTAGCATAAGAAAAAGAATTATAGAGCTTCACCTGTACAGACTCTGCTCTCTCTTGAGCCAGGAAGATAAGGTAATCCATCCCTGGTCCTAGCTCTGATGACTACAGCATTGTATCTGTTGAAAGATTGATTCCATTAGTGTGAAAAGACATACCCAGAATACAGTGGGAGAATTACTGTCGAGGACAGGAAGTCTGTCCCTGACAACGGGAGAATACTGTATTTAGATCAAATTTTATCACTAATGTTAGGACCATTAAGTTTATCACTATAAATTCTTCAGGAAAACAGTATGTAGAATGAGGTCTTTTGTAAACAGAATGTTCATGACATACTTTTCTTAAAAGGGTGTTACACAGTTTACAGTCTAAAATACAGAGGACAACAAAAAGACGGAGAGTCACAATGATCAAGTGTCACAAAGCAGGGACCATATGTGAAAAGTGAATGTGCTAACAAACAAGACAAGGTTCATAAAGGATGAATGAATGTCTGAAATATTTATACTTTACAACACACAAGGATCACTATACAGTATACATACGAGTGATGGAGTGTGGAGTGTGGAGCCACTCATTCTTTGAAGCAGTGTAGTGAAAATATGGTGAATGGATAGGTGCCATTAGTTAATATTGTTTCTCTTCTTTCCTTACATATAGTACTACAGTTCTTCCTTCTCTAGGCCCATATCTTCCCAACGATAGTAGGTCAACCACACTTTCAAGTTTACATGCAACTCCTCAAACATTAGTTACACAATTATGAGAGGACAGACGATATATTCAAAATGAGTACAGTACTGAGTATTAATTGAAAAAAAGACATCGCGACACAACAAACCAACAAACGATTGTTTAGGGTTTGAGAAATTAAATTGTATTACCAAATATGGTTCTTATTTTGACTACTGTACATCTCTTTGTTGTGCACATCAGTCAGTCAGTTTAAGTATCAATTCAGCCATATCAAGCAGCGAATAAGTTCACAACAAGTTGCCATATTTCCAAATTGCTCTCGATTTAAACCACTCATTGTAACCTAACTCATCCAAATAAGTATTACTAGATGGAAGGGACAAGTTAGTTCCCATTTTCCATTGCTGGGGACAGGAAACTTGTTAGGAGAACCCTCAAAAGTTCTTTAACTCCTGGGTACCTATTTACTGCTAGCTGAACACACATCGGGTCTGGTAGCTAAGTGGACAGCACGCAGGACACGTAATCCTGTGGCCCGGGTTCAATTCCCGGTGTCGGCAGAGACAAATGGGCAGAGTTTCTTTCACCCTGATGCACCTGTTACCTAGCAGTAAATAGGTACCTAGGAGTTAGACAGTTGTTATGGGCTGTTTCCTGGGGGATTGTGTGTGTGAGAGAAAAAAATTAGTAGTTAGTAACAGTTGATTGACAGAGTCGAGAGGCGTGCCAAAAGAGCAGAGCTCAACTCCCGCAAGTACAACAAGGTGAATACAACTAGGTGAATATATCAGGTACTATATGAAATGTTCCCCAAATGCTGCTGTCCTGCTGCAGAGCTGAACCTGGAACTTCTGGGCAGTGACCTGTCCTTGATTACCATAGCACTCATGCTGTGTCTCATCGTGGTACCTAGAAACTAGTAAAGATGATCTGTGCATCACTGTACAGTAGACAGCATCAGATATTTTTTAACACGTATTCAGAGTTTAAGAATCGGTTGAAAAATTAACCCTTGCCTAATCTAAGATTGAGGATGTATATTGCAGAGGCAAAGGTTACCTTGAGGTTACCTTAGGTAACATGCTGCACTATTTGAATAATGGCCTATAAGGGACTGTCCTTTTAAATTTTGCCCAAGAGGGCAAGTTCATTGGGCAGCATCACTCAGCCCATGAGTGAACGTATCACCATAGCAACATGTACAACACCCCTAACAGGAAGAAAACATGACACAGCTGGGAGATAACTTTGGCAAACATTGGATTTATAATAGTAAATCATTGTTTAGATACAGGACACAAAGCAATGTATTGAGCCCAATAACATATGTTCACACTGCAGTATCCTGTATCCCAAGTGCAGAGTTTTATGGGCCTTTAACCAGAATATATTCCAAAACTTTTAGGTTAGGTAAAAGTAATTATTCACCCTATTCTTCAGTTACTAATAGGAAAGCACTGCACTTTTTTTTTTTTTTTTGGGGGGGGGGGTACAGTCCAACCTTGCAAAAAACAAAGAACAAAATAACAAAACATTTAGGAAGTGTCAAACATTACTGTAATATATAGCTTGAGGGGTTATTCAATTGTACTTTTTATATTTTTATATTTATTAATTTTTTTATTTATATATACAAGAGTTGTCACATTCTTGTACAGCCACTAGTACGCATAGCATTTCGGGCAAGTCCTTAATCCTAAGTTTCCTGGAATACGACCCCCACGAAGAATCGTTTAACAATCAGGTACCCATTTTACTATCGAGTTAAACAGAGACTACAGTTAAGGATTTGCGCCCAGTAAATCCTCCCCGGCCAGGATACGAACCCAGGACAAAGCGCTCAACGCCAGGTGAGCATCTTACCACTACGCCACGGAGACTGCTAAAGATTTATATAACTACCTTACCCCTGTACTGTCAACCCATGTCTGTTTTTTTTTAAACACCGCTGTTTGTTGACCTAATTATATTTGTGCTGCTTTTTCAGCCATGTTCCCCCCTTTTCTTATTTTTATTTGTTCTCAACACATTTTATACTTTAAACTCAATTAGTATTAAGTTTTAGTCTTTAATGTTTTTCCTGCCCGAAACGCTTTACGTAATAGTGGCTTTAGGCATTGTATGTACTAGCTCTATTTATAAACCTTGCAATTTTTGTAAAAATCTCTTGTATGTATGTACCTTACCTGAATAAACATTTATATTTATTTATTTTTATATTAACTACCAGTACTGCCTCTCTACTGACCCTGCCAGGTGTATACTAAGGACAGCAACCAAAGCTACTTGACTTCTTCTTTAGGCTGATGTTCAGAACCTTAGACCATAGTGGAACGTCTTACCCACCACCACCACCTCTCCTACACCCAACTGTTGCTTCAGGTAACTTAAAAGACATTTTCTCGTGTCTTCCCAAGTATGATCACACTTTTAACCTGCATAATGGTCTTATCTCCCAGCCACCCACATGAACTATACATCTTGGGACCATTGAGGATGATAAGCACCACTAATAACTAGTTGTCAACAAGGCACCAGCTTCAAATGAGGAGTTTACTACAGTTTACTACAGTAAAGACTGGGTGGTGGAGGGAGGTGGCCTCGCCCCTGGGTCAGGTCACGTCTCTCTACACACACTCTACACCTCTTAAACACTAAGACAATCGCTTAATAAAGCTGCAGGAGGAGGTGTTAGCGCCTCACCTGGGCACTTGAGGGACTCCCGAACACCGATGCTAAATTAGCAGACGATGCTGCGGGGCGCCATCTGTGGGGGACCGGCCCAAGCCCGACCTCATGGTGGGGCCCGGCACTCCTGCACCACCTCCCATACCCGTCCCCCTTCACTCTCCGTACATCCTGGCTCTATATTTGTATTTTAACTTCGCTTCTGTAATGTAGTTTGCTGGCTAGTTGGGGAGTACGGTAGCGGTGGCCTTAGTCAGCTGCTAGGTTGATATAAGCCTCGAGGCTACCGTCAGTTGCAAGGGTACTGCAGGAGCAGTATGAGGGAGGAGGGAAGGTGTTGCAGGAGCAGGAGGCCGCCGAGGGCACCCCAACACTA
This sequence comes from Procambarus clarkii, assembly GCF_040958095.1. Classification (NCBI taxonomy): domain Eukaryota; kingdom Metazoa; phylum Arthropoda; class Malacostraca; order Decapoda; family Cambaridae; genus Procambarus; species Procambarus clarkii. The sequence continues at coordinate 40,198,371 of NC_091154.1, read as the reverse complement.
TACATGTTCGACCGAAAAGCTTCCCCTTCAGGGAATCGTTTTCGGCAGGTGTACCGGTTACATTTTCTATGGTGATGTTCTGTACACAGTTTTCTTTTACTTACAGGGGGATTATATTATAATTATACACATATTCATAATAATGGTACATTCCCACAAAGCCACTAACACCCATGGACTCCTGATTCAACCTTGACGCCTCCTCCGCCTGGGAATCGCCGGATCACGTTTGGTTTTGCGATTTTGGATTTGATAGCTGCCGTTTGGCATCTGTATTAAACGGTCCGGTTGTACAACGCCTGGCGCACATATCGTCTTGGGTCACCGGATTGTTGATAGTTTTTTTTCGCGTGTTCTGGCTGGTTCTCCTGGCGGGGGTGACGGTGTCCGGCGCCGGTTTGGCCGAGAGGTGCAGGGAAATTTTTTAATTTAAATTTTGCCCCGAGGGGCGAGTTTATTGGGCAGCGCCACTCATCTTGTGAGTGGACATACTGCCATAGCAGCATCTACAACACTCCCCAAAAGAAAGAAAACTCGCTGGGTTGTTCATCCTGTCACTTGTACCCAGACACAGCTGGGACTTGCTTAACTGTCTCAGGTGATCAGCTCCTCAAACAAGAAGATTAACATCTGTCAACCCTTAAAAGCTTACGTTATCTTGTAGGTGCAAAATGGGGGAATCTTTTAAGGACAGTAACAATATTTGACTAATAGTGTTTTCCTAACTCAAACAATGTGGGGTTTATTATTCTACACATATGTCTCTCAGGTGTTCACATTCACGTAGATAGTGGTCAAGGCGGTGTCCGTCACTCTCATCATAGATTCTGCAACTTCGCTAATCAACTGTTGTTTCCATTCCGTATCTCCATGGATATTTATATCTAAGACGGATTCTCGCTATTACTGATTCTATCGCGCGTCCTCCTCCTCTTCGTCCATAATGACTGGGATTGCCAGCTGCAACCATGTTGTACCATCGTACAGATTCACTGGTTTGTGCTTCTATCCTCCTTTCCTCAGTTTTCCTCGAGATACTTGTGCCTCATTTCTTGTGGTATGTTGGATTTTTTTCGTTGCTATTTCATTAATGATAATCCTGCATGAGTCATCCTCCCAGGGAGGTAACCTCTCTACAGGCAGGAGCTCACGGGCTTGCTCAAGCAGGTGAAGTTCTTCGAGGTAGCAGACTGATCTGTGAGGCCTTTTTTTGCTTCTCCTGTTTCCCTCTGAAAGTAGCACAGAACTCAGTTTTTGGCCTTCCTTCCTGTGAGGTAATCTTCAACCCATTTCAAGAGTCTCCCCTTGACACCCATGCATACAAGCTCGTCCAGGATCGCAATCCCCTGCGATTTGTCGAAGGCTCCTTTGATGTCAACAAATTCAAATTCAAAGTCAAATGTTTATTCAGGTAAAGTACATACATACAAGGGGTGATACAAATATTGATGAGTTTATAGATAGAGCTAGTACATACAATGCCTAAAGCCACTATTACGCAAAGCGTTTCGGGCAGGAGTACCTAGCCATGTCATTAGCCAAGTAATTAACTATACAGTTTGCTGTGCTACGTCCTGTAACAAATCCATTGATCCCCTCCCCTAACCTGCCTATTTTGTGCAGCAGTCGGTTTAGGATGATCCTTTCAAGCATCTTGCAAGTGCATGACATGAGATTGATAGGTCTGTAATTACCAGGGTCATTGGGCTTCGGTATGAGAACAATTATTGCATGTCTCCATTATGTGGGCGACACTCCACTTAGGAATGACTTGTTAAACAGGTGGAATAGTGGATTCCCAGACACTTCACACAGTGCATTGAGTATATCGTAGGTGACGCCATCTTCACCAGGTGCAGTTGGTGGGTCTTGGTGGGCTCCTGATGTGCCCTTAGCCGTGGTGGGCGGCTGGCTTCTGCTCTGCCGGGGGACACTGGATGACTTTTGCGTTTTAGTTGGGGGCCGAGTTTTTGGTTTTGCTACCTGGTGTTCTCTGTGTGGGGCGGGGCCGGTGCTTGTCACCCCGAGGGACTCCTGAGGCTCCCCAATCATCTGCCTTTCTACGTTTTTTTGCCGCGAGGCATATTAGTTTACAGCGCTTGGCGTCACTCGTTTCGCGATTCGGCTTGGCGATTCACCTTTCCGGGCTTCGCGATTAACCCTTCACGGGTATGCCGAGGCGGATCCGATCCCACGGTCGTTGTCGCCTCTAAATCAACAAAAACAACAACACTAACACCCATTGATTTCTGGTTCAGCGTTTGTACTGGGAGGACGTCTGATTCCTGCTCTACCTGGGGTTACCCGGAAAGTGCTGCAAAATTTCTTGTTAATCTACTCGAACTCCATAATTTCAACTAGTTGAGCAAAAATGCAGCAGCATCTTCCAATAATTCCCGGGCCAGAGCAAGAACAAAACGCCCACCGCGTCCCGAGTACATACCAGATTACCTCTATTATTCTTGCACCTCTTGACCAAGACAGTGCTGGTGCCTCTCTCCAGCTTTTTGGAGGAATGTCTCACAACACTACAGAGGCCCAACAGGTAATAATCACAACCTGTTTTCCGACGCCCCAAGACGGAACCGGAGCCGATGACCTTCTCAACGTCGAAGTTGACCCCACTACACGTCTTTGAAACGTGTGCGTTATTGATGTTTGTTATAAGAAAGGTACAGTGATCATTATAGTGGGATAGTGATCAGATGTGGTCGTAGGTTGAGTCACTTGACGCAGATATCAGTAATATTTTTTGTTTAATGTATATATACAAGAGTTCTTACATTCTTGTAAAGCCACTAGCATGCATAGCGTTTTGGGCAGGTCCTTAATTTTAGTTTTTTCTTGGAATACGACCCGCCATTTCATTTATCAACCAGGTACCCATTCACTGCTGGGTGAACAGAGGTAACAGTCAAGGATTGGTGCCTAATTAATCCTCCCCGGCCAGAATACGAACTCAGGCCAAATAGCTCGCGAAGCGCAAGGCGAGTGTTTTACCACTGCGCCACAGAAATTCACAATTCTCATGGATGTAGTTATTGTGGGTATTATCATGCAGGCAGGAGTTTATAGAGATAAGGAACTGTCTACTTGAGGGCCATCTGTTGACACAGAACTATGTCAAGGTCGTCGGCAATGATTAGATAATATTTGTCGAGTTTATTGGTTATAATTCAGTTTCTAAGATTGTTAAAAAAAATTAATTATCATATTATGGATTCCGCACACTGCCACGATTATAAATGGATAAATGGAGGCTTAAGATCATTTGTGAATAGAACAAATATATATCTACCATAGTTATCTCCTTTGCATAGTAAATGACTGTACACTACCTCACCGCTTGATGTTAAAACTGCAGTTCTGGATAACCGGGTTATCTTGAGGTTATCTTGAGATGATTTCGGAGCTTTAGTGTCCCCGCGGCCCGGTCCTCGACCAGGCCTCCACCCCCAGGAAGCAGCCCGTGACAGCTGACTAACACCCAGGTACCTATTTTACTGCTAGGTAACAGGGGCATAGGGTGAAAGAAACTCGAAAGAAAGAACCACCTGAGCACCGGGGGTCTTGTGAACCATCTGAGCACCGGGGGTCTTGTGAACCATCTGAGCACCGGGGGTCTTGTGAACCATCTGAGCACCTGGGGTCTTGTGAATCATCTGAGCACCGGTGGTCTTGTGAACCATCTGAGCACCGGGGGTCTTGTGAACCACCTGAACACCGGGGGTCTTGTGAACCATCTGAGCACCGGTGGTCTTGTGAACCATCTGAGCACCGGGGGTCTTGTGAACCATCTGAGCACCGGTGGTCTTGTGAACCATCTGAGCACCGGGGGTCTTGTGAACCACCTGAACACCGGGGGTCTTGTGAACCATCTGAGCACCGGTGGTCTTGTGAACTATCTGAGCACCGGGGGTCTTGTGAACCATCTGAGCACCGGGAGACTTGTGGACCATCTGAGCACCGGGGGTCTTGTGAACCATCTGAGCACCGGTGGTCTTGTGAACTATCTGAGCACCGGGGGTCTTGTGAACCATCTGAGCACCGGGAGACTTGTGGACCATCTGAGCACCGGGGGTCTTGTGAACCATCTGAGCACCGGTGGTCTTGTGAACCATCTGAGCACCGGGGGTCTTGTGAACCATCTGAGCACCGGGGGTCTTGTGAACCATCTGAGCACCGGGGGTCTTGTGAACCATCTGAGCACCGGGAGACTTGTGGACCATCTGAGCACCGGTGGTCTTGTGAACCATCTGAGCACCGGGGGTCTTGTGAACCATCTGAGCACCGGGGGTCTTGTGAACCATCTGAGCACCGGGGGTCTTGTGAACCATCTGAGCACCGGGAGACTTGTGAACCATCTGAGCACCGGTGGTCTTGTGAACCATCTGAGCACCGGGGGTCTTGTGAACCATCTGAGCACCGGGGGTCTTGTGAACCATCTGAGCACCGGGGGTCTTGTGAACCATCTGAGCACCGGGAGACTTGTGGACCATCTGAGGGGTGAGTGTGACGTCATCTCTACCCACTCTGGACATAATGTATTCAACACATTAATACGAGTCCATGTTGGGACTTGTTTGAGCTTTACCTATCAATCATGCCCCTGGCCCACCGTGGGCCGCCTGTCAATCATGCCCCTGGCCCACCGTGGGCCGCCTGTCAATCATGCCCCTGGCCCACCGTGGGCCGCCTGTCAATCATGCCCCTGGCCCACCGTGGGCCGCCTGTCAATCATGCCCCTGGCCCACCGTGGGCCGCCTGTCAATCATGCCCCTGGCCCACCGTGGGCCGCCTGTCAATCATGCCCCTGGCCCACCGTGGGCCGCCTGTCAATCATGCCCCTGGCCCACCGTGGGCCGCCTGTCAATCATGCCCTGGCCCACCGTGGGCCGCCTATCAATCATGCCCTGGCCCACCGTGGGCCGCCTGTCTATCATGCCCTGGCCCACCGTGGGCCGCCTGTCAATCATGCCCTGGCCCACCGTGGGCCGCCTGTCAATCATGCCCTGGCCCACCGTGGGCCGCCTGTCTACCACTCAGAACAGTCAGATGAAAGTGCTATCGGAATCTCCCCTGTTAAATTTTTCTAAGTAATAAATGTGTTTAGAAAGACCGTACAAAAAGAATGGAACGACTCTCTCTGGTGTTGACCAGACCACACACTAGAAGTTGAAGGGACGACGACGTTTCGGTCCGTCCTGGACCATTCTCAAGTCGATTGACTCTCTCTGGTATTCCACATATGTTAATTCTTGTGAACCGTATGTAAAGTTGACATTGTGAAGTATAGAACATGGCGATTATGGCCACCAAGACCAATTATGTTTGTGAGTGTTTAAGCTAAGTCTCCCCTCAATCACTGTTGTTTTCCTTTCTTGAATCAGCGCGTTCCCTAAGCAGCCCGTAACCTGAAACTTAAGATACTAACAAGGTTAGGTAAGGTCGGTGTTTTCTATGACTCTTTTTAAGGGTATCTATTATGTTAAGTATGTCACCTATGCACATATTTAATAAGTCAATATTGACTTATTAAATTTGCGAGAACGGGTTGCCTGAAACAGGTGAAAAGTAGGTTTTTAACTGTCCAAATGTTACCACATGTGTTCAGGTGTGTGAGGTAACATGCTAGTGTGTGTGTGTTAAAACATGCTGTCACATATATGTTCACGTGTACTCGCCTAGTTGTGCTTGCGGGGGTTGAGCTTCGGGTCTTACAGCATGCTGCCATATGTTGAGTCCACACAGCCAAAGTGCAGGTGTGTACTGGAGGACAGCAGGTGTGTGTGGGAGGCGCTGCGGAGCGTGCGCGCCACACCTGAGAACTGCTCTCCAACCATTTGGGCCAGAAAGGGCGTGTTTGGCAGTGAAAGTGTCACGTATACTGTTGCCAGAGACCGAAGGTGTCAGGTAGAGATGGTGTCAGATATACCGTAGTTGTCAGGTAGAGGAGGTGTCAAGTAGAGATGTCAGGTAGAGGTGATGTCAGATAGAGGAGGTGCCAGATGGAGGAGGTGCCAGGTAAAGGTGTCAAGTAGTGTGCCAGAACACTCGCTGAACGTGTCATTACCGTAATTAAATCCACAGCACAAAAGGTTCTCATCTGTAAATGGATCGTCATACAGTCCCTCTCCTTTGTGTTGTACATTTAATTCGTCAACAATGGCCGCTGATGGGAGGCGCGGTGCGCGCCAACCGCCCTTAAAAACTATGGCAGCCTGGCTATTGTTCGCTGGCTTGTGTTTGTGTTCAGAGGAAGGTTTTTGACTCTCCTCCGCCGGGCGTCGGGCCTGGCCACCGCGGAGCTCCTGCGCCGCCAGGAACAGGATCCTTGTGTTGCCGTAGGGGTGTGTTGCAGGGGGCTTATCAGAGGTGGAGTGAGGAGAGATAACAGCTTAGCGGTCACTTGCGTGTTGACTATCAGTTACCTCCACACCACCACCACTGGTGACGCTACCCCCACCATTGGTGATGCCTCTCGCCACCATAAGTGTTGCCTCAACACCACCACTGCAGATGACCAGTAGAGACCCGTGACCACAAGCCCAGAGTACACAGGTGTTATCAAGCACACGCACCGCTATCATACACAACCATGTCATATCTTGGAACAATGCCTAATCTGTCGTAAAAAAAAAGAAAATGAATATAAAAGTCTTTAGAGGAACTAAGAGAAGAGTCAGGGACACAAACACACAGCAGCCAGCGACCGTCAACATGGCTCTTGCCACACAGGCTGACTCTCAGCGACCTCTCCTTCACCAGTAGTGTTTGCTTCACCGTAATATTATTAGAATACAAACCTATGGGAAGTTTTGCTATTTGGATACAAGAAGTTCACTACGGGTTCACCATAGCCCGTGCTACTTGGAACTTTTTGTTCCCAGTATCTGAATCTAAAACAACAACAATTGGATATAAGGTTTGAACACAAGCCTATTGGACGTGTGCTTTTTGGAGAAAAGATGCCGTAACATTACTGAATATATTCTAGCCTAATCTTGCTCAAAGGTTTTCTTTGCTGCTATTTCTTAAAGAATTACTCTCAAGTCTTGGTAAGAGGCCAGGGAAAGTGCCTCATCCCTCTCCCTCAGACCCTTGGCGTCTTGCGAGAGGGCAGGGAGAGTGCCTGGTCACTCCTTCACAGCCCTGGCGCCTGATATCATTGTATCTCACCATTTTCAATCAGCGATCACCAGTAGATTAGAGGTTGCGAGGCGGGACCAAAGAGGTAAAGTGTAACCCCCTGCAAGCACAACTAGGCCACAATAACGTCTCTACTCCAACACAAGTTACCCATATGTACGTGTGTGTATACATACAGCATCTAGCAACAGTCTGTAGAAACAAGGCCTAGCACAGAATACCTAGCCTCCACCACCTTACTTCCTAATGCATTCCATTTATCAAACACAAACCACTGTTTTGTGTGTGTGTGTGTGTGTGTGTGTGTGTGTGTGTGTGTGTGTGTGTGTACTCACCTAGTTGTGGTTGAGGGGGTTGAGCTTTGGCTCTTAGGTTGTGTGTGTGTGTGTATGTGAGGGAATGATCTAGTGAATGTATATAACGGTGTATACAGGACCTAGAAACATGTTCACAGGACCAAGAAACAGCGTTCACGGGACCTATAAGCAATGTACACAGGTTCTAGCAACAGCGTATACAGGTTTTAGCAACAGAGAATGCACCAAGAACCTAGCAACGGTATATACACACACAGGACCCCAGATATAAGCAGGGGTGTATCAAGGATTACTGGTGCGTGGCGCTCAGCTCACCGCTCTAAAATCCTGCTCCAGTGTCGGGCGAAATTTCTGACCTGCATAATATATGAGGAGGGGGAGAGATGCGCTGCTTGGAGGGCTTGGTTAGGCGGGCCGGCTGCGTTGTTAAGGCTCCAGCATGTTGTACCCCACACAAGAAGACGTGGAGTCAAGTGTTCTAACAAAGAGTGTAGGTCACACTCTTGACATACACACAGTCGTGGAGAATGGTCCAGGACGGACCGAAACGTCGTCGTCCCTTGACTTTCTAGTGTGTGGTTTGGTCAACATATTTCAGCCACGTTATTGTGACTCCTCGCCTGCAGTGCATGTCACATATTTCCATGGCGTGTGGCCTCAGTGGGCATCGTTAGTTGAAAGCCGTTGCCGTTGTCAACCAACGGTGCCTAAATTCAACTTCCTGTAGTCTGCTCGAGTCGGCAACGGTAGCGTATGGGAAGTTAACAAACATTAAACTTCATTAAAAACCTTAAATGAGGAATCGTTTTAAGACAATTTACACAACCCATGTTAGACTAATTTTGGAATATGCAGCACCGGCCTGTAATCCATATTTTGTAGAGTGTAAACCCAAAAGTGAAAAAGTACAAATGTTTGTAACAAAATTAGTTCCAAACCTATGAGAGTTAAGTTGTGAGAATAAGTTAAGGAAACTCCATCTCATAAACCTAGAAGAGCGAAGCAGTAGAGAGGATATGATTACAACATATAATATACTGAGAGGAATAGATAAGGTGGACAACGATAGCCTCGTAAGCTCAGAAAAGCTGAGGAAACTGGAAACACAAGCGCCCTGCCGCTGCTCGCCACACCATTGTCAACGAGTAAATATATTTTTTATTAACGAGTGAATGTGTTTTGTGTCAACGAGTGAATGAGTTTTGTCAACAAGTAAATATGTTTTTGTCATCGAGTGAATGTGTCAACGAGTTAATGCGTTTGACATAATAGGTCGAAGCCTATTTTGAAGACCTTATTTGGCCATCAAAAAAGAATCTTGTACAAGTGTGGCCCATCTGAGAACGCTGGTGTCTGGTGAAGCCTCACGCATCTGGCTCAGCTCCAACTGACATAATAGGCGTGGGTCCTGAGAGGTTGGACGAGTACCTCTTGATACTGGAATCATAAGCAGTGGCAGGTATTCACCCCCTGAGTTACGTCTGAAGCCTACGTCAAGTGGCCAATACGCTTACCGCGGCACAGAAGCAAAAGGTAGAGGTAAACTGCATAAGTGTCAAGTCTGACGCAATGCCTCGAATGTGTAAGTAGCAAGAACGCGTATAAGTAGCGAGTAGTAAGTATTTAGCTGTCGAGGCTGGTGGCTGATGCGTAATAGAGCAAGGTGTTGTATGTAGTAATTCACTATGTGGTGAATTACCATGTGGGTATTTTGAATAACTAGCGCTGGTAATGATCATTGGTGAAAAATATACATGTATGGCTATGTTTAAAATATACTAGATTATGTCTGGGGTGAGGCTTTACTGAGGCTAAATACTACAATCTGAAATAATATTTTAACTAATTAATACTGTGTTGGATAGGCTGGGGGATGCACCTATTCCATACAGTTTAACTATTTGTGGAATATAAGGCTCACCGTTTTCTCTCATTGATATAAGTGGAAGAAAACGGGTGTCTGTAGTCGGCTGTCGCGGGTTGCCTCTCGTCACGTACAGGTATTGTCAGGTTAAACAAAAATCCAGTTTTTGTAATTCATTGTAGTTTTTACCTAGACGCTTGAATATATATTATTGTTAAGTATTTCTTGATATGTGATATAAGGAAAGTACAAGGAAATAATATTTATTTCTGGGAAAATATGAGTAGAAAGTTGTTACATCTGTTAAGCTACACGTGACGCTTGACAACTTGTGTTGACTCAGAATACACAAGTGTATTCCGAGTCATTCAGAATACTGAATACAGAATCCATTCGGAACGAATACAGAATATTCATTCTGTATTCTGAATACACAGGTGGACGATGTGCCTCCACTATATCACAAATGGTGGGAAGAATACGAAAAGGCCTGGGACTGCTATGGTGGGACTCTAGGATCTTTAGAACAACTGCCCTAAACTCATTTTAACTTTCAATAAGGCAAATATATAGAAGTACAGTATTGGGAAACGCCGACCTGTGGTGTCTATCCTCTTACAAATACCTACTTTAAAGAAACACTATTTCAAAAGCCTATAAAGTGTTACAATTTAGGTAAAAGTAATATTGAATTGCTTTAAGAGTGTTTCTTTGCAACAGTAACATGTATACATCACTCACAATACGGTGACGATCTGCGAGGCTTCAAAGTAATTCGAGTATTTTCAGACACTTAGTCTCAGGTATAACAGCACGAAACACTGTCAATCTTGGGGCCTGAAAGTGGGTATACAAGAGTGTGTGTGAAACAGTGACATGGCACCCAAATCCCAGAAGTTGCCACGTGGAGACACAGACATTGAATCACTTGATCATATAAGAGTGGCCATGACCATACAATTTTGGCTAAACTTCCTCCTGATTGATCAAGTTGTGAGAATTTTGGTTGACTGAGAAAACAGCCATAGTATTAATTATTCAATCTTCACAGTGGTAGTGTGATGTGTGTATTGTTCTGTACTTATGGCTTAACTTCATGTGAGGTTTAGTAATCGATCAAGTGAATGATTTAGTGTTTTGAGAGCCTAGCATCAATATTTCATTCAGTGGATATTTATAGTTCTCTGTCAAGCCTAACCCGTGGTAGGAGAAGCTTATTTTCTGATTTTATGCATTCTGGTGTAAAGTGAAGAACAGATTGTAGGTTGACGGTGTATATTTAGGACGAGCGCCCTATAACAAAGAAACTCAAGATGAAGCAATCTACTGAGCCTAGTGACATATCACATTTTCATATATATTTATTTTATATGTATATATAATACATATATTTTTTCATATATGTTTTCCCACATATCAGTGGGAAAAATGAATTAGTCTCCAATTTTATGACAATTAACTATCCTAGTAATTTTTTTACGAATTTAAATTGTAAACATTGTATGCTAGTATTTTTATACCAAAATGTAGATAAACAAAATCTAATGAGCTTTGACAAATTTATCCTCCCTATATTAATTGCTGTAATTTGAATAATAATCCTTGTTGATATTATAAGAACTACTGCTAGTGATAGCATCGCTGTCTACCACAAACATATCCAAGAGATACATTATATTAACATATAAGCTGGATAGTGAGCCTATAGATATACAACAATTTAGGTAGTCCTAGTGTGGGGTTTACATCCGGGGTAGGTTGGGGGGGAGTTCAAGTATCAATGCTGCCATCACGTATAGCTATATTGATGAACTGAAATATAGATATGAACCGTGCACACTCGCTCCCCTTGGCTGTGTGCTCACTACACCCACCTTCCCAACACACACACACACACACACACACACACACACACACACACACACACACACACACACACACACACACACACACACACACACACACACACACACACACACACACACACACACACACACACACACACACACACACACACACACACACACACACACACACACACACACTGGTGTACTCACTACACCTCAACAGCACGTGCTGGTATACCTTTGACGTAGCAACATATACGGTGTGAATAACCACATAAGGGCGGGAGTAACAGCATACAGGGTGGGAGTAACAGCATACAGGGTGGGAGTGACAACATACAGGGTGGGAGTAACGGCATACAGGGTGGGAGTGACAACAAACAGGATGGGAGTAACGGCATACAGGGTGGGAGTAACGGCATACAGGGTGGGAGTGACAACATACAGGGTGGGAGTAACAGCATACAGGGTGGGAGTGACAACATACAGGGTGGGAGTAACGGCATACAGGGTGGGAGTGACAACATACAGGGTGGGAGTAACGGCATACAGGGTGGGAGTGACAACAAACAGGATGGGAGTAACGGCATACAGGGTGGGAGTAACGGCATACAGGGTGGGAGTGACAACAAACAGGATGGGAGTGACAACATACAGGGTGGGAGTAACGGCATACAGGGTGGGAGTGACAACATACAGGGTGGGAGTAACGGCATACAGGATGGGAGTGACAACAAACAGGATGGAGGTAGCAACAACATACCGGGTGGGAGTAACCGCATAATGTGGTAGTTACAATGTACAGGGGGTGGGGAGTAACATGATAGAGTGGGGGGGGGGGAGTGGGGGAAGAGTAGGGGAGAGGCAAAAGTTGTAACGGTTCAGTGGGTAAGAACACGGGAGCAGCATAGAGGGTGTGGGCGGCATACTGAGCGGTGGGGTGGGACGTGTGGCCAGGGTGGTGAGGCCGGGTAAGCACAGCCCCGCCGCACCTCAGTAAATTCAAGGTATTGAGAATGGACCCTTCTCTCCCTTCGGCCCCCTCCCTCTCTCTCTCCCTCTCTCTCTCTCTCTCTCTTGTGCCGCCTGTGTCCCGGGGCGCCCACTGTCACACTCATTATGCCTGCCTCCAGAAGTGGCCACCCAACACCTCCCGCCTCGCGCATGATCACGCCGCCTTTCCAACACATATATTTATTTATTATGTTAAACATGCGGGAGTATATATATATGATCATTGTGCGTCAGGGAGAACAAGAACGCGGTGTTCACTCTGATGCGAATGAGGCGGGGAGTATAGTACGCAGTCCACGTACCGCAGGTATAAGAATAGCGCGGCGGCGATGCGGTTGCGTGAGCCGTGCTCGCAGTGACACAATATGTGCGAAGGTTAAGTGGTGTGGGATTGTCCCAGTGCCTGAACTTGCCGCCGCTGGGTCCGCGCGGTGACCGTGGTGAACCGTAGAGACGGTGAGCCGGCCAGCCAGACGGTGGTTGGCGGCCGGAGAGTGAGGACGTCAGGGTATGGCCGCTCCGTCGCTAAGTCACCCTGTCACACGCTACGCGACCTCTCGCCGCTCCAGCCCCACACACTTCCACAGCCGCGATTTATTGCAACTTTCGGTGTATTGTGATTTCTTGTGTTGTTTCCACGTGAGGCTTTGGTTTTTGTGTACTTAACAATGTGAAATAAAATGTAACAATATATTAAATTTTAAGTTGCAGTGCAATTTTGCGTCAAGTGTGAGAGAAAAAAAATTACATGGTAACTATAGATTAAATATTGTGTTTTGGAAAAAAGTGCGAAGAGTTGGTACAATCAGAGGACAGAGTCAAATTGTGTGAGTGAACCTGTTGATCCAAGTATAGGCTGCCGACCAGACGCCTCACTACAGGCTTGACGAGGCTCCTTGCCCAAGCCCCACCTGGGGAACCCTGCCTACCCGGCTCCCCCACACACCTCTCCTTGTTACTAACGTCACCTCAGAGAAAGCCAGCACTTGCCAAGCGCAGGGTGTGATCTATCCTCGTGTCGAGTCATTATACTCTAGTAAGAGCGGGGGTTAGACTGGAGTGAAACGCTGTAAAATAGTGACCCCACACTTGACAAGGTGGATCCCCAGCACATCTTAAAGTATACGGGGAACTTGAGTGATTCTGTCAACATATTCTCGAGTCCTTGGTGGCCTGTAAACAGTAGGTCGTGCCCAGTGCCACCCGCAGAGCCACCCACCAACAAGATGGTCCACCAGGTACAGGATCGCTCCCCTCGTAAACGGGACCGTTGCGCCGCCGGCCTCATATTAACTCCGGGAGGCGGGCCTGAGCTTCAAGATATGAGGGCGACAGAATTCAAAGGAGAGATCCGGCCTCCTCCTACCAAAATGTCTCGGCTGGGCATGTATGAGACCTACCAGCCGTGGGTCCTGCAGACCTACGGAGATTCTGCCAAGACCAAGACCATAACCCGGAATAAATATCAGCGAATTCTCCAAATCCTTCGCGGAGATTACGTTGACAACGAAACTTCCAAGTTCAAGCTGTGGGTGAAGGGTCGAGGGTTCAGGATCGGTCCCCCGCCAGGGTACATGAACGGGGTGGTGGAAGACCCGGTCATCACCCAGCTCACCCCTCCGCCAGGACTCGATTACAACCCTGACAAGGACCCGTATCCAGACATATACGTCCAGACTGGAACAAACAAGGTAAACAAATATATTATATTTTTATGTTGTCATGTGTTAGAATTATGCCACTTTGAAAGCAAAATATGTTAGCTTGAACACGATGTATGTCATTGTGTGTAGCGGGAACAGTGACATCTGGGGTATAGTGATGCGTTATGTAGCATAGACTATAATTACCGTTCTCGTTGTCGCATCAACTTTAAGTAACATCCCGCCCTTATCCTGGTACGCTAGGAGCCCTCTAGATAACTCAATAACAGCTCTGGTTAAGGTTCGACGTAGCCAGAGCCCGGATGGAGTAGTCTGGCTGATATCTGACCCATAGCAGCCGGGTGCCGTCTGGCAGACCTCGCCCATTACTCAGTCGCCGTCACCCAACCCCCTCCCCCCCTCCACCCACCCACATCTTTCAAGGAACTTTGGGCAGTTATGTCCCGTGGCACAGCCACCACACCTGGGGTAGTCGACCGGTAACAGTTTAGTATGCCGTTCCAGCGCTCACGTCTTGCCGCAGTGCAGGTCGCGTAAACAGGGTGGTAGATAATTGACAGTCCACTTGCAATTATGTGACATTTAATGATGTGCCATCATGGCTGGCTCTCGCGGCAGACTCGCTGACCACCACGCTTGCAGGGCGTGTCGTGGAGTACCAGCATCATGCCGAGGTTCATTCCCAACTAGGCGTGCCCGTTCTAACAGTCCCCTTGAACCTTCGCTGCCCCGACCGCCGCCGCCGCTGCCACCCCTGATGGGTGGGCGTCCCCCGCCACCACCACCACCACCACCCCCTGGCCCGCCTGCTCGCTACGGGACGGGGCGAGTCATCTGGGTCGGCCCGCCTGTGTGTATGTGTGTGTGTGTCCGGCCCGCTGCTGCTGCTGCTGCTCACCCTCCTAGGGCTAGAAAGGCGCGAGTCTTAAGTGATTTATGTAAGCGTGACGCCCTTACGACCCTCGGCCGCCGTGAGAAGGATGTGGAGTTTCAGATTAACCGAGGCCGTGGGTGGCACTCCTCAAACTTTCGTTCACCTGTGTGTGTGTGTGTGTGTGTGTCGGCAACACACTAGGGGCCCTGAAGCAGTGGTGGCCGGTGTGTGCCGTCCAGCGGCTGCACCGTGAAAAACTGACTCTGGGTAATCTATTGCCTCGTGAAGTTGGCTTTGTGGCGGCTGAAGTTCTCTGGTGAACAATCGAAATGTGTTGGAACGCGTGTTGTCTGCGGAGAGGCGTCGCCGCTCGCCTGCCATGTCTCGCACACGCCTCCGGCCACCTCCGAGCCACAACGGCCTGCGCCAAGCCTGACATTATGGTTTCTGTGCCTTTGTGACGGCCGCCACTGCGCTCCTCTGTAACCACCAACCGGGCCGCCGACCAGAGTGGCTTAAGCCGCATCACACATTTTCTAACTCTTTCCACCATTTTTGAGCCTCGCATGTTATAAATATTATTTCTAACAGCGCACGATGCATTGTCAAGTACGCGTGCATCATAGTGCTATGATGGATATGATGAAGGGTGTAAGACAGTTAGGTGAGAGTGGGATTAAGAGTGAGGGAGAGTGTGAGGGGTGTGTGCCGGTGTGAGGCGGAGGGTCGGGGGTCCCGCGTGCCTGGTGGTGGTAGCCAGCGAAGTGTCAGCTGCCCCCGCTGCCCTCTGTACGTCTCTGTGTACGTATTGCCCTACCGTGTACGTCTAGGCGTATGCCTTGCAAACAGACGTGTCTTCATTATCCCCCCCGGGGGAGGGGGGATTTAATCCCCCCTTCCCCATCCCCCCACCACCAGCGTCTGCCACTTGCAAATGGGGGGTGGTGTAGGGGGCTGTCAGGTAATAGCGGTAATGAGTATGAGGACGGCCTCGTCGGCCCCCCCTCCCCTCCCTACCACTGCTGCTGCTCCCCCCCAAAGTGTGTTCACTCACAGCCACACGGAACCCCCCCCCTCCCCCTCTTTAAAAGCGCCCACCTGACTTGGGGGACTCACGCTCAAAACAGGAAGCGCTCCAGTTTACACGGAAGGTGATATTTTGGTCGGCGGTGCCGCAGCCAGTCTGGTTCAGCAGCAGCAGGAGCAGGAAGGTGAGGGGGAAGATGAGGGGCAGGCAGCAGGGGGGCGGGGAGGCGATAAACACCAGGGGGGGGGGGAAGTGGGAGAGGCGATAAGTACCACGGTGGGGGTGGAGACGTGGGAGAGGCAGTAAACATCAGGGGGGCGGAGACGTGGGAGAGGCAGTAAACATCAGGGGTGGGGAAGTGGGAGAGGCAGTAAACATCAGGGGGTGGGGAAGTGGGAGAGGCAATAAACATCAGGGGTGGGGAAGTGGGAGAGGCAGTAAACATCAGGGGTGAGGAAGTGGGAGAGGCAATAAACATCAGGGGTGGGGAAGTGGGAGAGGCAGTAAACATCAGGGGTGAGGAAGTGGGAGAGGCAGTAAACATCAGGGGTGAGGAAGTGGGAGAGGCAATAAACATCAGGGGTGGGGAAGTGGGAGAGGCAGTAAACATCAGGGGTGAGGAAGTGGGAGAGGCAATAAACATCAGGGGTGGGGAAGCGGGAGAGGCAGTAAACATGAGTGAGAGTTAAGGCTTGCAAGAAGCGAGGAATGAGAGCAGAGAGAAGGTGGCCAGGCGCTGGACAGAGCCTTATGGTCTGGACCAACCACCAGGACCATACTAACAGAATCCGGGAAGACCTTCCCGAAGGTGAGTCGAAGAGGAGGAGGACAAGTAGACCAGGCTACTCAAGAACACTTCGAGCACTTATCAACAATACATTAAAGTACAATCGCACGTAAGAGCCGAGCCAATCCGCCAGTGATGCACAAGCCGCAAGTCCAGTAGCTGTGCATGAGACACTTATGGTGGACGATGAGGAGGAGGTCAGGAGCGCCTCATTAGGGTGTAATTGTAGCTGTGGGAGAGAGAGACGGTGCGGATACTGTGATGCAGAGTGTGTGTGGTACATGACCCGGGTGCCTGCACCACGCTGAAGCAAGACTGGTGTTATGCTGCCTCCCTCCCACACCCTTCCTCACGCTACCCTCGGGATATACTCAACCACAAGGAGGTATACTTAGTAATGGGGCTCATGTATTAGTGAATATACCTCCTGGTAATGCCATGCGGGCATTACATTGAACAGTGGTTGCTTGGAGGGTATTTTGGACGCCAGCCGTGGTGGTGGTGGGGGGTGGGGTACAGGCCTATACTGAGCTAAAAGGGTTATTTAGCTGGAGCATATAGCGTATAGGTATGTTGACCAGACCACACACTAGAAGGTGAAGGGACGACGACGTTTCGGTCCGTCCTGGACCATTCTCAAGTCAATTGTGACTTGAGAATGGTCCAGGACGGACCGAAACGTCGTCGTCCCTTCACCTTCTAGTGTGTGGTCTGGTCAACATACTTCAGCCACGTCATTGTGACTCATCAACTGCGTATAGATATACCAAGGAAAATGTTGAGGTGGAATACTGAACCAAAGGGGTGACAAACAAGGTATGATGGATCAATATCGAGCAAATGGGGTGGTATAATATGTGTTTACTGGTGGTGTACTGACCATGAGTGAGGTATATTGTGTGAGGTATATATGTAGGTGTCATGCGGAGCGCTGGGCTTGGTATACTGAACCCTGTGTTTGGTGTAATAGAGTTATGGACAATATAAACTTTATTGGGTAGTATAGTTGTACTAAGTTATGGGAAGGGAATGGAACACCCTGTCCCCTGGGTTGGATAGGCCTGTTTGCTACATATGTGCCACACCTTGGCCCAGTAATGGCCGGAGCCATGTGCAAGGTATAACCCACTGTACCATAGAAAAGGTATAATAAAGCATATTCAATGTATACTGAACCATTGATAAGTGCAATGAAGTGTGCCTAGGGAGGTATACTGAGTCACGTGCAAGGTTGTATGAGTCAAATTGGAGGTATAGAGTCGTGTGAGTATACCGAGCCGTAAGAGGGAGTATACTGAGCTATGAGGAGGCATACTGACCCGTGAGGGGAAGGGGGGGGGTAAACTGAGCCATGGGGTGGAATATTGAGCAGTGCTAGAGTAGAGGAGGGCCGCATGACGAACAGGTGGTAGAGTGCGACAAGGGGGGGGGGGCATGCGTCGGTGGGTGCGGGGGGGGGGAGGAGACTGCAACACCAGCCTGACGACACACGCACCCACACACACACACACACGCACGCACACACGCACGCTCTCAACACCCCAGCACCACCCCTCCTCCCCCTCTGGTAAGACGTGTGAGAGATAATAATGACAGAGACTGGGAGTGGCGTGAGGGGGTAAGGGATTGAGTGAGCGAGTGCGTGAGTGAGCGAGTGGGAGTGAATGAGCGAATGAAGGGCGAGTGATCAAGTGAGAGTGCATGTAAAGGAGGTTTGATCGAGTGCAGATTAAAGGAGTGAGGGGGGGGTAAAGGGGGGGAGGGGGAGGTATCAGAGTACCTACACCTGTTGCTGTGAGCCGTTATAGTGTCACTTTACTTCACTTTATTAGTCTTGGAGGCTACCGCTTGAGCGATGTAGCCTCCAACTGCCCTCAGACTACCCTCCCAGCCCCCTCCATCCCACACCTGATGAACCCTCTGGCTATAATGTGACTCTTTAGTATTTCCCAGTTTACTATGCTGACGTGTGTGTGTGTATTCTACACCTGACGTGTGTGTGTATCCTTTACCTGATATGTGTATCCTACACCTGACATGTGTATCCTACACCTGACATGTGTATCCTACACCTGGCATGAATGGTAGTCATATGTACACTACAGCCTATT
>NC_091154.1:40164717-40174717 GCF_040958095.1 Procambarus clarkii | reverse complement strand
AGAGGGGCTAAGTTGTGGTGGTGGTGGTGGTGCTGGGGTGGTGGTGGTGGTGGTGGCGGTCCTAGGAGTTAGCCTGGCGGGGTGAGTGGCTGGGGGGGGTGGGGTGTTTACTAATGATAGGACATGCGTAACAATATCCTCCTCCTCTTCCCTCCCCCCCACCCCCCCCCCTCCCCCCCCTCTCCCTTTGCGGTGGGCGGAGCGGTAAGTGGGTGTTGGTGTGGCGCGAGCGACGGCCGCCACCACCTTGTGAACTCTTTATCTCACCGGGGCATTAGTGCCGGCAGTGTTGCTGGCGGCCAGCTGTTGTTGGTGAGGACGGTGTTGTGGTGGTGTAGCCATCAGCCGGCGGGTGCTCACCCCGTCCGTCACGCTGGGGGCGGGAGACGCCACCTTCCGTCACGCTGGGGGCGGGAGACGCCACCTTCCGTCACACTGGGGGCGGGAGACGCCACCTTCCGTCACACTGGGGGCGGGAGACGCCACCTTCCGTCACACTGGGGGCGGGAGACGCCACCTTCCGTCACACTGGGGGCGGGAGACGCCACCTTCCGTCACACTGGGGGCGGGAGACGCCACCTTCCGTCACACTGGGGGCGGGAGACGCCACCTTCCGTCACACTAGGTTCGGGTGACGCCACCTTCCGTCACACTGGGGGCGAGTGACGCCACCATCCGTCACACTGGAGTCTCTACCCGTACAGGAAATTGCGGCAGCAGCCCGGGTCGTAACGCCTTGTTTACGACCCCCTGTGCGGCTACGGACACGGCCACCGAGGCACGGATACGCTACGCGAGTGTGAAGCCCCGCATCCATCACACTGGTACGGACGACCAGCGTGGACACTAGGGGGCGTGGCCACGCACACGGACGCTAGCCCTGGACCACGGACGCCCGCCCTGGACCACGGACGCCCGCCCCTGGACCACGGACGCCAGCCCTGGACCACGGACGCCAGCCCTGGACCACGAACGCCCGCTCTGGACCACGTACGCCAGCCCTGGACCACGGACGCCAGCCCTGGACCACGGACGCCACTCCTGGACCACGGACGCCACTCCTGGACCACGGACGCCAGCCCTGGACCACGGACGCCAGCTCTGGACCACGGACGCCAGCCCTGGACCACGGACGCCACTCCTGGACCACGGACGCCACTCCTGGACCACGGACGCCACTCCTGGACCACGGACGCCAGCCCCTTGACCACGGACGCCAGCCCCTTGACCACGGACGCCACTCCTGGACCACGGACGCCACTCCTGGACCACGGACGCCACTCCTGGACCACGGACGCCAGCCCTTTGACCACGGACGCCAGCCCCTTGACCACGGACGCCACTCCTGGACCACGGACGCCACTCCTGGACCACGGACGCCACTCCTGGACCACGGACGCCACTCCTGGACCACGGACGCCACTCCTGGACCACGGACGACAGCCCCTTGACCACGGACGCCAGCCCCTTGACCACGGACGCCACTCCTGGACCACGGACGCCACTCCTGGACCACGGACGCCACTCCTGGACCACGGACGCCACTCCTGGACCACGGACGCCACTCCTGGACCACGGACGCCACTCCTGGACCACGGACGCCAGCCCCTGGACCACGGACGCCAGCCCTGGACCACGGACGCCAGCCCTGGACCACGGACGCCAGCTCTGGACCACGGACGCCACTCCTGGACCACGGACGCCAGCCCTGGACCACGGACGCCAGCCCTGGACCACGGACGCCAGCTCTGGACCACGGACGCCAGCCCTGGACCACGGACGCCAGCCCTGGACCACGGACGCCAGCCCTGGACCACGGACGCCAGCCCTGGACCACGGACGCCAGCCCTGGCGAACATCCAACAAACAAGACCTCAGCCCCCCCCCCCCGGGGCCCTCAACTCCTGACAAACAAGACCTCAGTCCCCCCCCCCCCCCCCCCACCCGGGAACCCTCTCACTATCGCGCCGTGAAGCCTGTCCCGCAGGCTTTAAGTTGGCGCACCTCCACTACCTCTCCCCGCCCCTCCCCTCTCCCCCTCTAACCCCTCCTCCTTTAACACCCCCCCAACACAGCACCTCCTCACCCCCAGACCCCCAGCCACACTTCAGCGCCTCACCCCCTTGCCTGCTGCCCGCCCCCTGTTCTTGACGGCGCCACCTCCCCGTCCCTTCCGGTCCGGGTGGCATCAGCCCCTGCCCCTGACGGCCGCCCCTCAGAGGGCCGGGGCGGGCGGTCCCCCCTGAAGACACCTGCTCTGTGGAATGTTCATTAACACCGCGCCGCTCCCCTGCTGACACACGCCATCTCTTGGCGCCCCGTGTGGCCCAGGCGTGCCTGTCCACGCCGCCCTGTCTCGCTGTCCACGACTCTCTGTCTGGCTGTCCACGACTCTTTGTCTCGCTGTCCACGCCGCCCTGTCTCGCTGTCCACGTCTCCCTGTCTGGCTGTCCACGCCGCCCTGTCTCGCTGTCCACGCCTCCCCGTCTGGCTGTCCACGCCGCCCTGTCTCGCTGTCCACGCCTCCCTGTCTCGCTGTCCACGCCTCCCTGTCTCGCTGTCCACGCCTCCCTGTCTCGCTGTCCACGCCGCCCTGTCTCGCTGTCCACGCCGCCCTGTCTGGCTGTCCACGACTACCAATGTAGACTTCGTAACTACCACTTGTCATGGTTCTGACGTTATAAACTTACACACCAACACTACACCCAACACCCACACCCCACACCCACACTAATACCACACCCCCCACCAATACTACACCCCCACCAACATCAGACCCCCACCAACATCAGACCCCCACCAACACCACACCCCACACCCACACTCCCACACCCACACCACACACCCCCAACACCACACCCCACACCCCCCCCCCCCCACCACAGCCAATACCACAATTCACACACAAAAGGAAATATCCCATCCTTACGAGTCTCAATAAATATGATAAGAATAACATGGGTCCAGAGTCTGCTGTACACTACTAAACATCGAAAGGCTGAGGAGGGCTTAGGAGCTGAGGCTCGACCTTGCACTCCACATTTAGGGAGGGACACCGTAAATGTGAGTGCAACACTATACCACACCATGCTGCATCATACCACCCCATACCACACCATATCAGAGTGGCTGGAATATATATATATATAATTGCCTTTCGATAGACGCGAAGTAAGATTTGAGGAAGGCGGGGAGGTTATCTTGAGATGATTTCGGGGCTTTAAGTGTCCCCGCGGCCCGGTCCTCGACCAGGCCTCCACCTCCCAGGAAGCAGCCCGTGACAGCTGACTAACACCCAGGTACCTATTTTACTGCTAGGTAACAGAGGCATAGGGTGAAAGAAACTCTGCTCATTGTTTTTCGCCGGCGCCTGGGATCGAACCCAAGACCACAGGATCACAAGTCCAGCGTGCTGTCCGCTCGGCCGACCGGGGAGTTACGTAGAGAAGGGCAGGTTGTTAGTGTTGTGGGGAGTTGTAGTATTGGGGTGTGGTGGTGGCAGGGTTGTGGTGGTGGGGGTTTGTATTGTGGGGTTGTGATGGGGGGGTTTGTATTGTGGGGTTGTGATGGGGGGGTTTGATCAAGGTGATGGGGGGGTAGAACTATTAGGTCATGACATGGGCAGAGTTTCTTTCACCTGATACGGCTGTTCACCTAGCAGTAAATAGGTACCTGGGAGTTAGACAGCTATGGGCTGCTTCCTGTGTGTGTATGTGTGTGTGTGTGTGTGTGTGTGTGTGTGTGTGTGTGTGTGTGTGTGTGTGTGTGTGCGTGGTGTGCGTGTGTTAGAGAGAAATATATGTATTAGATATAATAGATGAAAAATGGATTAGTCAGAAAGGCGGGGTCCAAGAGCTAACAGCTCGATTCCCCAGACACAAATTGTAAACAAACTGAACAGACAAATACTCACACAGAAACCAAGGGGAAAATATTGAGTATTTACGTAAGTCCTATACGAGAATTTAACACTCAAACAAGCAAACAAATCAATAGCTCCCCCTCGCTCGTAGCGGCCACCAAATCCTCATTTGCATGATGTGGTGTCCGCAGTGGTTGTCTGTGGTGGTCTGTGGTGGTCTGTGGTGGTGGTAGTGTCCGCAGTGGTTGTCTGTGGTGGTGGTGGTGTCCGCAGTGGTTGTCTGTGGTGGTCTGTGGTGGTTGTCTGTGGTGGTGGTGGTCTGTGGTGGTGTCCGCAGTGGTTGTCTGTGGTGGTCTGTGGTGGTTGTCTGTGGTGGTGGTGGTCTGTGGTGGTGTCCGCAGTGGTTGTATGTGGTGGTGGTGGTCTGTGGTGGTGTCCGCAGTGGTTGTCTGCGGTGGTCTGTGGTGGTGGTGGTGGTCTGTGGTGGTCTGTGGTGGTGGTGGTGTCCGCAGTGGTTGTCTGTGGTGGTCTGTGGTGGTGATGGTGGTCTGTGGTGGTCTGTGGTGGTGGTGGTGTCCGCAGTGGTTGTCTGTGGTGGTGGTGGTGTCCGCAGTGGTTGTCTGTGGTGGTGGTGGTGTCCGCAGTGGTTGTCTGTGGTGGTGGTGGTGTCCGCAGTGGTTGTCTGTGGTGGTGGTGGTGTCCGCAGTGGTTGTCTGTGGTTGACATGGCAAGTCGAGCAGCACCTGTCTTAACCTGCACAAACATATCTCCATAATATTGGGTGACATTCAACATACAGTATAATGAGTGGTGTAGGGTAGCGAGGTTACCTTGCGCTACACCACACGGGTCAGGCGGGACCCAAGAGCCAGAGCTCAACCTCCGCGCAAGCACAACTAAGTGAGTACGTGTGTCCTGAGCGCCTGGTACAATGATCTTCTCGTAGAAGATCGTCTTCTTGCAATCTGTATTGCAGGATTAGGGGTTGCAATGGACATTTGGATTGGTAGGAGGTGGAGACATTGGGTGTTTCCGCAACCTGTCTGTATCTTGAGATCTTTCGGGGCTTAGCGTCCCCGCAGCCCGGTCCTCGACCTCCTCTTTGTTACACACACACCCAGGAAGCAGCCCGTAGCAGCTGTCTAACTCCCAGGGACCTATTTACTGCTAGGTGAAAAGGGGCTCCATCAGGGCGAAAGAAACCCTGCCCATTTGTTTCCGCCTCCGCCGGGGATCGAACCCGGAACCTTTGGACTACGAATACCAAGCGCTGTCCACCCAGCCGTCAAGCCCCTTCATTGTCCTCTTACAACAAAGAACGTCGCTTTTCGCTCGTATGCGTTACATAAGGCCAAAAATCGTCGTATTAAAAAATGGAAGCGGCTGGCGAAAGTGACGCACCGTCCCGTTTTCTGTTTTGGGTCCACCGGGTGTTAGATTAGGAAAGGACACTTTAAATTAACCGTTTTCTTGAGGTTTTTGAAACCTTAGGAGAACGCGTAGGGTGTTTCCGCGCTCTTCATTACACTGGTGTGTGGGTGTGGGTCCACAGTAGGTCGTGGGCCCGCCCGGTGGCCCCACGACCATCAACAGCGGGTGAAGGAGGCTGCCACGGCCGGACGTGACCAAGGCAGCAGCAACTGGGTCATGACCTCACACACTGAATGTCTAGTGGGCGTTAGATCCCTTACACATGCCAGCGTGAGGGACCGGCAGCTGTGCAGGGACTTCTACACCCTCGTGTTACTGGGGAGACACTCTCGCCACACCTCCAAGAGTGTGCCAGGGACTTGAGACACTACCACCCAACGGTTGAGTGAGCAGGGATGTGAGCATACCAGAGTGAGGTGTTGACAGCTAGCCCCATATAGGCCTGTGTGTGCTGGCGAGCCTTTATGGCGTTCTTGGCGGGAAGGGAGATATGCACTGGTGGGGAAGAAGTTGGGGTCTGTTGCTTCACTCTATAGCTGCTGCTGTTGTTGCTGTGGCTGTTGCTGCTGCTGCTGCTGCTACTGCTGCTGTTGCTGCTCCTGCTGTTGCTGCTGCTAGTCGAGGCATCTAACATCTCGCAAGTCACACCTCGCATCTCGTGTTAGTGCTGTCTTTAACTGCCGTATTGGTCTTAAAGTGCAAACTGCTGTAACAGGGACAACGCTTTCGAAAAGGACTTGTGCATTTCCGTACCCGCTGGTGTTCAAGGGCTTTAGATGCCCTGTACGTTGGTGTTGTGTCAGATTCCGCCACTGGGAACAAAACGTTCCAAGCAGCACGGGCTATGGTGAGCCCGTAGTGGACTTGTGCGTGTACACTGTCATCTCCCTCTAGCGCCTGCCAGCATCATACTCGGCTGTGGGCGTGGCGGGGGCTCTGATAAGGGAGGGGGAGGAGGTTGTGGTGGTGATGGAGGCGCGCTGTTGCGGTGATTCTGGGTGGGGAGGGCGGCGGGATGGGCGGAGGAAGCAGCTGGAGTCTGGTCTTCGTTAGCATGATGGATGAGCCTTCCGCGCCTTCTGCTGCTCTCCCAGCACGGAGTTGAGTCACTCGGGCTGGTTGGTGGTGGTGGAGCGCGCCGGGCTGCCCTGCTGGCTACAGTCAACTTCACCTGATAAGCAGCGAATTGAATGGGCAGGTATAGAGTGAGAGGGGGTGGTACAGGGTGCGGTGAAAAGGGTGGTACAAGGTAGGGTGAGAGGGGGTGGTACAGGGTGGGGTGAGAGGGGGTGGTACAAGGTAGGGTGAGAGGGGGGATAAGATAGAGAGAGAGATGATGGGGCAGAAGTACAGGCGAAGGAAAGTTGACTGGAGTATAGTACAAGTTATGATAGCAGGCGGGCTGTCCGCCTTGCTGACACGTTACCTGGTTGATGGGGTTCTGGGAGTTCTTCTACTCCCCAAGCCCGGCCCGAGGCCAGGCTTGACTTGTGAGAGTTTGGTCCACCAGGCTGTTGCTTGGAGCGGCCCGCAGGCCCACATACCCATCACAGCCCGGTTGGTCCGGCACTCCTTGGAGGAAACAATCTAGTTTCCTACGTTGTTTTAGAAAGCGAGCTGTCCGCCTTGCTGACACGATGTGTGAGTGTTTGACAGTTAATCTCGCTCTCTTGCCAGGTGGCTGATGAGTAAGATTCGTCACATGTGTTTCAACATATGCGAATATGCATGGATTATGCTTTGAACCATGCATATATGTATACGAGGGTGATTATGTGAGTATATACATATTTGTTGCTCTTTGTAAGCCTATATTTGGGTTTTCTGGTCTGTATTTTATCTTAGAGTTATGTATTATAGTGCTTAGCTGCACCAGGGCCTTGGACCACCACCTGTGTGGCGCGCGACGTCTCATTTTGGAGTCATCTTTCTAGATTACAAGGTGGACCCCTGGTTGTGGGTGGGGCCCCTGGAGGGGTAGGACCCCTGGTTGATCAGTCCAGCAACCAGGAGGCCTGGTCGACGACCGGGCCGCGGGGACGCTAAGCCCCGGAAGCACCTCAAGGTAAGGTAGCACTGGGGGTCTCCTAATGTTCCAGTGGCAGTTCCCGCCTCGGTGGCTGGCTGTGGTAGTCCGGTGTTCGGTAGATGTGTTCCAGCCTGCCGTGGAGGGCCTATAGCTTGTCTCAGCAGATGGTGGAAGCTGTTTGGCACTTCCTGGCGCCTTCTTCTGCATTGCCTCCTCGTTTCTTTCATGGCCTGTAGTGGTACTGGAGGGTGTTCACGCCGCCGCCAGGGGAGCGATTGATTGATGAAGATTAAGCCACCCGAGAGGTGGCACGGGCATGAATAGCCCGTTAAGCGGCCTGCCCTTAGAACCTTGTGTAAGTGTAGTTGAGGTTGCGTCCAGTAACGTCTATGAGAGTCGTAGAGAGGAAGATGGGAGGGGAGAGTGGACGGTGGGAGGGGAGAGCGGCGGATTATTTAACGTGGGCGCGTGGGAGAGTGGTTGAGGGGTGGTAGTGTGGAGAGAGAGAGAGGTGGCTGGGAAAGTGGAACCAAGTGGCGAGGAGAGAGAGAGGCAGGTATATGAGAGGGAGAAGAGAGGTGGGAGGGGGGAGTGTGACAAGTGGGAGAGGGGCGGGAGGGTGGGAGAGCAACAGCTACACGACCCATAATCCCGCCAGCCTTTTACAATGGTCGATCACGCTCAGCCCTCACGTGCCTCCAGGGCCAGATGTGTGGGAGGGGAGAGTGGAGGGTGGGAGGGGAGAGTGGACGGTGTGGGAGGGGAGAGTGGACGGTGTGAGGGGAGAGTGGACGGTGTGAGGGGAGAGTGGACGGTGGGAGGGGAGAGTGGACGGTGTGAGGGGAGAGTGGACGGTGGGAGGGGAGAGTGGACGGTGTGAGGGGAGAGTGGACGGTGTGAGGGGAGAGTGGACGGTGGGAGGGGAGAGTGGACGGTGGGAGGGGAGAGTGGACGGTGGGAGGGGAGAGTGGACGGTGGGAGGGGAGAGTGGACGGTGTTAGCACTGTCACTCCACTATTCCACTTAACGTGTTAACATCGACACCAGTGTTAAAATATCGGGTTAAACTCGCAGGAATTCACTGTAAAAAATTCACCTCTCCAGCGCTACTGTGAACTCTACCGTCATGTCTTCCCTTTTTTTTTTTTTTTGGAGTAAAGAGGAAGGAGAGGCATAGGTGAAGGGAAGTATAGAAGTGGGAAATACAATGAGAGGTATGGAAGCAGGCGGGCTGTCCGCCTTGCTGTCTTCCCTCCTAGCGGACACTGCTGATGTAGGCCTCCTGAAAGGTACCACACCACCGCACCGTACCACATCACCGTACCGTATCACCGTACGCACGTACCAATTGCTTCTTTACCCGCGTGTCTTGGACTAAATACCAACCCTCAAGTCGGCCGGAATACATAACCATGTTTTTGTTGAAAAGTTGTCGGGAGACTTCTGTCAGTGTTTGTCATGAGGATGAGAGTGAATAGCCGCCCCCGGAGGCCCCCAGCTGGGTAGGGGATAGGCTGGGGGACGGGCTGGGGGACCGGCTGGCTGGTAGGAGGGAGCGGGACGATCTATCCGGAGGCGGCGCTAGTGTATATGAGCAAGGTTCGTGGACGTGTCGGAAGACTGCCAGAGGGACCGCCTGGTCTGCAAGTGTCAGAGGACATGGATCTGGGGGAACTGAGGCAAATTAAGAACTCTTGCTGTCTGCACCTGGCTGTAGTCGTCCTCGAACGGGTGTCCACGTCTGGGTGTAGTCGTCCTCGCCAGGTGTCCCCACTTGCCTGGTCGTTCTCAGCAGGTGTCCGCACCTGGCCGCGTGCCAAGTGTCACTATTAGGAAGACGTCGTTTGGAAAGTCAGGAGGGAGCGTCGAGTGTGTGTGGATGCTGGCGGCCAGGGGACAGGTGTCTGGCGCCACAGTCACTCTCAACTGACCTTTTCAGAATCAAAGGAAAATTGGAAGTATGCCGCTGTTAAGCTTTTGTGTGGTGGGTGTGGTGTTGACGGGAGGTGTGGTGGTGGGTGTGGTGGTGGGTGTGGTGTTGACGGGTGGTGTGGTGGTGGGTGTGTGGTGGGTGTGGTGTTGACGGGAGGTGTGGTGGTGGGTGTGGTGGGTGTGGTGTTGACGGGAGGTGTGGTGGTGGGTGTGTGGTGGGTGTGGTGTTGACGGGAGGTGTGGTGGTGGGTGTGGTGTTGACGGGAGGTATGGTGGTGGGTGTGTGGTGGGTGTGGTGTTGACGGGTGGTGTGGTGTTGACGGGTGGGTGTGGTGTTGACAGGTGGTGTGGTGGTGGGTGTGTGGTGGGTGTGGTGTTGACGGGTGGTGTGGTGGTGGGTGTGGTGTTGACAGGTGGTGTGGTGGTGGGTGTGTGGTGGGTGTGGTGTTGACGGGCGGTGTTCTGGTGAGCAGCTGTCCACAGATCGCGGACAGCTGCTGCTCTTCCGTCTCGTGCCGCGCCGGACAGGCACCTGTCCCCGTGTCCCAGTGGGCTACACTCCTACAATACACTCGTACAACTTCCCTCTTTCTCTCCACGCGGAAATAGGATTTTAACTTAGAGCTCCCGAGAGACTCGTCGCGCGGTCCATGGCTGATGTCGCGTCTCTGACACCCCAGGACCTCCCCATGTGTCACACGAGGTATCAGGTTATGCTACTTGAACAGGATAAAAAAATGGATTAT
>NC_091154.1:40144717-40154717 GCF_040958095.1 Procambarus clarkii | reverse complement strand
GGGTATACCCCCAAACACCATGTATGGGGTATACTCCCCCACACACCATGTATGGGGTATACCCCCCAAACACCATGTATGGGGTATACCCCCCACACACCATGTATTGGGTATACTCCGCCACACACCATGTATGGGGTATACCCCCACACACCATGTATGGGGTATACTCCCCCACACACCATGTATGGGGTAAACCCCCCAAACACCATGTATGGGGTATACTCCCCCACACACCATGTATGGGGTATACCCCCCACACACCATGTATGGGGTATACTCCCCAAACACCATGTATGGGGTATACTCCGCCACACACCATGTATGGGGTATACTCCCCCACACACCATGTATGGGGTATACTCCGCCACACACCATGTATGGGGTATACTCCCCCACACACCATGTATGGGGTATACTCCTCCACACACCATGTATGGGGTATACCCCCCAAACACCATGTATGGGGTATACTCCGCCACACACCATGTATGGGGTATACCCCCACACACCATGTATGGGGTATACTCCCCAAACACCATGGATGGGGTGTATTGAGTGAGTCCTCGTTTGGGTTCTTATGTGTTGTAATGTTTCCCTGCTCCCCAGGTGCTGCTGGGTTGACCATACACACGTGTGCCTCGGGTGTTGTGGGAGTGGTGGTGGTGGTGGTGTTGGTGGTGGTGGTGATGGAGGGACGGTAGCTGCCGTGGCGGATCACTGCCTACCACGCTCCGCTGCTCCTCTCCTTGATACACCGCCACTGCTCTCTCTCTCTCTCCACCACCACCACCATCATCACCACCACCACCACCACCACCATCATCACCACCACCACCACCACCATCATCACCACCACCACCACCACCATCACCACGTCATCCTTGTATGTCGTTGCCCGCTAACGTGCTGACCCAATTGGCCTCCTATATTACTCAAACAAGTAATAATATAGATATATATATATATATATATATATATTTATATATATATTAATAATCATATAATATATCTAAATATTAATTAGTCACGCTTGTGACGCGAGCATAGACGAATTGCGGCATGCTGCTTCTCCCTTATGCTTACCATGCTGTTGTTGTTGCCTGTTTGCCTTGAGTCACACTCTGCCTTGAAGTGCTTCCTGAGACAGTTCCCCCTCGCGGTCCTGTCCCCAGAGGGCCTTGTGGTGGACGGCGTGAACCACCAGCCTGTTGGTGGTGGCAAGCTACAGGCTGGTGAGAGCACCACGACGACACCTGAGGAACTGCCTGAAGGAGCAAGCAGCGTGCACACAGGGGGGGGGGGAGACAATGGCTTGTTGGTGTCGGCATGCAGAAGCACCTTGTGCTCCTGTCAACATTATATATTGCATTATATATATTGAGTAGTGTGGAGTAATTAGCTACGGTACATAATGACGTCATGGACAGGGTGTCTCAAAAGTTCTTTCTCATAGAGAAAATAAGCCATATAGCACTAAAAGGTATAAATAAAAATACATCAGTGCCAATGAGAATGGGATTTTGTTACACCCTGTATATACGCCTGGTCACTTTTCCCCGAGCTCTACACACACCCTGTTACTTGACCTGCCTTTCCCCTCCCTCCCCTCCTTCCCCACCACACCCCCCTCCCCCTTCCTTCCCCACCACACCCCCCCTCCTTCCCCACCACACCCAAGCCACCACAACATCAAGCTTCCGCCACCACTGAAAAAAAACAGCCACTGCAAAGAGCCACAATTGCAACCTCTCCTGCAACCAACACTTACATTGCAAACAATACCTTAACATCAACTGCGACCACAAACTAACTCATTTATTACTATAATTGCAACCACAACAACCACCACTACATCAACAACCCCCTCCCCCCCTCACCCCCTTTTAGAGTCACAACCACTCACCTACAGAGCCCCTCTCACAACCACCCACAACCCACATGACCACTCACCTACCACACTCGTGCAATCGAAACTTATCTGGTTCCTCGGATACTTGAAGTGATGGTTGTCTAGAGTCATTTTGGGTGTCTATTTCCTCTAGCGTTGTCTCTACTACCATGCTTTCCTCTTGTGAGGTCTCTACTACCATGCTTCCCTCTTGTGAGGTCTCTACTACCATGCTTCCCTCTTGTGAGGTCTCTACTACCATGCTTCCCTCTTGTGAGGTCTCTACTACCATGTTTCTCTCTCGTGAGGTCTCTACTACCATGCTTCCCTCTTGTGAGGTCTCTACTACCATGCTTCCCTCTTGTGAGGTCTCTACTACCATGTTTCTCTCTCGTGAGGTCTCTACTACCATGCTTCCCTCTCGTAAGGTGTCTACTACCATGCCTTCCCCTCTCGTGAGGTCTCTACTACCATGCTTCTGTCTCGTAAGGTGTCTACTACCATGCTTCTCTCTCGTAAGGAGTCTACTACCATGCCTTCCCCTCTCGTGAGGTCTCTACTACCATGCTTCTCTCTCGTAAGGTGTCTACTACCATGCCTTCCCCTCTCGTGAGGTCTCTACTACCATGCCTCCCTCTCGTAAGGTGTCTACTACCATGCCTCCTCTCGTAAGGTGTCTACTACCATGCCTTCCCCTCTCGTGAGGTCTCTACTACCATGCCTCCCTCTCGTAAGGTCTCTACTACCATGCCTTCCCCTCTCGTAAGGTCTCTACTACCATGCCTCCCTCTCGTAAGGTGTCTACTACCATGCCTCCCTCTCGTAAGGTGTCTACTACCATGCCTCCCTCTCGTAAGGTCTCTACTACCATGCCTCCCTCTCGTAAGGTCTCTACTACCATGCCTCCCTCTCCTAAGGTGCTGGTCTGTGTGCAGATCCAGAACCAATCCTGTCGCTGTTTTCCAGGACCCAGGGAATATAACTGAAGGACTTTGAAGCATGTTTGACGAACTGGTGCGGGCTGAGAATGGTCTTCACATTCCTCACGTCACTTTCCCCCAGCCTTAAATGGGGGCTGTTAATGAACAGATTAGTTACAGTTTAGAAAATACTAGTTCCTTATGAACAAGTTAATGTTAGTGTTACCTAGCCTGCCACCTTCTGGAGGCTGTAAATAGGTACCTGGGAGTTAGACAGCTGCTACGGGCTGCTTCCTGGGGAAAGGAGGCTTGGTTGAGGACCGGGCCGTGGGGACGCTAAGCTCCGAAATGATCTCAAGATAACCTCAAGATAGGCTGTGGAAATTTAATTTTGCCCCGAGGGGCGAGTTTATTGGACCGCGCCACTCATCCCGTGAGTGGTCATACCGCCATAGCAGCATGTACAACACTCCCCAGTTGGAAGAAAACCCTCTGGGTTGTTCATCGTGTGTTGTCTTCAGACGATTGATAAAGATTAAGCCACCCAAAAGGTGGCACGGGCATGAATAGCCCGTAAGTGGTGGCCCTTTTAAGCCATTATCAGTATCAATAGATGATACTGGAGATCTGTGGAGGTGCGACTGCACCCTGCGTGACGGGAGATGTCTCCCGTGTGTCTTGAGACGTCTCACCGCCTGCCACGGCGCCGCTGTGTGGCGGGGAGCTGGTTACGTGTGGCAGCGTCTCACTCCAGTTCTTGTGTGTTTTTTCTTCAGCTGCCGAGGAGCTGAAATTGATCTTGGTTGAACACGGTGTTGGGTTGTGTGGTCCGCTGGGAGACTTGGCTTATATCGGCTTGAAGCTTGAGTGGGATTAAGTCAAGGCGCTTCTTAAGACACTGAAGCCAGTGGGAAACACAAGTGTCATTCACGTATTTGTCTGTACTAAGTACAAGGATGAGGAAGAAATACCAGGCACCAGGATGAGGAAGAAATACTAGGCACCAGGATGAGGAAGAAATACCAGGCACCAGGATGAGGAAGAAATACCAGGCACCAGGATGAGGAAGAAATACCAGGCACCAGGATGAGGAAGAAATACTAGGCACCAGGATGAGGAAGAAATACCAGGCACCAGGATGAGGAAGAAATACCAGGCACCAGGATGAGGAAGAAATACCAGGCACCAGGATGAGGAAGAAATACCAGGCACCAGGATGAGGAAGAAATACCAGGCACCAGGATGAGGAAGAAATACTAGGCACCAGGATGAGGAAGAAATACTAGGCACCAGGATGAGGAAGAAATACTAGGCACCAGGATGAGGAAGAAATACCAGGCACCAGGATGAGGAAGAAATACTAGGCACCAGGATGAGGAAGAAATACCAGGCACCAGGATGAGGAAGAAATACCAGGCACCAGGATGAGGAAGAAATACCAGGCACCAGGATGAGGAAGAAATACCAGGCACCAGGATGAGGAAGAAATACCAGGCACCAGGATGAGGAAGAAATACCAGGCACCAGGATGAGGAAGAAATACCAGGCACCAGGATGAGGAAGAAATACTAGGCACCAGGATGAGGAAGAAATACTAGGCACCAGGATGAGGAAGAAATACTAGGCACCAGGATGAGGAAGAAATACCAGGCACCAGGATGAGGAAGAAATACTAGGCACCAGGATGAGGAAGAAATACTAGGCACCAGGATGAGGAAGAAATACTAGGCACCAGGATGAGGAAGAAATACCAGGCACCAGGATGAGGAAGAAATACCAGGCACCAGGATGAGGAAGAAATACTAGGCACCAGGATGAGGAAGAAATACTAGGCACCAGGATGAGGAAGAAATACTAGGCACCAGGATGAGGAAGAAATACTAGGCACCAGGATGAGGAAGAAATACTAGGCACCAAGATGAGGAAGAAATACTAGGCACCAGGATGAGGAAGAAATACCAGGCACCAGGATGAGGAAGAAATACTAGGCACCAGGATGAGGAAGAAATACTAGGCACCAGGATGAGGAAGAAATACTAGGCACCAGGATGAGGAAGAAATACCAGGCACCAGGATGAGGAAGAAATACTAGGCACCAGGATGAGGAAGAAATACTAGGCACCAGGATGAGGAAGAAATACTTGGCACCAGGATGAGGAAGAAATACTAGGCACCAGGATGAGGAAGAAATACTAGGCACCAGGATGAGGAAGAAATACTAGGCACCAGGATGAGGAAGAAATACCAGGCACCAGGATGAGGAAGAAATACTAGGCACCAGGATGAGGAAGAAATACTAGGCACCAGGATGAGGAAGAAATACTAGGCACCAGGATGAGGAAGAAATACTAGGCACCAGGATGAGGAAGAAATACCAGGCACCAGGATGAGGAAGAAATACCAGGCACCAGGATGAGGAAGAAATACCAGGCACCAGGATGAGGAAGAAATACCAGGCACCAGGATGAGGAAGAAATACCAGGCACCAGGATGAGGAAGAAATACTAGGCACCAGGATGAGGAAGAAATACCAGGCACCAGGATGAGGAAGAAATACCAGGCACCAGGATGAGAAGAAATACCAGGCACCAGGATGAGGAAGAAATACCAGGCACCAGGATGAGGA
Source organism: Procambarus clarkii (assembly GCF_040958095.1). Lineage (NCBI taxonomy): Eukaryota > Metazoa > Arthropoda > Malacostraca > Decapoda > Cambaridae > Procambarus > Procambarus clarkii. The sequence goes on along the minus strand of NC_091154.1, from coordinate 40,149,280 downwards.
AGAAATACCAGGCACCAGGATGAGGAAGAAATACTAGGCACCAGGATGAGGAAGAAATACCAGGCACCAGGATGAGGAAGAAATACTAGGCACCAGGATGAGGAAGAAATACTAGGCACCAGGATGAGGAAGAAATACTAGGCACCAGGATGAGGAAGAAATACTAGGCACCAGGATGAGGAAGAAATACTAGGCACCAGGATGAGGAAGAAATACTAGGCACCAGGATGAGGAAGAAATACTAGGCACCAGGATGAGGAAGAAATACTAGGCACCAGGATGAGGAAGAAATACTAGGCACCAGGATGAGGAAGAAATACTAGGCACCAGGATGAGGAAGAAATACTAGGCACCAGGATGAGGAAGAAATACCAGGCACCAGGATGAGGAAGAAATACTAGGCACCAGGATGAGGAAGAAATACCAGGCACCAGGATGAGGAAGAAATACTAGGCACCAGGATGAGGAAGAAATACCAGGCACCAGGATGAGGAAGAAATACTAGGCACCAGGATGAGGAAGAAATACTAGGCACCAGGATGAGGAAGAAATACTAGGCACCAGGATGAGGAAGAAATACTAGGCACCAGGATGAGGAAGAAATACTAGGCACCAGGATGAGGAAGAAATACTAGGCACCAGGATGAGGAAGAAATACCAGGCACCAGGATGAGGAAGAAATACTAGGCACCAGGATGAGGAAGAAATACTAGGCACCAGGATGAGGAAGAAATACTAGGCACCAGGATGAGGAAGAAATACCAGGCACCAGGATGAGGAAGAAATACTAGGCACCAGGATGAGGAAGAAATACCAGGCACCAGGATGAGGAAGAAATACTAGGCACCAGGATGAGGAAGAAATACCAGGCACCAGGATGAGGAAGAAATACTAGGCACCAGGATGAGGAAGAAATACCAGGCACCAGGATGAGGAAGAAATACCAGGCACCAGGATGAGGAAGAAATACTAGGCACCAGGATGAGGAAGAAATACCAGGCACCAGGATGAGGAAGAAATACCAGGCACCAGGATGAGGAAGAAATACTAGGCACCAGGATGAGGAAGAAATACCAGGCACCAGGATGAGGAAGAAATACCAGGCACCAGGATGAGGAAGAAATACCAGGCACCAGGATGAGGAAGAAATACCAGGCACCAGGATGAGGAAGAAATACCAGGCACCAGGATGAGGAAGAAATACTAGGCACCAGGATGAGGAAGAAATACTAGGCACCAGGATGAGGAAGAAATACTAGGCACCAGGATGAGGAAGAAATACCAGGCACCAGGATGAGGAAGAAATACTAGGCACCAGGATGAGGAAGAAATACTAGGCACCAGGATGAGGAAGAAATACTAGGCACCAGGATGAGGAAGAAATACTAGGCACCAGGATGAGGAAGAAAATACTAGGCACCAGGATGAGGAAGAAATACCAGGCACCAGGATGAGGAAGAAATACCAGGCACCAGGATGAGGAAGAAATACTAGAGCACCAGGATGAGGAAGAAATACCAGGCACCAGGATGAGGAAGAAATACCAGGCACCAGGATGAGGAAGAAATACCAGGCACCAGGATGAGGAAGAGAAGAAATACCAGGCACCAGGATGAGGAAGAAATACCAGGCACCAGGATGAGGAAGAAATACTAGGCACCAGGATGAGGAAGAAATACCAGGCACCAGGATGAGGAAGAAATACTAGGCACCAGGATGAGGAAGAAATACCAGGCACCAGGATGAGGAAGAAATACTAGGCACCAGGATGAGGAAGAAATACTAGGCACCAGGATGAGGAAGAAATACTAGGCACCAGGATGAGGAAGAAATACTAGGCACCAGGATGAGGAAGAAATACTAGGCACCAGGATGAGGAAGAAATACCAGGCACCAGGATGAGGAAGAAATACCAGGCACCAGGATGAGGAAGAAATACTAGGCACCAGGATGAGGAAGAAATACCAGGCACCAGGATGAGGAAGAAATACCAGGCACCAGGATGAGGAAGAAATACCAGGCACCAGGATGAGGAAGAAATACTAGGCACCAGGATGAGGAAGAAATACCAGGCACCAGGATGAGGAAGAAATACCAGGCACCAGGATGAGGAAGAAATACTAGGCACCAGGATGAGGAAGAAATACCAGGCACCAGGATGAGGAAGAAATACCAGGCACCAGGATGAGGAAGAAATACCAGGCACCAGGATGAGGAAGAAATACTAGGCACCAGGATGAGGAAGAAATACCAGGCACCAGGATGAGGAAGAAATACCAGGCACCAGGATGAGGAAGAAATACCAGGCACCAGGATGAGGAAGAAATACCAGGCACCAGGATGAGGAAGAAATACTAGGCACCAGGATGAGGAAGAAATACTAGGCACCAGGATGAGGAAGAAATACCAGGCACCAGGATGAGGAAGAAATACCAGGCACCAGGATGAGGAAGAAATACCAGGCACCAGGATGAGGAAGAAATACCAGGCACCAGGATGAGGAAGAAATACCAGGCACCAGGATGAGGAAGAAATACCAGGCACCAGGATGAGGAAGAAATACTAGGCACCAGGATGAGGAAGAAATACCAGGCACCAGGATGAGGAAGAAATACCAGGCACCAGGATGAGGAAGAAATACCAGGCACCAGGATGAGGAAGAGTACTTGGTAGATAGCTGTCGTGTTAGAGTCCAGTTGTTGTTGTTGTTGTTGTTAAAGATTTAGCTACTCAGAACGAAGTGTCCATGTAGCACCGGCTATGGTGATCCCGTAATTGAGTTCGGTTATTCGCGATAACCTTGTTACTGTGATATTTGGGTCTAAGTTTAAAATGGAGGTGGGGATTCCTCCGTTTTCCCGGTTTATTTTTCGCTTCTGTTTTAGTGCACTGGTTTTAGTCTTGGAGTTCAGTGATTTGACAGTGTTGAATACCACCATTTGTGTCGGTATACATAACGTGAGCACGGTGCCTCGGCCTGGGCACTAGTGCCGTGTTCCAAGACTGTCTAGGAAGGTGTGTACCACGTCCGGCGAGTGTCTTGTAGTCCAGGAGCAAGCTACGTGGGGGCGCTCCGTAGTCTTTTGATATATACTTAAGGGCGTCCAAGATCGTATAATGTGTGAGTGTAGCTTTTCCTTATTGATTTAGAAAGGTGTCCTCTCTCTTTCTCTCTTACACCTTGATCTTCCCTTCCTGATCCTTGAACTGTCTTCTTGACACCTCACCTCTTCCCTGCCCCCCACTACACCCCCCCCCCCCACACACACTGCCTCACCACCACCTGCACTCCAACTACTACCCCACCATGAACCTCACCAATACATCAACCATGAACCCCCACTAATACCCCACCACTACCCCCACCATGAACCCCTATCTCCTTACTTCTTACTTCACCCAAATTTCATCCTCATCCTACGTCTTCCTTCCTCCCCCGTCACCCTCCCCCGTCCACCCCCGTCCACCCCCATTTCCCCTTCCCCGTCCGCCCCTCCGTCACCTGAGGACAGGTTGTATCGTCATTAAGGACGATGTACTTTTCACTGAGAGAGTCGCCAGCCGGTTGACTCCCTGGTGGAGTCACCAGTATTGACCAGTCAACCCATTGGTCGCTTGGTGTATTAACTAACACATCAACTCAACTAACTGTGGCGCCAACTGACACATGGATAACCAAATTGGGTGAAGTATGGCAGATGTGTATTGAAATACGACACAAATTTTGGAATCGTTTACGCCAGAGTGTAAAAAATTCGCTATTCGCGGGAAAAATTGGGGTTACTTGATCGGCAGTGGCCATTAAATAGTGTGCAGCTTGGGTGGGGAGATATGGCAGAGTGTAGGACGGTGGTGTGGCCAGGAAATAGGGTAAAAAATTGGCCAGAGGGGTGATGAAATTGGGTGGACGGGTGTGGGGCCTCGCCGCCGCCGCCCCCACGTGACGGAGGGGCTGCTGTGCTCCGGGATTATCTAATTAATTCCCATCAGAAGCTGCGGGGCAGGGCGGGAGGCAGGATGGCAGGCAGGGTGGGAGGCAGGGCGGGAGGCAAGGCGGGAGGCAGGCCGGGAGGCAGGATGGCAGGCAGGGTGGGAGGCAGGGCGGGAGGCAAGGCGGGAGGCAGGGCGGGAGGCAGGATGGGATGCAGGGTGGGAGGCAGGGCGGGAGGCAGGGCGGGAGGCAGGATGGCAGGCAGGGTGGGAGGCAGGGCGGGAGGCAAGGCGGGAGGCAGGGCGGGAGGCAGGATGGGATGCAGGGTGGGAGGCAGGGCGGGACGCAGAGTGGGAGGCAGGGTGGGAGGCAGGGCGGGAGGCAGGGCGGGAGGCAGGGCGGGAGGCAGGGCGGGAGGCAGGGTGGGAGGCAGGGCGGGACGCAGGGTGGGAGGCAGGGCGGGAGGCAGGGCGGGAGACAGGGCGGGAGGCAGGGCGGGAGACAGGGCGGCAGGCAGGGTAGCAGGCAGGGTGGGAGGCAGGGCGGGGGGCAGGGCGGGAGGCAGGGAGGGTGCAAGAGAGTGATGACAGAGGAAGGAAAGAGAGGGTGAGTTACTAGGGTATCGTTGTGTA
>NC_091154.1:40107217-40139717 GCF_040958095.1 Procambarus clarkii | reverse complement strand
TTAAGGTCGCATCCCCCGTGTGTTTATCGAACGATTAACCCTCTTCTTGGAGACGGTGTGGCGGCGCTGTCTTGACCCCGCGCGTTGGTCTGTCGCCTCCTCCTTGTAGTTCCTCTCTCGCTTCCTCCATCCTCCTCCTATGCGGGTTATTGCTCGGACACGCTACAGCAATAATTCACTCTGTCTGTCCCACCCTCACCGCCCACACACGCTGCCTGTCCCACCCTCACCGCCCACACACGCTGTCTGTCCCACCCTCACCGCCCCCCACACGCTGTCTGTCCCACCCTCACCGCCCCCACACGCTGTCCTGTCCCACCCTCACCGCCCCACACACGCTGCCTGTCCCACCCTCACCGCCTCACACACGCTGTCTGTCCCACCCTCACCGCCCCCACACGCTGTCTGTCCCACCCTCACCGCCCACACACGCTGTCCTGTCCCACCCTCACCGCCCACACACGCTGTCTGTCCCACCCTCACCGCCCACACACGCTGTCTGTCCCACCCTCACCGCCCACACACGCTGTCTGTCCCACCCTCACCGCCCCACACACGCTGTCTGTCCCACCCTCACCGCCCACACACGCTGTACTGTCCCACCCTCACCGCCCACAGCACCAGGAGCGCCGCCCTTACTAGCAGGGAGCCGCAGGGGGCAGCAGCAGCGCCAGGGGAACTTTCATTGTGTTGAATGTTAATGGTAAAGGCGGGCCCCGGGCCCCTTCTACCGGGCCCCGGACCCTTGTACCGGTCCCCGGGCCCTTGTACCGGTCCCCGGACTCCTTGTACCGGTCCCCGCACCCTTGTACCGGGCCCCGGGGCCCAGTACAAGGGCCCCGGGGACCGGTACAAGGAAAGGATATTGGAAAGGAAACTCTCCTTGAATCTGGATGAGAACAATGATTGAGGGATGATATTACACCGAACTTGCCACCAGAAGCCCAGACCAAATGAATATCATCAGCGGCATGTGCAAGATGGCCCCAACATAAAAGAACCCTTTAGGAGTTTGTACAATATTATAGATTTAAATAGGATGAAATATGTGGTCTTACCACCACCACCACCACCGTCACCACCACCACCACCACCACCGTCACCACCACCACCACCACCACCACCACCACCACCGTCACCACCACCACCACCACCGTCACCACCACCACCACAATGTGTCCAGCCTGTGAGCGTAAGAATTATAAAGAGTGGAATGAATTACAGGTTGTGGCATAATGCACAGTTTTAGAGGTAAATAAAGCAAGAGGAACAGGAGTGGTCATTCCATTATATTAAGCTACTGATATTATGAAATACAGAGCCCTTAGCAGTCTCTTAACTGTAGCAGAACACATACGTGTATATATATAGCTCCTTCCTTGTAAACACACACACATAGCAAATCTTATAAGAAAGCCCTGGGAATAGTCATTGTATTAGACCACTAATGTGGGTGGTGAGGGCGGCACCACACCCAGACGAGCACACAGGGTGTAGCACGCTGCACTGCGTCTGCCCCTTAACGTTAATCTATAAGCATTAAGACACAACTATTGCTTGCCTCAAGAGTAACGCGTCTCTCTCCCTTCACAGGTAAGGCCCGCTCCTTTGTTAGCCGGGTGCCAGGGTCAGGCACCAGGGGCATGCGGCGCTCCTGCACCCCACCACAGGTAAGGAACTACACGCCCTTTCCTGCCCCCGGCCCCCCCCCCCCCTTCCTTCCTGGTGCGCTTCACCCAAACACCCTCCACCCTACACCCTCCACACACCTGTCTACTGCACCCTACACCCTCCACACACCTGCCCACTCCTGCTTGGTGGGGTTCTGGGAGTTCTTCTTCTCCCCAAGCCCGGCTCGAGGCCAGACTTGACTTGTGAGAGCTTGGTCCACCAGGCTGTTGCTTGGAGCGGCCCGCAGGCCCACATACCCACCACAGCCCGGTTGGTCCACCCTCCACACACACACCAAACCACATTCCCGCACTCACCAAATGTTGACGTGTATTTCTGTTTGCTTGTGTATTATATTATATATCATGTGTCGTGTATATATTTACACCAAGAAGTGTGTACAGGAAGTTCGGTGAGGACGTGTTAGGGGCCTCGTAGCCTGGTGGATAGCGCGCAGGACTCGTAATTCTGTGGCGCGGGTTCGATTCCCGCACGAGGCAGAAACAAATGGGCAAAGTTTCTTTCACCCTGAATGCCCCTGTTACCTAGCAGTAAATAGGTACCTGGGAGTTAGTCAGTTGTCACGGGCTGCTTCCTGGGGGTGGAGGCCTGGTCGAGGACCGGGCCGCGGGGACACTAAAGCCCCGAAATCATCTCAAGAAAACCTCTCAAGAAGAAGGGGGTTATGTTGCTTCCAGGGGAAGGGGGGGGGTTGTGGGGTGGGGGGAAGGGGTGGACCCACGTGGTTGTTGGTGAGTGGTGGTAAGATAAACTGGTTACTGCAGGAGCTGCTGTCTGTTGCAAGGGTGTGACTGACTGTTGGAGTGGTTTAACTGTTGGACAGCGTTGACTGTGTGACCGTGTATAACGAGCCAGCTGTAAGTCGTAACCCGCTGCGTCTCCGAGCACCCTGCTTGTGTACGTGCATAATTACATGTGGGCGTGGCTGTGGGCGGGGCTGTGGGCGGGGCTGGGAATAGCCCTGGGTGTGGCTGTGGGCGGAAATGCGTGGCGGGTGAATGAGGTGTTGTCTTGAGTGAGTGTGTGGGTGGGTGGTTGTCTTGAGTGAGTGTGTGGGTGGGTGGTTGTCTTGAGTGAGTGAGTGTGTGGGTGGTTGTCTTGAGTGAGTGTGTGGGTGGGTGGTTGCTACATCTGTGGAGAGTTGGGTGTTCGTGGAGGTGTCTCCTCCACCGTGGGGAGGGAACTGTCTCCCTTGGCTCTTGTGCCATCTGCAACCCACTACAGTCTTTTGGAACAGCTTTATCTGAGTAGTGGTGACTTATGTATTTCTCTGCATTCACCCCCCCCCCCCACCCTAGTTGAGAATGAGCTGATACAACCTTCCAACGCGTGATGATGTGTGGCCAGAGATGATGAGTTGAGGGTACAGCTTCCGGAGTCATGTTGACGTGGGCTGTGAAAATGAGGTAGAGTGTGTGTGAAGAGTGTTGAGTTTTATAAGTAACTGATGCTTGACTTCGATGGTAAAGATGAGCCAAACATGAGACCAGTTCCCCCCTCACTCCTGAGAGTGGTACAAGACCTGGGTGGTGGGCGGAGTGAGGGAGAGACCTGGGTGGTGGGCAGGGTGAGGGAGAGACCTGGGTGGTGGGCAGGGTGAGGGAGAGACCTGGGTGGTGGGCAGGGTGAGGGAGAGACCTGGGTGGTGGGCAGGGTGAGGGAGAGACCTGGGTGGTGGGCAGGGTGAGGGAGAGACCTGGGTGGTGGGCAGGGTGAGGGAGAGACCTGGGTGGTGGGCAGGGTGAGGGAGAGACCTGGGTGGTGGGCGGGGTGAGGGAGAGACCTGGGTGGTGGGCAGGGTGAGGGAGAGACCTGGGTGGTGGGCAGGGTGAGGGAGAGACCTGGGTGGTGGGCAGGGTGAGGGAGAGACCTGGGTGGTGGGCAGGGTGAGGGAGAGACCTGGGTGGTGGGCGGGGTGAGGGAGAGACCTGGGTGGTGGGCGGGGTGAGGGAGAGACCTGGGTGGTGGGCAGGGTGAGGGAGAGACCTGGGTGGTGGGCAGGGTGAGGGAGAGACCTGGGTGGTGGGCAGGGTGAGGGAGAGACCTGGGTGGTGGGCAGGGTGAGGGAGAGACCTGGGTGGTGGGCAGGGTGAGGGAGAGACCTGGGTGGTGGGCAGGGTGAGGGAGAGACCTGGGTGGTGGGCAGGGTGAGGGAGAGACCTGGGTAGTGGGCGGGGTGAGGGAGAGACCTGGGTGGTGGGCAGGGTGAGGGAGAGACCTGGGTGGTGGGCGGGGTGAGGGAGAGACCTGGGTGGTGGGCAGGGTGAGGGAGAGACCTGGGTGGTGGGCAGGGTGAGGGAGGGACCTGGGTGGTGGACGGGGTGAGGGAGAGACCTGGGTGGTGGGCGGGGTGAGGGAGAGACCTGGGTGGTGGGCGGGGTGAGGGAGAGACCTGGGTGGTGGGCAGGGTGAGGGAGAGACCTGGGTGGTGGGCGGGGTGAGGGAGAGACCTGGGTGGTGGGCAGGGTGAGGGAGAGACCTGGGTGGTGGGCAGGGTGAGGGAGAGACCTGGGTGGTGGGCAGGGTGAGGGAGAGACCTGGGTGGTGGGCAGGGTGAGGGAGAGACCTGGGTGGTGGACGGGGTGAGGGAGGGAGGGACCTGGGTGGTGGGCGGGGTGAGGGAGGGACCTGGGAGGTGGGCGGGGTGAGGGAGGGACCTGGGTGGTGGGCGGGGTGAGGGGGGGGACCTGGGAGGTGGGCGGGGTGAGGGAGGGACCTGGGTGGTGGGCGGGGTGAGGGGGGGACCTGGGAGGTGGGCGGGGTGAGGGAGGGAGGGACCTGGGTGGTGGGCGGGGTGAGGGAGGGACCTGGGAGGTGGGCGGGGTGAGGGAGGGACCTGGGTGGTGGGCGGGGTGAGGGGGGGACCTGGGAGGTGGGCGGGGTGAGGGAGGGAGGGACCTGGGTGGTGGGCGGGGTGAGGGGGGGACCCACAATTCAAGGTAATGGTATTTGTGAATTGTGAAAGCCCTGGAGGCTGTGTATTTGTGGGCGAGCCAGAGGTCTGGGTGGGTCAGGCGTGCGGACGAGAGAGTGGGCGGGACGGGTGGGGGAGCGTTGAAGCGTGGGCGGGACGGGTAGGGGGGGGAGCGTGGGCGGGACGGGTGGGGGAGCGTTGGAGCGTGGGCGGGACGGGTGGGGGAGTGTGGGCGGGACGGGTGGGGGAGCGTGGGCGGGACGGGTGGGGGAGCGTGCGGGTGTCAGGGGCCACACACGCACGAGCCGCGCCACAAGACAGATGACTGCCAGTCGTGACCGCCTCACTCCAACTTTTTCCTCATGTTACCTCAGCGGGGCGGGGTGGGGCGGGGCGGGGTGGGGCGGGGCGGGGCGGGGTGTGCGTGCGACCCGCCGCCCCGGGGCGCTACCTCAGCGGGGCGGGGTGTGCGTGCGACCAGCGCGACTCGCTAAACAAAATACAGGCGTGGAGTGTCCCGCGAGCGGGTGCGAGAGCAGGAGTAATTAGTGCGTGCGCGCAGAAAGCGTAATATTGTGGTGTCGGGTGGCGGCATTACCACTTCCCGCCCCCTCCCTCGCGCCTCACTTGACAGCTCCCCCTCACCACCCCCACCACCACCACCACCACCACCACCACCACCGCCACCCAGCTCCCATGTGGTGGTGGTGGTGGTGCCCCTCACTGCTGGGGCGCCCCACCCCCCACCCCGCTCTGTGGAGGCGGTGGCACCCGTGCCTTCCATCACAACCACTGGACGCCCGGCTGCCACTAGCCTGCCTGCCTGCCTGCCTGCCTGCCTGCCTGCCCACTAACTCCCTTGCACCGTCATCTGCAACTTTAAAGCTGTCGCCTGCGTGCCAGCTGCTCCGTCTGCCACCATTACTCTCCCTCTTCAGGCCAAATTCCTCGTGTTTAGCGCGTTTACCGAGGCCGTGTTGACTTGCCACTACTCGGTCACGGCTCTCAGCACCTACTCAAGTGTTGCTGCCTCTACTCCCTCTCCTCACGCAACCCCTCCACCCCGTGCTTCATCCACCCACCGCCCCCTGGCCTCCACCCGAGTCAGGGTAAGCCTGGGGGTGGAGGCCCACCACTTCTCGTCGACAAATGTGTGCTTTGGTGTGTGGTGCTTCACCCTGTGTTGTGTCCGCCTGCGTCTCTCGCCACCTGGCCTCACGCTTCGCTCTCATTCTTCTCACAACTCTCGGGCCTTCTTGGTCATTTGGCCTTCCTGCTCTGTGTGTGTTAGTTTGGTGTTGTTATCGACCAAGGTCTGGAGCCCCTGTTGTCGGCCACATGCAGGTCTGGAGCCCCTGTTGTCACCCACACGCAGGTCTGGCGCCCCTGTTGTCGCCCACATGCAGGTCTGGAGCCCCTATTGTCGGCCACATGTACGTCTGGAGCCCCTGTTGTCGGCCACATGCAGGTCTGGAGCCCGTGTTGTCACCCACACGCAGGTCTGGCGCCCCTGTTGTCACCCACACGCAGGTCTGGCGCCCCTGTTGTCGCCCACATGCAGGTCTGGAGCCCATGTTGTCGGCCACATGCAGGTTTGGAGCCCCTGTTGTCACCCACACGCAGGTCTGGCGCCCCTGTTGTCACCCACACGCAGGTCTGGCGCCCCTATTGTCGCCCACATGCAGGTCTGGAGCCCCTGTTGTCGGCCACATGCAGGTCTGGAGCCCCTGTTGTCACCCACACGCAGGTCTGGCGCCCCTGTTGTCACCCACACGCAGGTCTGGCGCCCCTGTTGTCACCCACACGCAGGTCTGGCGCCCCTGTTGTCACCCACACGCAGGTCTGGCGCCCCTGTTGTCACCCACACGCAGGTCTGGCGCCCCTGTTGTCGCCCACATGCAGGTCTAGTGTCATTGCTGTTAATTTTCCTCTCAACGGGGCGTGTTTTCTGCCTCTCCATATTGTGATACTTTTTCCTCCCACACCTCTCTGTGTTGTGGGCCGTCACCTACACCTGCAGGTGGGTGGCCGCCCCCCACCCACCCTGCAGCACCGCCCGCCCACCCTCCCCTTGCTAACTGTTATACTTGCTGCACTTTACCCTCTGCTGCTCCACCCTTCCTCCCTCCCTTAGACCTCCACCCTCACACCTCCCTCATCTGCTCCAGGCTTTCTCCTCCTCCTCCTCCTGCTTCCCTTCTCCACCTTCAGCCTCCCGCCTCCACCCCGCCATCTTCTACACTCCTCCCCAGGAGTATTACACTGCACTTAGTAGTGTAATAATATAACACTACGCAACTTTACACTTTTGTAACAAATTATTATATATTTTGTGTCCCTGGGGCAGTAAGTGTTGTGTTGTGATGGCGTTATTATGCCTCCAGGGTATAGAAAACTGGTGTTATTGTCCTCTAACTTGGCTGCGTGAGTTCTGCATCACCAGCTCAGGGGAAGACGTCTTGAAGGGTGCAGACTTGTTCTCTAGAGCTGTGACACATTGGTTCATAAGTCACCAGCCTTCAGGTGTCTTCCAGACGTCTTCTCTCAGCTGCTGAGGCAGAGGTCACAGCAGCATCAGAGAGGCATAACACCCATTTTCTAAACCTAAGTGGCATAAGCCGCCAGAATATAACACTACCCTGGGACAAAAATTGTGCTACAGGGTTACACTGGAGTGTTTCCTCGCCAGGGGCCGTGTTGTCCGAGGGAAGAGCTCCACTGACAGTGAATACAGTGATGCAGTCTCGACTAATGACAGTGAAACTCGGTGTTTACGTTTCTGGTTGATGACACGTGTGGCGAGACTGTCTGGGTTGAGCTTAGTGTGGCGGTGGGCGTCCCTCGCCGTCACGACTGAAGTCTAGTCTGGACCTTCACCAGCTGAAGGGTCTGGCACGTGGCAGAAGCTGTCCTTGTGAACAAGTAGCATCTCCTGCACCGTACCCCGCCAGGGGGCACGCGCCCCTCCACTCCAGGATGACTTTAAGTATCCAGTAGCTGGATTTTCAACCCTGTGGCTCATCAGTAGCCAATGGCAACGGATAACTGGCAGTAATAAAATTTCTAGCGAGCCAATGAGAGAGAGCGAGAGGCTGGGAGAGGGAGGGGAGGGCGCGGTGCCCCCCCAGGGAAGGTAAACATCACAGCAGGTGCCCCCCTCCCCCCCCCCTGCCGCCAGGCCCTTCAACTCCTCCTCAGCACCGGCGGGGCGGCAGCTTTTTTGTAACACTTGCCTCCGCTACCACCTCTTCACTTGTTCTTACATCTGGACCAACTTGCTGCGCTCTCTCCTCTTTGTTTGTGGAGGACGAGCTGGTCCTCGCCCAGTGCTGCTCCTCCTGCCTCTGTTGCTGTGTCCTCAGGGCTGGTGTGTCCTCAGGGCTGGTGGGTCCTCAGGGCTGGTGTGTCCTCAGGGCTGGTGGGTCCTCAGGGCTGGTGTGTCCTCAGAGCTGGTGGGTCCTCAGCGGTGGTGTGTCCTCAGGGCTGGTGGGTCCTCAGGGCTGGTGTGTCCTCAGGGCTGGTGTGTGTCCTCAGCGCTGGTGGGTCCTCAGGGCTGGTGTGTCCTCAGGGCTGGTGGGTCCTCAGGGCTGGTGGGTCCTCAGGGCTGGTGTGTCCTCAGGGCTGGTGGGTCCTCAGGGCTGGTGTGTCCTCAGGGCTGGTGGGTCCTCAGGGCTGGTGGGTCCTCAGGGCTGGTGTGTCCTCAGGGCTGGTGGGTCCTCAGGGCTGGTGGGTCCTCAGCGCTGGTGGGTCCTCAGCGCTGGTGGGTCCTCAGGGCTGGTGTGTCCTCAGGGCTGGTGTGTCTTCAGCGCTTGTGTGTCCTCAGGGCTGGTGTGACGTGACCACAGCCGAGGTGTGGTCACCGCTGTGATACTAGACAAGTTCTTACAGGCCACCGTCCAACACCAGAAACGTATAATGCACACTCAGGTACCTGTGGAGAGCGGTACAGTATAGTGCCCCTGGTGGCCGCACCCTCAGGTCGGGGCGCTGACCTACCGCGGCCGCCGACACCACCTGGCCTGAGCCTCGCGGGTCAGCTCAGGCTGGAAGGAACAGGCTCAGTATAACCCTTCGTTTCTACACTGAATGAGGTATGTCTATCAAAGCACGTAGAGCGTATGCGCGTGTATGCGTTCTGCAGTCTTCATTAAGCGAAGCGGACAGCTGAGGGGCAGCAACTGTACAAGCCGTGCGTCTGGCAGTCCCATGTACGAGAGTTTACTGTAAGTGACGTCAAGGAGTTTGTGTACAGGTAACTGTCAACACCTTGCCTGAGACAGTGAGGCGCTCCCTGTCTTAAGGTGGTGAGGCAGGCCTTTCACCAGCTTCTTGAGTCACCAGGCGTGGCTCTGAGGGCAGGGAGGAGTGGGCGTGGGAGGGCTGGGGTCAGGCGGGCCAGGTGGCTGGGGTCAGGCGGGCTAGGGGGCTGGGGTCAGGCGGGCCAGGGGGCTGGGGTCAGGCGGGCCAGGGGGCTGGGGTCAGGCGAGCCAGGTGGCTGGGGTCAGACGGGCCAGGTGGCTGGGGTCAGGCGGGCCAGGTGGCTGGGGTCAGGCGGGCCAGGTGGCTGGGGTCAGACAGGCCAGGTGGCTGGGGTCAGGCGGGCCAGGTTGCTGGGGTCAGGCAGCAGCAGGAGGACCCGGGCTGCGTGAGGCTCCCCTTGCCCATTAATCAAGCTTGATGTGATGGCAAATCATGCGGGGCGCACTTTGATGGGCGGCAGGTGTTGCTGCTGCCACCTCCACCACCACCTCAACCACCTCAACCACCACCACCACCACCTCAACCACCACCACCACCTCAACCACCACCATCTCAACCACCACCACCACCACCTCAACCACCACCACCACCATCACCGGTGGAACCCCATCAAGCATGTATCACCTCAACCTCAACCACCTCAACCACCACCTCAACCACCACCACCTCAACCACCATCACACCACCACCACCTCAGCAAGTCCTTCTGCAAGAAATAATTAGACAAGCTGTTGCAGGAAGTGCCGGACGGACCAACCGGGCTGTGGTGGGTATGTGGGCCTGCGGGCGCCTCCCAGCAATAGCCTGGTGGACCAAGCTCTCACAAGTCAAGCCTTAGTGAAGGTGTAGGCTGGCGGGACACCCAGACCCGGACCCCACGTGGCAGGTTTGGGCACTATTACTGTTGTTAACTTGTGTGAATGGCCTACCCCAGGGAGTGGGCTCGTTCAGCTGTGGCTGAGTGGTCAGCGCTACAAATTCATAGTCTTATGGACCGGGGATCGATCCCCGGCGATGGCGGAAACAAATGGGCAGAGTTTCTTTCACTCTGATGCACCTCTTCACCTAGCAGTAAATAGGTACCTGGGAGTTAGACAGCTGCTACGGGCTTCTTCCTGAGAGGGTGTAACAAAAAGGAGGCCTGATCCAGGACCGGGCCGCGGGGACGCTAAGCCCCGAAATTATCTCAAGATAAACTCAAGAATCTCAATGTTCGCAGACGACCCAAAGTTAATGAGTAATATAAACACCTGATGAAGACCTTGACAACTGGCCGCTAGAGTTCAAGCCACAAACGTGTAGGATAATGAAGACGACGATAATGAAAAAAAAATACCAAGAAATCTACACCATAAGTGAGAGTCAGATGCAGGAATAGGAAGCAGAAAGAGCTTAGAGCGGATATAATTGAGTAACAGAGGTACAAACGCTCGAGATCACATACAACATGAGGTTGGTAAACATTATAGGCGAATTTCAACAAATGAGGATTCTTCCAAGACCACGTGAGGCCAGGCCACGTGAGGCCAGACCACGTGAGGCCAGACCACGTGAGGCCAGACCACGTGAGGCCAGACCACGTGAGGCCAGACCACGTGAGACCAGGCCACGTGAGGGCAGCTCTACAATATCCCCCACAGGTGTGCAATAGCCTCCCTCTGTGTGTTGCACACAGCAGTATGAGAAAGGTGTAGAGGTCTGCAAGGGGAACAAAGTGCCTGAATCAAGAGAGCCAACGTCACAAGGATAGGCTTAAGGGAACCCCGCATCTCACCATGCTAGAGCAGAGATGGATCAGTGTGAGGGCCATGACCATAACCACCACTACCACAACCACCATCGCCGCTACAACCCCCATGGCCACACCTGTGTCACCACACCTGAACCGCATCTGTTTCTTTGTTCCTCTCAACCTTCCCCCTCCCTCCCCCCTCCCGTCCTGCGCCTCGGGTCTCGACCTCCCCCTTGTGTAGCTTACAGATCCACCTCGCCATCAGCCTTACGCCCCAGCCCCCAGCACTGTGCCCCCAGCACTGTGGCCCCCAGCACGGAGCCCTCAGCACTGTGCCCCCAGCACTGCGCCCCCAGCACTGTGCCCCCAGCACTGCGCCCCCAGCACTGAGCCCCCAGCACTGAGCCCCCCAGCGCTGAGCCCCCAGCACTGTGCGCCCCAGCACTGAGCCCCCAGGAGCCTTGTTACATGGTCCGCCTCAACCTGACACCACCACCACCTCAGGACGCCTGCCGGCCCATCCCGCATGCTTCCCCACTCCCCCTCCCTCACGCCCACACCCACCCACTCCCCTCTCCCTCACGCCCACACCCACCCATTCCCTTCCTTCACACCCACACTCACACCCACCCGTCCACTCCCAGGTCTCTTTCTCGAATCGTCACAGGTAGGCAGTTCCCCTTCATTGTGTATTGTCCCTTTGGTCTCCTATCACCTGATCCCATTTCCATTACTTTACATTTACTCGTGTTGAACTCCAGTAGCCATTTCTCTGACCATCTCTGCAACCTGTCCAGGTCCTCTTGGAGGATCCTACAATCCTCATCTGTCACATCTCTTCTCATTAATTTTGCGTCATCCGCAAACATCGACATGTAGGATTCTACTTTCGTAAACATGTCGTTAACGTAGATTAGAAATAGAATTGGTCCCAGCACTGATCCTTGAGGTACTCCACTTGTTACTGTTCGCCAGTCCGACTTCTCGCCCCTTACCGTAACTCTCTGGCATCTCCCTGTTAGGTAGTTCCTTATCCATGCTAGGGCCTTTCCGCTTACTCCTGCCTGCCTCTCAAGTTTGAATAGCAGTCTCATGTGTGGTATTGCATGAAAGGCCTTTTGACAGTCAAGAAATATGCAGTCTGCCCAACCTTCTCTCTCCCGCCTTATCTTTGTTATTTTATCATAGAATTCCAAAAGGTTGTGGGTGGGTATGGCTCAGTCCTTCATGCAGGTTGTGGGTGGGTGTGGCTCAGTCCTTCATGCAGGTTGTGGGTGGGTGTGGCTCAGTCCTTCATGCAGGTTGTGGGTGGGTGTGGCTCAGTCCTTCATGCAGGTTGTGGGTGGGTGTGGCTCAGTCCTTCATGCAGGTTGTGGGTGGGTGTGGCTCAGTCCTTCATGCAGGTTGTGGGTGGGTGTGGCTCAGTCCTTCATGCAGGTTGTGGGTGGGTGTGGCTCAGTCCTTCATGCAGGTTGTGGGTGGGTGTGGCTCAGTCCTTCATGCAGGTTGTGGGTGGGTGTGGCTCAGTCCTTCATGCAGGTTGTGGGTGGGTCTGGCTCAGTCCTTCATGCAGGTTGTGGGTGGGTGTGGCTCAGTCCTTCATGCAGGTTGTGGGTGGGTGTGGCTCAGTCCTTCATGCAGGTTGTGGGTGGGTGTGGCTCAGTCCTTCATGCAGGTTGTGGGTGGGTCTGGCTCAGTCCTTCATGCAGGTTGTGGGTGGGTGTGGCTCAGTCCTACATGCAGGTTGTGGGTGGGTGTGGCTCAGTCCTTCATGCAGGTTGTGGGTGGGTGTGACTCAGTCCTTCATGCAGGTTGTGGGTGGGTGTGGCTCAGTCCTTCATGCAGGTTGTGGGTGGGTGTGGCTCAGTCCTACATGCAGGTTGTGGGTGGGTGTGGCTCAGTCCTTCATGCAGGTTGTGGGTGGGTGTGGCTCAGTCCTTCATGCAGGTTGTGGGTGGGTGTGGCTCAGTCCTTCATGCAGGTTGTGGGTGGGTGTGGCTCAGTCCTACATGCAGGTTGTGGGAGGGTGTGGCTCAGTCCTTCATGCAGGTTGTGGGTGGGTGTGGCTCAGTCCTTCATGCAGGTTGTGGGTGGGTGTGGCTCAGTCCTACATGCAGGTTGTGGGTGGGTGTGGCTCAGTCCTTCATGCAGGTTGTGGGTGGGTGTGGCTCAGTCCTTCATGCAGGTTGTGGGTGGGTGTGGCTCAGTCCTTCATGCAGGTTGTGGGTGGGTGTGGCTCAGTCCTACATGCAGGTTGTGGGTGGGTGTGGCTCAGTCCTTCATGCAGGTTGTGGGTGGGTGTGGCTCAGTCCTTCATGCAGGTTGTGGGTGGGTGTGGCTCAGTCCTACATGCAGGTTGTGGGTGGGTGTGGCTCAGTCCTTCATGCAGGTTGTGGGTGGGTATGGCTCAGTCCTTCATGCAGGTTGTGGGTGGGTGTGGCTCAGTCCTTCATGCAGGTTGTGGGTGGGTGTGGCTCAGTCCTTCATGCAGGTTGTGGGTGGGTGTGGCTCAGTCCTTCATGCAGGTTGTGGGTGGGTGTGGCTCAGTCCTTCATGCAGGTTGTGGGTGGGTGTGGCTCAGTCCTTCATGCAGGTTGTGGGTGGGTGTGGCTCAGTCCTTCATGCAGGTTGTGGGTGGGTGTGGCTCAGTCCTTCATGCAGGTTGTGGGTGGGTGTGGCTCAGTCCTTCATGCAGGTTGTGGGTGGGTGTGGCTCAGTCCTTCATGCAGGTTGTGGGTGGGTGTGGCTCAGTCCTTCATGCAGGTTGTGGGTGGGTGTGGCTCAGTCCTTCATGCAGGTTGTGGGTGGGTGTGGCTCAGTCCTTCATGCAGGTTGTGGGTGGGTGTGGCTCAGTCCTTCATGCAGGTTGTGGGTGGGTGTGGCTCAGTCCTTCATGCAGGTTGTGGGTGGGTGTGGCTGCAGGAAGGTTGAGTAATCTTATGATAGACTGTGCCATCATCTAAGACCTGCCCTCCAAGTTTTGTGACCCAAGGTATTCCTGATAGAAATTCTCTCATTTCCTTATAATTTCCCCTTAGTATGAAAGCCTTCTACCTCCTGTAGAGTGAGGAAGCAGGTGTAATAGAAAGAGAGTAATGAGGCAGCAGCAGGTGGTGGGGGAGCAGGTGGTGGGGGAGCAGGTGGTGGGGGAGTAGGTGGTGGGGAGCAGGTGGTGGGGGAGCAGGTGGTGAGGGAGCAGGTGGTGGGGGAGCAGGTGGTGGGGGAGCAGGTTGTGTGCGGGAGGTGGCGTGGTGGTGAGGGAAAATCCTCATACTCCATTAAGAGTATCGGGTGGTGTGCTAATAGTCGGGCTGGGGCAGGGAGGTGAGGCAAGGGGGGTGGCAGGGAAGTGAGACAAGGGGGGGGGGAGGTTGACAGGGAGGTGAGGCAGGCTGTCATGCCTCGTCTCCCTTCACCATCACCATCACTGGTACCAGCACAACCACCATAGACACAACCACAATCTACTAACTAAAACATTAAAAAAAAAACGAGACTGACCATCTCCCGGAAATCTGGAAAAGGGGAAAAGTTGTCCCAGCATTTAAAAAAGTGGAGAGATAGGAGGAGCAGTAAATTATGTACTAGTGGAGAGTGCTGAGAGTAACCAGGGTGAGAATAATGAAGCACCTGGAGAAGATGAACTTTATAACGCAACATGGATTTACAATGGGACAAGACATGTCTGACCAACTTAGTAGAGTTCAATGACAGTCAATGTCCCACAGAAAAAAAATTGGAAGGCTATAGGTCGACTGCATCTTTCTAAGAGTGTCAAAAAGCTACATAGTCGTACACGTTGTTTGTCGAATGTCTTGGTTTCCAGGACGTCTGTAAATCTTAGTTTTCCAAATGTCTCCTTAAGTCGCTTATCCTTCGATGAAATCTTTGTTGAATGCGATCCCTTACGCGAGGGAGCCGGTCGGCCGAGCGGACAGCACGCTGGAATTGTAATCCTGTGGTCCCGGGTTCGATCCCGGGCTCCGGCGAGAAACAATGGGCAGAGTTTCTTTCACCCTATGCCTCTGTTACCTAGCAGTAAAATAGGTACCTGGGTGTTAGTCAGCTGTCACGGGCTGCTTCCTGGGGGTGGAGGCCTGGTCGAGGACCGGGCCGCGGGGACACTAAAAAGCCCCGAAATCATCTCAAGATAACCTCAAGATAACGGTCGTGTGGTGAGTGTTTAGTCTCTCATTGTCGTCCTGAATGGTGTATAGAACCTCCATGTTGTTGTGGGACGCAGACGGTGCTAAACGGTCGCCTAGGCTCGTCACCTCCTTTGATCAATGCTAACTGTTTCCCCCGTGAAAGGCTGGAGGGAAATGGAAAGATAAGCTGGGTTAACAGCCTTCATTAAGCCTTAATACGGTAAGGCTTATTAGTATGAACTGTGGGAAGGGAGGGCTGGAACTATCAGGAGTAAGCGCCAAGCTATTACGACTATATAGCACTTGGAAGGGGTCAGGATGAGGATTAGGGATGGGACTGGGACTGGGGGGGGGGGAAGGAATGGTGCCCCAACCACTGGGACGGTCGGGGATTGAACGCCGACCTGCATGAAGCGAGACCGTCGCTCAACCGTCCAGCCCAAGTGGTTGGGCAAGAAAGCTGTAGACACGTTAACAAGAGCCACAAGTCACCTTCTGTACCAACTTGTCACAGAGGGAAAAGTTGGATGAAGTCGTAGCTGCCGCCTGTTTGGTGGGTCGCTGGGGCGGTGGTTGTGGTTGTTGTAGAGGCAGTGGTTGTAGAGGCGGTGGTTGTAGAGGCAGTGGTTGTAGAGGCAGTGGTTGTAGAGGCGGTGGTTATAGAGGCGGTGGTGGGCTGTGATGGACCACCACCGCTCTCCACAGTAGTTTATGAGGTGCGAGGTTCCTGTCGCCTCGCCCGCCGGTGGTCCGTCTGGTATCGGGTCCTTCCCGCCCTCTCCCCTTCCCCCCTCCCTTTCCCCCCCTCCCACCTGCCTCTCTTCCAACCGCCCTCCCCATCTGCCGGGGAGGTGTGGACTCACCTAGTTATACTCACCTAGTTGTGCTTGGCGGGGGCTTAGGTCACTTGCGACCGGTGAAGGTCTATGATGAGTGAGGGGACGCACTTTAGCACACTGGTTCATGCCTCCCTCCAGTGCCCGGGCATGTAGACACAAGGGGCAAGAAACCTTACCCTACACGTGTGCCCGTCAGTCTGCGGGCACGCGTGCCCCATGTTGCAGTACTGGGTGTCATGAGAGGAGACCGGGGAAGGAGGAGGAGGAGGAGGCAGTAGCGGGCTGGAGGTGCGTGTCACTGGCGAGAGAGAGAGAGAGAGGGAGGCACGGAGGCACGGAGGCGGCAGTTCAGTCTTCACGGACACGAGGAGTTGCGGGCCACGGAGCGGATAAATAGGTGAATAATGCAAGTGGGAGCGGCCAAGATGCAATGTGGGGGGGGGGGGGAGTATGTGGGTGTGGGTGTGTGTGTGGCGGGTACTCACCGGGTGCCCTGGAAGCCGGCCATTAATCTCGTGCGTAAGACAACAGCGCCACCGACCCCCAACCATCCTTCACCTTAACAGCGTCGACGAGGCGCTCTGCTGCCCACTCCCACCCCCACCCACCCCACTTCCCGGGGCACTCCCACTCTCCTCCCACTCACAGGGGGCCGCACTCAACAGGGGGTCGCACTCAACAGGGGGCGGCACTCAACAGGGGGGCGGGGGGGGGGGGAGTGGTGGGGCCACCACCCCCCGCCCCCCTGTGGGTGGCAGGGGTGGCCGGGGCGGGCTGGGAGGCCAGACAGTAATGAAGCATGACTTAATTATGGGCGGGCGGGCGCTGGGCTGAGGGACGCTCCCTGCTGCTGCCTGGGGGATGAATGAGGGTGGGACACGCTCCCTCATGCCTCCAGGATCTGCACCACACTCCCTGCCCAACCACTTGGGCTGGACGGTAGAGCGACAGGTCTCGCTTCATGCAGGTCGGCGTTCAATCCCCGACCGTCCAAGTCGTTTGGCAGCATTCCTTTCCTCCGTTCCATCCCAAATCCTTATCCTGACCCCCTTTCCCAGTGATATATAGTCTAATGGCTTGGCGCTTTCCCCCTCATAATTATCTCCCTGCTTCCGTAGTGATGTGCACTATACACTCCTTCCTGCCACAAGGATGTGCACCATACACCCCCCCCTCCCTGCCACAAGGATGTGCACCATACACACCCCCCCTCCCTGCCACAAGGATGTGCACCATACACACCCCCCCTCCCTGCCACAAGGATGTGCACCATACACCCCCCCCTCCCTGCCACAAGGATGTGCACCATACACCCCCCCTCCCTGCCACAAGGATGTGCACCATACACCCCCCCCTCCCTGCCACAAGGATGTGCACCATACACCCCCCCTCCCTGCCACAAGGATGTGCACCATACACCCCCCCCTCCCTGCCACAAGGATGTGCACCATACACCCCCCCCTCCCTGCCACAAGGATGTGCACCATACACCCCCCCCCCTCCCTGCCACAAGGATGTGCACCATACACCCCCCCCCTCCCTGCCACAAGGATGTGCACCATACACCCCCCCTCCCTGCCACAAGGATGTGCACCATACACCCCCCCCCCTCCCTGCCACAAGGATGTGCACCATACACCCCCCCCTCCCTGCCACAAGGATGTGCACCATACACCCCCCCTCCCTGCCACAAGGATGTGCACCATACACCCCCCCCTCCCTGCCACAAGGATGTGCACCATACACACCCCCCCTCCCTGCCACAAGGATGTGCACCATACACCCCCCCCCCTCCCTGCCACAAGGATGTGCACCATACACCCCCCCCCTCCCTGCCACAAGGATGTGCACCATACACCCCCCCCCTCCCTGCCACAAGGATGTGCACCATACACCCCCCCCTCCCTGCTACAAGGATGTGCACCATACACCCCCCCCCTCCCTGCCACAAGGATGTGCACCATACACCCCCCCCCCTCCCTGCTACAAGGATGTGCACCATACACCCCCCCCCCCTCCCTGCCACAAGGATGTGCACCATACACCCCCCCCCTCCCTGCTACAAGGATGTGCACCATACACCCCCCCCCCTCCCTGCCACAAGGATGTGCACCATATGTTACGCGATAAACGCCCTACTGACCCAGCGTCGGCTGGCCCTATGAGCCACCATAGCCCGTGCTATATGGAAATGTTAGCTGCAAGAAGCTCAATCTAAAACCTCAACAGTCGGTTTAGCTCGCCGCTGTCACACTGTCCCCAGGGCGTGGCGGCGTGACCTCAGGGGGCAAGAAGTGTATGGGGGAAGAGTGTCGAAGCCTGGGCGACAAAGACCACTCCAAAATGAGATGTGTGTGTGTGTGTGTGTGTGTCCGTTATATCGAGTATTATGTGACGCTGCTCAGCTTTACTGAGGACGACGCTGCGGGAGCCTGGCCCGGGGGCCGTCTGGGTGAGGACAAAAAAAAAAAACCGCTCCCGAAATGGGTGGGGGGGGGGGTGAGGCGGTGGAGGGTTGCTTGCGTGCGGCCTCATCTGTGAGACGGCGTTGTTCAGCCCCCCACCCCCCTGGTGGATGTTAAGACATCCAGCTAATGCTATCTGGCTGCTTCTTGTACCTCGTATCTCAAAACGGTTCCCCACCCCGTTCCACACCCCTTGCGCGCACACACACACACACGTCGGTTGAGAGGCGGGACCAAAGAGCTAAAGCTCAACCCCCGCAAGCACAACTAGGTGAGTACACACGCACGCACATAGGGGTCTGGTAGCTGAGTGGGCAGGATGCGGGACTCGTAATCCTGTGGCCCGGGTTCGATTTCCGACGCCGGCAGAGACAAATGGGTAGAGTTTCTTTCGCCCTGAGGGTCCTGTTCACCTAGCAGTAAATAGGTACCTGGGAGTTAGACAGCTGTTACTTGCTGCTTCGTGGGGTTGTGTGTGTGTGTGTTAGAAAGTAATATATGTAGTAGACATAATAGAGGAAAAATAGATTTCATATTCTCTCTCTACTGTGGTGTGTGCCAGGGTGTGGCTCCGGGCTGGCCAGAGTGTGGCGGCTCCAGGCTGGCCAAGGGTGTGGCGGCTCCGGGCTGGCCAGGGGTGTGGCGGCTCCGGGCTGGCCAGGGGTGTGGCGGCTCCTGGCTGGCCAGGGGTGTGGCGGCTCCGGGCTGGCCAGGGGTGTGGCGGCTCCTGGCTGGCCAGGGGTGTGGCGGCTCCGGGCTGGCCAGGGGTGTGGCGGCTCCGGGCTGGCCAGGGGTGTGGCGGCTCCTGGCTGGCCAGGGGTGTGGCGGCTCCGGGCTGGCCAGGGGTGTGGCGGCTCCGGGCTGGCCAGGGGTGTGGCGGCTCCTGGCTGGCCAGGGGTGTGGCGGCTCCGGGCTGGCCAGGGGTGTGATGGCTCCAGGCTGGCCAGGGGTGTGGCGGCTCCGGGCTGGCCAGGGGTGTGGCGGCTCCGGGCTGGCCAGGGGTGTGGCGGCTCCTGGCTGGCCAGGGGTGTGGCGGCTCCAGGCTGGCCAAGGG
This sequence comes from Procambarus clarkii, assembly GCF_040958095.1. Lineage (NCBI taxonomy): Eukaryota > Metazoa > Arthropoda > Malacostraca > Decapoda > Cambaridae > Procambarus > Procambarus clarkii. The sequence continues at coordinate 40,120,613 of NC_091154.1, read as the reverse complement.
TGTGGCGGCTCCGGGCTGGCCAGAGTGTGGCGGCTCCGGGCTGGCCAAGGGTGTGGCGGCTCCTGGCTGGCCAGGGGTGTGGCGGCTCCGGGCTGGCCAGGGGTGTGGCGGCTCCGGGCTGGCCAGGGGTGTGATGGCTTCAGGCTGGCCAGAGTGTGGCGGCTCCAGGCTGGCCAGAGTGTGGCGGCTCCAGGCTGGCCAGAGTGTGGCGGTGAGAACCATCGTCAGGGAGGTGTGACGGGTCGTTAGTAGGGTACACCGAGCGATCCAACTTGTAGCTCTCATAAATGTGGCGCCACAAGTACGGGTCCCGGGTGTGGCAGCACCTGCCTTGAATTATTTCTCTCGCGCCGTGTAGAGAGAGAGTGAGGGAGAGAGAGAGTGATGGAGGGAGAGAGTGAGGGAGGGAGAGAGAGAGTGAGGGAGGGAGAGAGATAGTGTGTGTGTGTGTGTGTGTGTGTGTGTGTTTACCTATACGTACTCACCTAGTTGTGCTTGCGGGGGTTGAGCTTCGGCTCTTTGGTCCCGCCTCTCAACTGTCAATCAACAGGTGTACAGGTTCCTAAGCCTACTGGGCTCTATCATATCTACACTTGAAACTGTGTATGGAGTCAGCCTCCACCACATCACTTCCTAATGCAATCCATTTACAAACTACTGAAAAAGGTTTTTCTAACGTCCCTGTGGCTGATTTGTGTGTGTGTGCGTGTGTGCGTGTGTGTGTGTGTGTGTGCGTGCCCCCCCACCCACACCCCCCCTCCACGTGTCCCCCCCCCCCCACTCCCAGGAATACTAATCACTCTTTTTATCAGACGCAGGACCGCCATTTACACCCTTTGTGCTCTGCTCTGTGATCATAGAAGGCTGGGGCGGCCCGTCCTCCCAGGGGCGGCCCGTCCTCCTCCCAGGTGCGGCCCGTCCTCCCAGGGGGCGGCCCGTCCTCCCAGGGGGCGGCCCGTCCTCCTAGGAGGCGGCCCGTCCTCCCAGGGGGCGGCCCATCCTCCCAGGGGGCGGCCCGTCCTCCCAGGGGGCGGCCCGTCCTCCTCCCAGGTGCGGCCCGTCCTCCCAGGGGGCGGCCCGTCCTCCCAGGTGCGGCCCGTCCTCCCAGGTGGCGGCCCGTCCTCCCAGGTGGCGGCCCGTCCTCCCAGGGGGCGGCCCGTTCTCCTAGGAGGCGGCCCATCCTCCCAGGGGGCGACCATCCACTGGCGGCTCTTGTAGGAAAATAGTCTGCACTTTTGCAACTGCAAATCACATGATTGTTGAGGAGACTTTGGGTCTCCAGTGTGGGCACTGGAGCCACGACTGTGTGGGGGATGGGGGGGGGATGCAGCCCCCCGGAGCGTTGACCTCCCTTCACAGCCCCCCCCCCCCATCCCTCTCCAGACCCTTAAACATCCCACCACCTCCTGTTGAAATGTGATGACCTCTTCGGCAATTAGCAGCGACGGTCTCCTGCGAAAGCCCTCGAGTACACCAGATGATTCTATAGCCCAATAGCAACAGTATCCAACAGTCAAGCTGAATTACCCTTTATAAAGTTGATTCGACGTTGAACTGACGTTAATCTTGGATACTTTGCCCTAAAGAGACGTCAAGAGACGTAAGGAGAGTAAGTGTTCATGTGCGGTTACTGTTGTACTCTGCGTTAATCTGTACGTTACTGTCTACCACAGTACTATGGACATCCACAGTAGGGACAGTGTCTGTATATGGTGCACCTTCCACCACTGGGATTGAGGAGCCGGGCGGGTGTGTGTCCACCACGACGGTCATGTGAAGCCACTGAGGACGGCCGTGGGAGATGGCTTGCTACTCTCTGGTGTCTCGCTGAGAATAACATTGAGACGAGTTGCAGCTGGGCTTGTGCACTCAGTCATCTCTAACTGCAACCACAGATGTCGAGGACAACCACTACTAACACCACCACCACTCCCCCACCACCACCCTAACACCACCAACACTCCACCACCACCACACTAACACCATCACCACCACCCTAACACCACCACCCTAACACCATCACCACCAACATAACACCACCACCACCACCACCACCCTAACACCACCAACACACCATCACCAACACACCACCACAACCACCACCAACATACCACCACCACCACCACACCAACACCACCACCAACACACCACCACCAACACACCACTACCACCACCTAACACACCACCACCAACACACCACTACCACCACCCTAACACCACCAACACACCACCACCAACACACCACCACAACCACCACCAACATACCACCACCACCACACCAACACCACCACCAACACACCACCACCAACACACCACTACCACCACCCTAACACCACCAACACACCACCACCAACACACCACTACCACCACCCTAACACCACCAACACACCACCACCATAACACCACCACCACCACCACCATTTCGGAGGCTCAGTACAGAGGCAAACAATTTGTGTTGGTAGCGCCAGAGAGCCATGTCAGAGTGTGTCGCCAGCAGCATCAGCTGCAGCTGTTGCCTCGGTCTTGGTGCAGCAGCTGGCACAGCAGCTCCCCCGGCCAGTCTTGTGAGCAGTTCCTGAGGCAGTCACCCACAGCGGCTGTGGTCTGTCGTGGGTTACTTAACGTCGCTCTCTGCAGACGCTGTTCACTGGCTGCTGCTGCTGCTGCTGCTTCTGGGGATGTTACTAGTGCTGGTGCTGCTGCTGGTGGTGGTGGTGGTGCTGGTGACGATGCTGGTGGTGGTGGTGGTGGTGGGGGTGAGGGTGGTTCCCATAAAGATGTTTATGCTAGTGGCGGCGGCGTTGATGTGGGCGGTGTTGGTGGCTTCATGGACGCCCATTCTGTTTACATATAAAGTAGAGACGATGTTGATGACCTGCCCACCCAGGGTGCTGGGACCTGCCCCCCCCCCCAGGGTGCTGGGTGACGGGGGGCTGGGACCTGCCCCCCCCCCAGGGTGCTGGGTGACGGGGGGCTGGGACCTGCCCCCCCCCCAGGGTGCTGGGACCTGCCCCCCCCAGGGTGCTGGGTGACGGGGGGCTGGGACCTGCCCCCCCCCAGGGTGCTGGGTGACGGGGGGCTGGGACCTGCCCCCCCCCCCAGGGTGCTGGGTGACGGGGGGCTGGGACCTGCCCCCCCCCAGGGTGCTGGGTGACGGGGGGCTCGGACCTGCCCCCCCCCCCAGGGTGCTGGGTGACGGGGGGCTGGGACCTGCCCCCCCCCCAGGGTGCTGGGTGACGGGGGGCTGGGACCTGCCCCCCCCCAGGGTGCTGGGTGACGGGGGGCTGGGACCTACCTCCCCCCCCCCAGGGTGACGGGGGACTAGGACCTGCCCCCCCCTCCCCAGGGGGGGGGCCAATACGACTAATATATTTCCATAATTCTTATGTTCTTGAGTTTATTAAGAGTTAGGGAAGGGTGAGTGAGTTAGGGAAGGGTGAGTGAGTTAGGGAAGGGTGAGCGAGTTAGGGAAGGAAGAAGGGAATAGGTAAAGAGGAAGGGAATGGAAGAAGTACAACAGAGAAGAGGACACACCATCCCCCCCCCCACCCCGCGAGCTGAAGCTGAGATGAGCTGAGAGGAACTGAGCTGAGGAATGCCGGCTTGTGTCACTGGGAGAGCCTGTGAACACACGGGGGATAGAGTATATCCAGGCTAGTGTACACACACACACACACACACACACACACACACACACACACACACACACACACACACACACACACACACACACACACACACACACACACACACACACATACAAAGAGACAGATATAGGGAGAGAAAGAGACAAAGGCAGGAGGATGTACACAGGAGGAGGAAGATGCTGTAAATAACAGCGGGAGGAGGGTTGTGTGTGTGCGTGCGTGTGTGTGTGTGTGTGTGTGTGTGTGTGTGTGTGTGTGTGTGTGTGTGTGTGTGTGTGTGTGTGTGTGTGTGTGTGTGTGTGTGTGTGTGTGTGGGTGTGTGTGTGGGTGTGTGTGTGGGTGTGTGTGTGTGTGTGGGTGTGTGTGTGGGTGTGTGTGTGGGTGTGTCTGTGCGTGTGTGTGTGTGTGTGTGTGTGTGTGGGTGTGGGTGTGTGTGTGTGTGTGTGTCTGTGCGTGTGTGTGTGTGTGTGTGTGTGTGTGTGTGTGTGTGTGTGTGTGTGTGTGTGTGTGTGTGTGTGTGTGTGTGTGTGTGTGTGTGTGTGTGTGTGTGTGCGTGTGTGTGTGTGTGTGTGTGTGTGTGTGTGTGTGTGTGTGTGTGTGTGTGTGTGTGTGTGTGTGTGTGTGTGTGTGTGTGTGTGTGTGTGTGGGTGTGTGGGTGTGTGTGTGAAAAACATAGCTATTAGTTAGTAACAGTTGATTGACTGACAGTTGAGAGGCGGGCCGAAAGAGCAGAGCTCAACCCCCGCAAGCACAACTAGGTGAACACACACACACACACACACACACACACACACACACACACACACACACACACACACCCACCCAGAGAACACCGAGTGCGGGGCCACGAACAGAGACTAACTCACCCGTCTATATAATATATAATGCACTAGTATAGTAGGCGAGACCGTGCAGTGGTGGTGTCTGGCCTGGCACACTGTCTCTCAGCTCATGGTGGCTGGCTCCTAGGACCCGGAGACACGACGGACGGACGGGGAGACAGAGAGAGACAGAGAGACAGGCACAGACAGTCAGTACTAAGCAAAAATTGGTCTCAGAGAGATGGGAGAGAGTGGGCCAGGCTGCCCCCAAGAGCCCATAAGACTGTTTAGATAACGACGATGCCCCTGTTAGTGCCCGGTAAGAGGGTCAGCCACGAGCCAGATGAGGAGTTCAAAGGTCAGGGAGGTCGCCAGAGAGAGAGATAAGGAACACGAGGATATGAGGGCCGAGGTCAGGGGTGAGGTTGGCGGCACTCGCTCTACGGTTACGTCAGGAAGCAATGAGAATGCTGAAGAAAATAAGGTTAGAAATAGTGCCATTAAGGTCAGATGTGTGAGTGAGATGGTGCCAGCGAAGTCACATGTGAGTGAGTACGTGCGAGCAAGGTCAGGTGTGAGTGAGACAGTGCCAGCAAGGTCAGGTGTGAGTGAGACAGTGTCAGCAAGGTCAGGTGTGAGTGAGACAGTGCCAGCAAGGTCAGGTTTTCTCACTAAAAGTGAGCGAGGACTGAGGACTATTGGAGTGCAGAGTAACGAGCGGATTACAAGTTCAGTGACCAGCAGTGCCTGTGTGAAGGAGGTCAGTGACCAGCAGTGCCTGTGTGAAGGAGGTCAGGGACCGGCGGCGGCACCGAGGAGGTGTGGTCAGGAGGCACTGACGAGGGTGCCAGGTCACTGCCCAAATGCTCCGGACAGTTTCTGGGGGATGTGAAAGAAGACCGTCTTGGCAGATGACGAAGACGTTTATAACAAAAGTCGTCACATATAACGTCATGTCAGTCAGGGGGTTGGGGGTGGGGGGGGGTTGGGGGTGGGGGGGGGGAATAAACAGTTTTTGTTTTTTTTTTGCCTCAAGAGTACACGATATTGCTACTTTTTTTTGAGTTGCTAATTTTTTTTATTTATCCATTTGCTTTAATTCTAAGGTTGGTGGCTCCTGGTGTAGGCTTTGGCCACACCTGCCAGTGAGAGGTCAGGTGTGGCAGGTGTGGCAGGTGTGTCAGGCTTGTCCTGTAGGGGGGGTCGTTGTTTGGGTTAGTAAAGACTGGTGGTTATTGAGAGTCTCCAGACGACGCTCTTAATACTGGGAATAGTTTTACCCAGATGCGAAGTGTTTTAGCAGTGAGAGCCCCGGGGCTACACTGTGAGAGCCCCGGGGCTACACTGTGAGAGCCCCGGGGTTACACTGTAAGAGCCCAGGGGCTACACTGTGAGAGCCCCGGGGTTACACTGTAAGAGCCCAGGGGCTACACTGTGAGAGCCCCGGGGTTACACTGTAAGAGCCCAGGGGCTACACTGTGAGAGCCCCGGGGCTACACTGTAAGAGCCCAGGGGCTACACTGTAAGAGCCAGGAGGTGTACTTTTCCATACACTATAAGAAGTTTGATAAGACGGTGGAAGTCGGTGGTCTATAAGTGAGCTGGTATTTATTGCTAAGTGAACAGAGGCATTAGGTGATAGGAAATCACCTATCCAACCTATTGCCCAACCATTTCTGTCCCGTCCCGACTTGTGGAAAGGGCCGGCCAGCACATGCCACACCGGCAACTTTTTTTTTTTTTGTCTCACAGCCACAAGCAGGCTGTAGATAGATCAGGTTGGCAGTATCAGTATCAGTATCAGTATCACTGTCAGTATCAGCTGCAGTATCAGGTTGGCGGATGTATATTGTGTTGCCACGCTCAGTAGCCGGGGTGAGCATGGCAACACAGTAAGGGGGGAGGGAAGGGGGGACATCAGTGCCACACTTATCAACATGCCAACTCGACTCTTGCCTTAACTGCTCGACCAGAGTAGAACATGTCCTCCTTCGCTCACACCCCCCCCCCCTCCCCCTCCTCCTATCCTTATATCATGCCCTCTCTCTCAACTCATTCTCTCTCTCTCTGGCTGTATTCCTGCTCTAATTTATTTTATTTCTATATACAAGATTTCTATTTCTATATTGCATTCTGGTGCAGTCACTAGCACGCATAGCGTTTCGGGCAGGTCCTTAATGCAAATATTCACACACACACACACACACACACACACACACACACACACACACACACACACACACACACACACACACACACACACACACACACACACACACACACACACACACAGAGGAAGCAGCCCGTAGCGCTGTCCACTCAGCCGTCAGGCCCCCTACTGGAATAGTAAGAATAAACAGGTTTCACACACATAATACAGGAACCTGGTATTGAAGGAAGACGGAACATGTACACTCACAGAGCCTGTAAGACCGGACATTACCGGGACGGTGTGAAAGCTCTGTGTGTACCAGAGTGCCATAGGACAACCCGTTCTCGTACTTGCAATATCTTGCTTATGAATAAGTGCATATGTGACATACTAATTTATTGTGAATATCTGAATTTACCTTGAAAAGCTGAATAGAAAACCACAACCTAACCTAACCTTCTTAGTATGTTAAGATATTACAATTAGTACTGAACCTATACCTATATTGATATTACAGTTTTATAAAAATAATAAAACAAAACTAAAATATTTAAATAAATTGCAAAGTACCTCAGGATATTGTTAAATTTTGTATAAAATCTCAATTGTTTAATAAAACTGAGAGGAAAAGTTAGTGCTTTGAAAAAAAAATATTGCTTGTAATATGTCACATATATACTTATTTGTAAGCGAAATAGTGACTTTAAGCAATAAGTCATATATGTGCTGTCTTCTCCGAGAGCGGGTTGCACAGGATACACCTAAGACACTCTTAAGGTGACCACCTCACAAATATGCTCAATATAATAGCACCTTGAGCGAAGGATATGGTAGTACAAGACCCAGAGAAGAGTGGTAGAGACGCCCAGAGGCAGCAGATGTTTCTCTTCCATTGGGGTGAGAAATGTCAGCACCGGAGGCTCGCGGCTCTTCAACATCATCCCGGGAAGTGTAAGAAATATTGCCGGGACATCAGTTCCTTCAAGATGTGCCGGATCTGCTGGGTTTAATGGATATGTGTGGTGAATGCAGGTCTCCGCTACCAACAGCCTTACAGATCAAGTTGTAACTTGACAAGACTGGCCCCTTTATCGCTTGTAGAATCCCTAGAAACCGACTACAGGTAATTGTAGATATGGGTCGCATTCTGGCCACGTTTATATAAAAAATGCAATTCACAAATAACACTATTCACACAATCTTGAGGTTATCTTGAGATGATTTCGGGGCTTTAGTGTCCCCGTGGCCCGGTCCTCGACCAGGCCTCCACCCCCAGGAAGCAGCCCGTGACAGCTGACTATTTTACTGTACCTATTTTACTGCTAGGTAACAGGGGCATAGGGTGAAAGAAACTCTGCCCATTGTTTCTCGCCGGCGCCCGGGATCGAACCCGGGACCACAGGATCACAAGTCCAGCGTGTTGTCCGCTCGGCCGACCGGCTCCCGGTCAAGGGGACGATAGCAGTCTCTAAAGTGGACACAGTGGGCAAGAGAGCCGAAACAGCAGCGAACACACATCCCGCCGGCAGTCACAGCAGCTAGAACATAAATGAACTACCTGTAAGGGGTAGTCAGGGTGGCACTCACCCACCGGCACCGTTGCTGGTAACACGGAGGGTCACAGTTAGTCCACTAGGGACGGTGGTACTAGTGGCTGGTGGTGGTGGCGTCGAGGGAGAGGAGAGAGAGAGACGGAAGGTGGAAGAGGGTGTTGGAGCAAGTGGTGCGGGATGGCCTTCACCAAGCGGCAGGGGCGCCATAACGCACGCAGTTAATCTTCACGTTTTACTGGTGATGTTCCGTCAGCCTTCCTTCCCTCCTCCTTCTCCTTACCTCTTTCTCCTCCTCCTTCTTCTCCTCCTTCTCCTTACCTCTTTCTCCTCCTCCTTCTTCTCCTCCTCCTCCTCCTCCTTCTTCTCCTCCTCCTCCTCCTCCTTCTCCTTACCTCTTTCTCCTCCTTCTTCTCCTCCTCCTCCTCCTCCTTCTCCTTACCTCTTTCTCCTCCTCCTTCTTCTTCTCCTCCTCCTCCTCCTCCTTCTCCTTACCTCTTTCTCCTCCTCCTTCTTCTCCTCCTCCTCCTCCTCCTCCTCCTTCTCACCTATCAATGACTAGCTAGCTAGTCATGTTACCTAGCAGTAAAATAGGTACCTGGGTGTTAGTCAGCTGTCACGGGCTGCTTCCTGGGGGTGGAGGCCTGGTCGAGGACCGGGCCGCGGGGACACTAAAAAGCCCCGAAATCATCTCAAGATAACCTCAAGATAACTACGGAGGAGTGAGGTCTAACTCTTTATGCTCCCGTCTACTGGCCTCCTTGAACCTATTCCGTCATGCTTTAACTCTTCTGAGGTTCAAATTCTTTGTAAAATCTGGCCTTAAAGTTGTGGATGGAGGTGGCTTCCACGACTTCTCTTTTTTTTCCATTCGTTCCATTTGTTGACCACCTGAAAAAGGTACGATTATTTCCTTAGATTTCTTTTGCTCATTTGAGCCTCCAGTTTCCCCTTTTGTCATGTCGTCGTCCCTCTTCTCTCCCCCTCTTCCTCCTCTCCCCTCTCTTCTGTTCCCTCCTCTCCCCTCCTCCTCCTCCCCGCTGGTCGTCATGGCACGACAGTTACACCACGTAATTGGGAGCTAGTTAGTTATACGTGAGAAGTACAGATCTTGGCGGACACAGCTGCTGTAGTGGCAGTAACACCACCACCAGCACCACCACCAGCAGCACCACCACCACCACCAGCAGCACCACCACCACCACCACCACCAGCAGCAGCAGCACCACCACCACCACCACCACCACCACCACCACCACCAGCAGCAGCAGCACCACCACCACCACCACCAACACGGACACCATACCGAGGAGTTAAGAGGCCAGGCAGTGGTGCAGGTAATAAGCTTAAGGTTGGAGGGACGAAGCTCCCCTTAAGACCAGACCCACTTGCTCACCCCAGCATACTCCCTGTCATACTCCCTGTCATACTCCCAGCATACACCGTGGCCGCCCACACACCACCTGGCCACTGAGGCAGCCACACAACCCGGCCGCCCACACACCACCCGGCCGCCCACAGGAGGCACGGTTGGGTGGTGCAGGTGGTGGTGGTGGGGGCGGCGGCGAGGTGTGAGGCAGCAGCGGGCAGCATACCACTAGTGACTAATGTAACGGCACCGCCGGTGATGGGTGGGCGGCCCTGTCTCACGCCCCACTCACCTAACACTCCTTACATAACAGTGACCACCACGGGCGGCCCTGTCTCACGCCCCCACTCACCTAATACTCCTTACATAACAGTGACCACCACGGGCGGCCCTGTCTCACGCCCCCACTCACCTAACACTCCTTACATAACAGTGACCACCACGGGCGGCCCTGTCTCACGCCCCCACTCACCTAACACTCCTTACATAACAGTGACCACCACGGGCGGCGGCGGCAACCTCTAGCTCTTCATGCTACTCACATTATCTTTTTTGCTTTCTTGATGCTGGAATTCTCAGTAGAATCTTAAATGTGGAGGGAGGTGGCTTCCACGACGTCTTCTTCTTTCGGTGTATTCCATGTGTGAACTACTCGTACCGGGTACAGGCATGGTCTTGTATTTAGTCGACTCATTTGGGTGTAAAGATTGTATGTATTTTGGTTCTAATTTTACTCAATTTGAAGATGTTGTCCTTGTCTATTATGTCTATTCCCATCAAAATCTTGAATAATGCGATCATGTCCTCTACCTTTCTTCTCCCTCTAGAGTTGTGGGATATAGTTCCTTCAATCTTAAAAAAGTAAACCTTTCCTCAAAGCTAAACTTTTTTAGTTCTTGTTGTAAACCTGTACACTTTTTAAGATTTTGGGTTAGGTTCTAGACCTATGCTAGTTTGCATACTTTAGTATTGGTCTCATATTAGTTGTATAAATTGTTTTGAAAGAATTCAAATTTTAGGTTTCTAATGTTTGCCACCGCCCCATATGCTGCTGATGTTACCTTGTTTATGTGTGCCTCTGGTGTCAGTCTTGGAATTACATTGACACAGTAGAATAGCCACATATTGGTGTGAACGATATGGCAGGAAATGCAGAATAGAGCCAGTGAAGAGCAGGGATGCCATAGGCACAGAGAACACTGTATGAACATCAGAGGTCCACGGTTGTTCAGATCCTCCCAGCAGGGATAAGAAATATTGCTGGAACAAAAGTGGAAGCCTTCAAGAAAAACTGGACAATTTTCTGCAAGAAATGCCAGATCAACCGGGCTATAGTGGATATGTGGACCTGCAGGCCGTTGTAAGCAACAACCTGTTGGATCAAGCTCTCGCAAGTCAAGATTCGCCTCGGGCCGGGCTTGGGGAGTAAAACTCTCGGAACCCCCTTAAGGTACAATCAAGGTAGAAATCATTTACTCTAATTTGTGTAGCTGCCTTCCCTTCTGATGAAGACTCCTCCTGGTTCCTTTTTCCCGCTCTTCTTTACCTTACACTTGTTTGGGATTGAACTCTAACAGTCATTCGTCTGGTTTTCCAGTGGAGTGTGTTGGCGGGGAGTGTCAGTGGAGTGGGGAGCGTTGGTGGGGAGTAGGGAGCGTGGGCGGGGAGTAGGGAGCGTGGGCGGGGAGTGGGGGGCGGGGAGTGGGGAGCGTGGGCGGGGAGTAGGGAGCGTGGGCGGGGAGTGGGGAGCGTGGGCGGGGAGTGGGGAGCGTGGGCGGGGAGTGGGGAGCGCGGGGCGGGGAGTGGAGAGCGTGGGCGGGGAGTGGGGAGCGTGGGCGGGGAGTGGGGAGCGCGGGGCGGTAGCCGGCGGCCCATTATTTATCATGGCGGTTCACCCCACATGTCACGCCTGGTTTGTGCCGGGATGCCTTCCTCCCTCCTGCCATGGGGCCTTTTCCCACTACCACCACCTCCTCCACTACTACCACCACCACCACCACTATTACCACCACTATTACCACCACTACTGCCACCACCACTACTACCACCCCCACCACCACTATTACCACCACTATTACCACCACTACTGCCACCACCACTACCACCCTCACCACTACTACCACCACCACTACTACCAACCCAGTAATACCACCCACATAAGCATCTATCCTGGACCCGCTACTGTGCTGGACAAGTGGAGTCCCATACACGAGACCTCCTCCCCTTGCAAGGTCAGCACTGAAGGTCGGGCCAAAACACACTTAAGAAATAAGATGACCTTTCTGCACACTCGATTGTTGCTCATAATTAATGTACTGGCGATGGAGGACATTGTACATTATATATACAATATTCATGAACGCCATCTACACCGGACATGAGCGTACAGACAGTGGTGGGGTACACACACGCACACACACACACACGCACACACACACGCACACACACACACACACACGGGCCAGCGATACTGATCTCGCCTCTCTCTTCCCAGGCAGAAAGTTGTTGGCCACCTGTGTTGCTGGCCTCTACTGCCACCTGTGTTGCTGGCCTCTACTGCCACCTGTGTTGCTGGCCTCTACTGCCACCTGTGTTGCTGGCCTCTACTGCCACCTGTGTTGCTGGCCACTACTGCCACCTGTGTTGCTGGCCTCTACTGCCACCTGTGTTGCTGGCCTCTACTGCCACCTGTGTTGCTGGCCTCTACTGCCACCTGTGTTGCTGGCCTCTACTGCCACCTGTGTTGCTGGCCTCTACTGCCACCTGTGTTGCTGGCCTCTACTGCCACCTGTGTTGCTGGCCTCTACTGCCACCTGTGTTGCTGGCCTCTACTGCCACCTGTGTTGCTGGCCTCTACTGCCACCTGTGTTGCTGGCCTCTACTGCCACCTGTGTTGCTTCAGTTGTAGAAGAAATTCCAACTGCCTTTTCTTTTATTTATTATACCGATCTCACCAGCGTCTTCGAAGGGGTGCAGGCAATATCACATCCCATCACATCAGGCAAGGCACATCCCACCGCTGCCACCAAATTTGCTGTTTGGTTTATAGAGGGTTACAGCTGCCTTTTCTTGTTTTGTCAAACCTACTCCTGAGGGAAGGTGGGGGTCACAACTCTTAGCTGGGTGTGTCCGTGTGTCAGGTGTTGAGGGCTCTCTGCTGCGAAGAGTGAGGGGGGGGGGAAGGGTGTGGCAGGGGTGTTTATCAGCTGTCCTGGCGGACCCCAGCACCGCTGGTGTGGTGCCAAGCTGGGCATTGCTAAGGGGCCCCCAGAGTTAGGTCTCAGTACACCTCTGACCATTGCTACTGCTGCTACCATTACCACCATTGCTACCACTGTCATCACCACCAATTCAGTCATCAGCACAATCACCATCACCGCCAATCTTTGCTACAACAACCATCACCATTATCTTCATCATTATCACCACCACCACCAGCACCCCCCTCACCACCACAACAAGGGGAGGAGTGAGGGTTGAACACGAAGATAATGCATTAAGAAGAGGGGGAGCTGTGAGGGATAATTAGTGGTGTAAGAAAGACTATGCAAGTGTGGCGTGACGTGAACACCTCGCGTGATGTGGTGACATCACGTGGGAAGGTGACGCGCGATGTGGTGCAGTGTTACGCCCTGTAGTCAAGTATGTGACATCATGAAGCATGCAATACAGGTAGCTGTGTCATGTGTCCGATCATACTGACTTTTGCAGGGGAGTAAGAGGAGGAAGAGGAGGGGTATTAGGAGCAAGAAGATTAGTAAGAGAAGGAGGAGAAGAACGATGAGTAGCAGGAGGGAGACGAGGAGGAGAGTAAGTCAAATGAGAGGAAAGGGGAAGAAGGAGGAAGAAGAGGTGAA